>NC_041389.1:208415341-208456606 GCF_002162155.2 Triticum dicoccoides | reverse complement strand
AGTGGCACCAGTGTCTCGGTCATCCCTCGAATAATATTGTTCAAAACATTGTTAGGAATAATGATTTAGTGTGCTATTCTGAGAGTGATGCGTGTCAACGTGCTAAGAGTCGACAATTGCCATATAATTTATCTCATCATGTTTCCATTGTGCCTCTTGAGTTAATTTATTTTGATGTTTGGGGGCCTGCTATTGCCTCTTTCGGAGGTTATGCGTATTATGTGAGCTTTGTTGACGATTATTCTCGCTTCTCTTCGATTTATCTCCTCAAGCACAAGTCTGACATTGAGCAAGTGTTTTATGCTTTTCAGGCTCATGTTGAGCGTCTTCTCCACACTAAAATTATAGCCGTTCAGTCGGACTGGGGTGGCGAGTACCATAGACTGCACCGTTATTTTCAATGCACTGGGATCTCTCATCGTGTGTCTTGCCCGCACACCTGTCAGCAGAACGGGATTCCTGAATGCAAACACCGTCATCTTGTAGAAACAGGTCTTGCCTTGCTGGCTCATTCTTCTCTCCCATTGCGTTTTTGGGATGAAGCGTTTCTTACTGCGTGCTACCTCATTAATCGCATGCCCACACCTGTTCTTCAACAAAATACACCCATATATCGTCTCCTTAAGGTGCAATCCGATTACAAGTTTCTTCGCACTTTTGGGTGCGCTTGCTGGCCCAGTTTGTGCAAATATAACGCACACAAGCTTGCCTTCCATTCCACCATGTGCGTTTTCTTGGGCTATAGTCAGATGCATAAGGGATACAAGTGTCTTGATTGTTCCATGGGACGTATTTACATCTCTCGTCATGTTGTTTTCGACGAGTCTATTTTTCCTTATGCCACCCTGGGGTCACTGTCGATGTCTCTTCTTTGGCTGATGTTCTCTCTTTTCCTCGCAATGAACCGGCTACGGGTGACCATATGCGCAAATACGATTTGTCCTATTTGTCTACCGACACGCCTGTTTCAGGCCATGTTGCTCCTGTGCAGGAACCTTCGGCTACTCCCTCCCTGGCGCTCGACGTGCATGGGCCATGCACGTCCCCTGGACCGTCGGCTGCCGCGTCGCCCGGGCCGACCAGCCCGTCAGCTGCCGCTCCACCCGGCTCGACCGGCCTATGTTCGGCCCCGGCGGCTGCTTCGCCCGGTCCATCGGCGGTCTCCTCGCCGCGCGCTGACACGCCGTCGTCTGCTGCGGTGATCGAGGATGCTGCTCCACCATCGCCACCACAGCTCGGGTCGCCTTTTGTTGAGGGCAGTCCTGATCCCTCGACTGCGCCACCTTTAGCTACCCCTGCACACACCATGGTTACACGCACCCACGATCATACTCGTCGTGCTCTTGTTCCTACTGATGGGACCATCCGATATGATCCCCGTCGCCGCGCGTTTCATGCGGCGCCTGTTTTTCATCGTGCTATTCTCCGTGAGACTGCCTGGCGTACAACAATGATTGATGAGCCCGCTACCCTTCACCACAACAAGACTTGGGTTCTTGTGCCTCGACCGCGTGGAGTCAATATTGTTGGGAGCAAGTGGATCTTCAAGACCAAGCACCATCCAGATGGCTCTATTGATAAGTACAAAGCTCGACTGGTTTCTCGTGGTTTCACCCAACAGCTTGGAATTGACTATGGTGATACGTTCAGTTTGGTTGTCAAGCCGGCCACCGTTCGACTGGTTCTTGCCCTGGCTGTGTCTCGCGGTTGGAGTCTTGGGCAGATTGATGTCAGCAATGCTTTCCTTCATGGGTATCTCTCAGAGGACGTCTATATGCAGCAGCCACCTAGCTTTGAGGATGCTCGGTTTCCCTCGCATGTGTGCAAGCTACAGCGCACTCTCTATGGACTCAAACATTGCCCTCGTGCATGGTATGCTCGGCTCAATGCCCGTCTTCTCGAGATGGGTTTCGTCACCTCCAAAGCAGATACATCTCTGTTTTTCTTCCACTATCGTGATGTTCAGATCTATATGCTTGTCTATGTGGATGATATCGTCATTGCCGGATCTTCTCCACGAGCTGTTGATGGTCTTGTTCACTCCCTTGAGGCCAGTTTTCCTATCAAGGACCTTGGGCCGTTGGAGTGCTTTCTTGGTCTGGAAGCATCATACAATTCAGGGGGATGACATTGACTCAACGGAAGTATGCCTTGGATCTTTTGCACCATGTGAGCATGGATAATTGTAAGCCTACTTCCACACCGCTGTCTACTTCCGATCAGCATGCATGAGTGTCTGGATAGCCTCTCAGTACCGATGATTCTTTCCTGAATCGCAGTGTTGTTGGTGGACTGTAGTATTTAACACTCACTCGTACGGATATTTCGTTCGCAGTGAACAAGGTGTGCCAGTTTCTCTCACAGCCCACCGATGTTCATTGGGAAGCTGTTAAGCAGATTTTGCACTATGTAAAAGGAACGTTGCACACTGGGCTGAAGTTTCGCAAGGCTGTCTCCACTAGCATTAGTACTTTCACTAATGCAGATTGGGAAGGATGTCCTGATGATTGTCGATCCACTGGAGGTTTTGCCATCTTTGTTGGACCAAACCTCATTTCCTGGAGTTCGAAGAAACAACCGACAGTGTCGAGATCTAGTACAGAGGCTGAGTACAAAGCGTTGGTGAATGAAGCTGCTGAAGCCATCTGGGTAGAGTCACTACTCAAAGAGCTTGGAGTATCTCAGCAGCGAGTTCCTGTTCTACACTACTAGGGAAAAGCCTATACACAAAGGTATAGCAGTAGCGCTGGTTAAAATAGGGCGCTACTACTAATTTGTAGTAGCGCGTTCATGCAAAGCGCGCTATAGCTCAAACGTTAGCAGTAGCGCATGTTCGGAAACAAGCACTACCACTATAATTCCCACGGCTTAGCCGATAGGCTACACATAGTAGTAGCGATCCATATAGAACCGCGCTACCGCTACTTCCTTTGTAGCAACGCGTTTTCTTATAAACTCGCTACTGCTAAAGGATATAAAATTAAATGGAAAGCAAATAGAAAAGTAATTGAAAATGAAAGAAATAGAATAAGGTGAAAGGAAAAAAAATAAAATGTGAAGAAAAATAAATGAAAAAGGGAAAAAAGAGAAAGGAGTAGCAGTAGCGTGTATACCAGAACGTGCTATAGCTAACGTAGCAGTAGCGCGCTTTCCGGAATGCGCTACTGCTACTTCTAAATTAACCACCCGCCGGCTCAAAATTTGGCTAAGTCCTCCATCCCCCCTTTCCCCTACTCCTCTGTCGCCGCCGCCCGAGCCTGCCTTCACTGACGCCGCCCGCCCTCAGCCTTAGCGCCGCCGCCAACCGTCGCTCTCGACCTCGCCGTCGTCGCCCTCGACCTCACCGCCGCCCCCGATCCCGAGCCCGCTCTCGCTGCCCTAACATCTCTGTCGCCGAGCACCTCCCCGCCACCGTCTCTCCCCTCTCTGTAAGCCCCCCACCCCTCCCCACCCCCTTTCTCTCTGCTTAATTAGTTAGTACTAGATGTTTTTTAGTAGTATTAGATGTTAATTTAGGGTTCATAGGTAATGATTTTTAGTAGTTGAACTAGTTTAGTTTTGTTTAGTTTTAGTTGAACTAGTTTAGTTTTAGTTGAACTAGTCTAGATTTAGTTGAACTAGTATAGTTTTAGTTGAACTAGTTTAGTAAGTAAATTAATAAACTAGTTGAACTAGTTGAATTAATAGAACTAATGTATTTTTAGTAAGTAAATTAATAAACTAGTTGAACTAGTTTAGTTTTAGTTGAACTAGTTTAGTAAGTAAATTAATATAACTAGTTGAACTACTTTATTTTTAGAAAGAATTTGTTTTTTTTCTATTTATAGTAAGTTTATATTTAGTAAGAACTAATTGAATTAATAGAACTAGTTGAACATGTCATATTTGTTGTTATTTTTTTAGTTTAAGCAATTATTCGGGATGTATTAGTGATAACTTATAGGGTTTTTGCTTTTGCAGAAATCAAGGAGCCCCTCCATCATCCCCGCTGTCGTCCCCGTCACCGACCCCCTCCAACCTCGAGGTGAGACCTGCCAAATCTCCATGTATATCTTGTGTTGCTCATATAGGATATGTGGTTGCCCAAGTGGCCGGTCATGTTTAGGTTAAACCTCCGAGTGGCCTATGTTTTGCCGGAGTGTTGATTAATTTCCGTTCCGACAAATTTCAGGCGCTCGATATGTCCTTTTTTTAGCAAAGGTCATGCCGGATTTTTCCGTGAATTCTGGCATGACTTGTGCTAGAATATGTACAAGTTTAATCTTTGAATTATGAACGTAGGAAATGTCGTACTCGGACGACAACAATCTCCCAGGGGAGTGCAGCTGGTGCCACGATGATCGAGGTATGTGCGACAGGTTCGTTGAGCTGTACGAAGATCGGGCTTCAGCATTAAGCTCGAGGAGACATTCAATGTTGAAACGGTACGCAAGCAACGACAAGTGTTTTTTTTTGTAATTAAGCATGACTTCAACTATTTCAACGTCTAATTTTCATCTTTTACAATTCGACTAGCTTATCTCATGCCATGCAAGACGCTATGTCTTGGAGAGGATGGGTTTTGAAGACCATGAAAATTTTGAAAAAAAGAAAATACACCTAAGGACCCATCATGATATGGATTTTGAAGTAAATATGTGCCATGCTTAGAGCATAACCCATTTTGGTTGCCAAAATTGGGAAGCACTTTCCAAAATGTATGGTTTTATGAGGGTATGATTATCACCATGGATCTTGGTGATCCTGACATTGAGCAACACAATATGGACATTTGGGTCCTTGTTGATACACTTCCGATTCTACCGCAATGTGAGTTTCTCAAACATAGTTATTAACTAATTTATATTGTTTATTTCAAAATAGTTGACAGCTTATTTCCATTGACAGCTTATTTTGATTCTTCAAAGAATGTGCGGAAGATGGTAGACAAAACCCACTACACTGATGGCTCCGAATTAACTTATAAGGAGAAAAGTCATCTGATCGCTTATTGTACTTATCTTGAGGATTACAATACGTATTATCGAACTCCTCCAAATTATGGTGAATACGTGCCACTAGTGCACGTGTTGAACCACGGTAACATCTATGGAGATACCCTGGTAAGATTTTTTACTATTACGACATTCGTGCATCTTTTGCATACTTCTAAAAATAGTACATCATTGCTAACTACGAAGTTATTACTTTGTTTTTCAACAGAAAATCCTGATGGATTGTGTGCCTCATCTGATGTATCTGAATGGTCACCTTAGAGTTCTGAACATACTACCAGGTCAATCTGGGGAGCTCACCTGTGCATATCGGATTTCTAAAACCGGTGATCACATGCTCATCAAAGAATGGAAAAAATGTTTGGACATTCGCACGGAGGTTCTTGGAAGTAACATTAAGCGAAAGGCAAGAATTGGAGACAGGATAATCTCCATTCTCCATAATGGAGAGTCAGGGGCTATCTTGTTTTTTGCTATTTTACCTTAGAGAATGTAGTAGGTCCTAAGACAATGTAGTAGGTCCTATGAGGTACAATATGTTTATTATGTGGTATAATGTGTTAGAATTGATGATGAGGAGTATTTGTGATTACGACTAGTGACGAATTTGCTATGTGATGTCATTGATGAAAACGATGATCTTGAGGAGGTGTTATATGACAATGATGTATTATGATGATAAGTTGTTAATGATATGATGATGATGATGATATTTATTATATCATTGGGTGAAAGAACCGCGGATTAGTTTCAAGTGGATGGACATCCACTTGAAACTAGTCCACAATTCTTTCACCCCGTGATGTAATAACTCATTATGATGTAAAAACAATCTCTAAATTCCTGTTGTATGAAAACTTGTGTAAAGGTGTATGAATACAACATGAAATAAAAAAGAAATAAAATACGAAATAATAGTAGTAGCGCGGGCAGGGAGAAGCGCTACTACTAATTACCAGTAGCGCTCCTCTAGGAAATCGCTACTACTAAGTCGATTTAGCAGTAGCGTGGGTTGAGGCACGCTACTGCTAAGCTTTAAATGTAGCGCCGTATCAGTAGCGCTCCTGCCGGCGCTACTGATAGGCCTAAAACCCTCGCTGCTGCTAGGCTTTTCCCTAGTAGTGCTATGGTGTGATAATTTAGGGGCCACGTATCTGACTGCCAACCCAGTTTTCCATGCGCGTACCAAGCACATCGAGATTGATTTCCACTTTGTGCGCGAGCGTGTTGCTTTTGGAGCTCTTGAGGTCAGGTTCATTTCTTCTAATGATCAGCTGGCTGATGTGTTTACTAAACCAGCCACCCAACTGATGCTAGACCGTTTTAGTACCAATCTAAATCTTGTACATAGTAGAAGTTCAGATTGAGGGGTGGTGTTAAGATAGGTCTAGCATGTTGTGCACACATACCTTGTACGTATGTAATTGTATATGCTGATTGTTATATATAGAAAGGCGTGGAGAGGCTTTGCCCCACGGAAAACCCTAAACCCTATTCTCAAACTGCTTCATTAGATTTAGCAGGAGAGAATACAAAGTTTGGTCAAAACGATCAGAACGATAAAATAGAAATAAGGTTTGTTCGAGGGGGGTTAGCTTTCCACACCCCCTCCCCAGGGATTCTAAGCATCTAGGTTTTATCTCGCGCGTATATTCCCAAACGGGGTCTCGATGGCCTTGGCTCTCGCAAGGCGCCATTGTTCCATGTTCTCCCTAATCACCATGATGATCTGAGTTGGCTCTGCTTCCATGGCTCTGAAGACACAGTTGTTCCTCGTGTTCTTGAGCTCCCACGTTGTTGCCATGATCATGGTTCTTATGCTTTTCCTCCCCTCCTTGCTCGTGCGTGATATGATCTGCCTGGCCGCCGAGGTTGTGGATGTCTGTTCCTTGTGATGAGGAGCCAGCAAAGCACAACCTTGCCATGTTGCAACCTCGGTCCACACTACCGTCGATACGTGGCAATTCCAAAACAAGTGGACTGATGTTTCCAAGTTTCTTCTGCAGAAGGAGCAGAAGAGTGGTTTGGCCATCCACGCCGTTGTAATCTATCATTGCACTAGAGCTTATCTAAGTGAAGCAACAAGGAGAAGATTTTGACCCTTGCGGGAGCCCATGCTTTCCAAATTGTGTTCTTCATGTGTGTAGGAGGGGAGCCATTGAATTGTGCCTTGTATGCCAAATCAGTGGAGTATATGCCTTTTCCGCTCCCCGTCCAACTGATTTCGTCTTGTTGCTGCTCTACCAAAGCTTGACCATGCTCTCTGATTTTTCTCGCCAACGTAACCACCTCGGTGACAATGTGTTCCTAGTTTCCATGTCGCAGGTCTCTGATCCACTGCTTGTTTTGAAGTGCATTGGCCACCATCCGTGTTTTTCTTCTCGAGTGCCTGAACAGTACGGGGAAGGAGGTGCAAAGTGGTGTACCTCCTAGCCAGTTACATGTCCAGAAGCTTGTCGTTTTTCCATCGCCGATCGCAACGCTGATGGCTGAAGCAAATAGTTGTTTGTCTTCCTCATTGCATGGTGTGGGAAAGTCTTTCCATGGCCTGGATGGATGTGTCCAGGCCATCCAGAGCCACCGTAGCCGAAGAGCTCTGCCGAAACACTGAAGATCTTGTATTCCAAGCCCCCCTTCTCGATTGGTGAACATACTGTCTTCCAATTCACTTTGCACTTCCCTCCCGACATCTCTTCTTCTTGTGCCCATAGGAATCTATTCCTTGTCTTGTCTATTTCTTTGAGAAGCTTCTTGGGTAGACGTAGAGCAGTCATGGCGAATGTGGGCATTGCAAAAAGCACACATCTTACCAGAATCCTCCTCCCAGCCATGTTCAGGAGTTTTCCCTTCCAGCCTGCCAGTCGAGAGCGAATTCTATCTAGAATGAATTGCAGATGAACTATCATAATTCTACCCGTGGAGATTGGGAGGCCCAAGTATGTCATCGGGAAGCCAACTATAGCTCCACCAAAGTTTTGTAGGATATTGTCGAGGTCTAGATCGTCGCATCTAATTGGTGCTACTGAAGATTTCTCCTGGTTCAGCCGTAGGCCAGTTGCGTCTCCGAAGAGATGGAGGATGCTGAGCAGCGTTTCCACCTCCTTCTTGTTGGGGTTTGCGAAGATGACGGTGTCGTCGGCATAAAGACTAACTCTCATGCTAATACCCCTACCCGGGAGAGGCGCTAAGATGCCCTGAGCTGTAGCCGCGGACAGCAGGCGATGGAGCGGGTCGATCGCCAGAATAAAAAGCAACAGTGATAAAGGTTCTCCCTGCCGCAGTCCTTGGAAATGGGTGATAGATGGCCCGGTATCTCCATTTAACAATCAGGAGGATGGATCAGAGGATAGTAGCAGCGAGATCTAGTCCCTCCAGCGAGGGCTGAAGCCCATGTGTTGTAGAAGTTCCAGTAGGTAATCCCAGGATATTGAATCGAAGGCTTTCGCAATGTCTAGCTTAAACAAGAGTGTAGGTTTTCTATTTCCGTGCAGGGCCTTGACGCAGCCTTGGACGTATAAATAACTATCATGCATGCATTTTCCCTTCTGGAAAGTAGATTGCGCTGGTGATATGATCTCAGGGGTTGACTTTGCGAGCCTCATTGAAAGCACCTTAGTGATGAGCTTTGACACTGAGTTGATCAGGCTGATCGACCTAAAACAGTTCATTTCAAGCATCGTTTCCTTCTTGGGCAGTAGGGCAATGAAGGCTTTGTTGATGTCATGGAAATTGTCTCCAGCAAGGTTGTAAAATTTGTTGAAAACCGCCATTATGTCATCTTTGATGATGCTCCAGCTTGCTCTGAAGAACTGGTCGGTGAAACCGTCAGGCCCGGGTACTTTTCAGCCAATGAAGCAATGATCGCGTCCCAAACTTCACCTTCTGTGAATGGAATATCCAAACCCCGCGACGTGATCATTGGGATTTGCAGCTCTTCCCAGTTCAGAGTATGCTTGTGTTGTGTTCTCGTGCCCAGAATCTCAGTGAAATGCTTGCTTATTTCTTCAGTTTTTGCTACATGCTCTGTCACGATTGCACCTTCTCTTGTCCTGATCGCATGTATGTGGTTCTTTCTCCTCCTGGCATTGCATTTTGTGTGGAAAAACTTGGTGCTTGCGTCTCCCTCCCTGAGCCAAGTGACCCGTGATGCTTGCCTTTTCCTTGCTCTCTCAATCGCTGCAAGTCCCAAAACTTGAGCCTTCAAAAGTTTCTGAGGTTGAATTTTGCTGTAGTTAAGGTGCGTTTCTCCTGAGCAATATCCATGCGCAGAATGACCTCATTTGCAATGTGAAACTGCATCTTTGCTTTGCTGAACAATGATCTACTCCATATCTTGAGATCCTTTGCTGCTCTATGCATCTTGATTTTTATCCTAACAAAGGGACAATCATGGTTGACAGGCCTATCCCAGGCATGCTAGACAGTTTCAGAGTAGTGGGGGTTTTTGGGCCAGAAATTTTCAAATCTGAAATGGGCCTTGTGCGGCTGATTTTCACCACGGGACAGGATCAATGGGCAGTGGTCAGAGAACGATGTTGATGCTGCATTCAACGTGTAACCGTCATGCAGAACTTCCCAGTCGCTGTTGCAGAAAAATTTATCAATGCTGCAAAGAGTTGGGTTCTCTCTCTCGTTACTCCAAGTGAAGTGCCGGTTTTTGCAATTTATTTATTTTAGCCCTGCAAAATCTAAAGCTCTTCTGAATCTTCCCATCAGCCTCCTATTCAAATTTTGATTGTTCTTATCTCTAGCTTCATAAATCATGTTGAAGTCTCTTGTTATCAGCCAAGAGTCGCCGATCGGTGGGGCATTAATTGTCATTTCTAGGAGGAAATCCTCCCTCATAGAGTCGTCGTTTGGACCGTAAACTGGGGTGAGCCAGTACTGCACACTTGTTTCCAACTCTTTTACCTTGGGGTGAGCCAGTAATGAAAATAAACTTTTTTTTGCAAACGCACTTGTCTTCTACAAGCCAACCGCAACTCAGGTAATGAACGTTGCGCTAATTTTCATGCCGAAACATTAGACGCGAGAGATTATATGGGAAGGATGGATTATTAGGAGCGACAAAACTTACAAGCGGCCACAAAAATTGAGGTTGACAATACTTGAACTCAGGACGTCGCACTCGCAGACAATACTTGACAATCCCTATTTGGGAACGTTGTCAAGGTTTAAAATAGACCGGGATTAAAAAGTTTGGTGTGCTGATTTCCGGGATTGCAAGTTCAGGGTTTGATTTAGCTTTCGTCTACAAGTTGAACATTTGTTTTGAACTTTTTCCATGGTCAGACGACTCCACATGTCACTATTTTCTTTTTTTGAGAAAGAGAATTTCTTCTCCGATTTTATTTAATGAAATCATCTTGGCTTTTACGTACATACTACTATCAACAGAAAATCTTTCCCTAATAATAAATCACGGATTGACTCCTTGGGTTCATCGTCACAATACGCTTCTTCCCATGAATTTACGCTTTCAGTTTTTTTCACCTATATTATTTCCTACATCCGAGGTGGCACTATTTTACCTGCGTATCTAAAAAGCTGACAGACTGGGTCGGCCCTAACCTTCTTAGTATTCAACCCGCAGTTCACGTACAGAAAAATTCATTGGTTGGGCCGTCCATGCACTGCTGGGCGCATGCAGCTCATGGAGAGCAGCAAAAAATAATTTGATTAAAGCGAAGTTCGAACTCACGACCTACACAGTTGTTTCAAAAGGCACAACCAACTCACCTAGTTTCTCCTTTTGTTAGAAAAAGTGATATAATGCCTAATAAAATAGTCCCACCTTGCTTTTTTGCTTAAAATC
Source organism: Triticum dicoccoides (assembly GCF_002162155.2). Classification (NCBI taxonomy): domain Eukaryota; kingdom Viridiplantae; phylum Streptophyta; class Magnoliopsida; order Poales; family Poaceae; genus Triticum; species Triticum dicoccoides. Next base: position 208,445,797 of record NC_041389.1, on the reverse strand, counting down.
TCACCGGTTTATATACGCGTTCAAGTTGTCGTAGAATCAACCAGCTGCCTGAAGAATTAACGAACGGTGGGTGAGGTGTTGGCCCTACATATCATAGGGAAACGAAGAAATTAAAACTTCAGAAATCAATTGGTGTGTGGCTGCATGTGACAAATAAGGAAGTGGCTAATTAAGCCAAGCATGCTCATGGGATGTGTTGGAGCGGCTAATTAAGTCAAGCATGTTGCTTGGCCAATCAAAGAGGCACATGCATTCAAGGGAGCATGGCAGTGCATCGCTTCTGGCTGGCTCTAGGGGCGTGTCGCTCATGAGGTCCGGGTGCAGCAGCCAGCCCTACTAAAAGGCGGCGGAAGAGGAGGTGGAGGACCAAGAGGAGAGAGTGACGCTGCACAACCATGGCTTTGGACTCTGGACGTGGACGAGATCGGTAGTAGCGCCAGATGATGTTTTTCTTTTTTTCAGCCGAAGAAGATGATGGACTTTACTAACAGAAGAACTAGATGTGAAATCGCCTCAGGGTTAGGCCGATGCATCCCAGAGTGTGTGCACCTCCATAGATGGCACTCCCATGTGTTCTATAGGAGTTCGCATCTTGAGCATGGACGACCCTGATTCTGTGTGATCAAAGGACGCCACGCCGGCAGCTACGTGCATCTCCAATAATCCCAAGGTGATTTCACATCATTTATTATGCTTATTCAAAATAAAATAGATGTTGCTTTGACCTAATTTCTACCTGTTGGTATATGGTATGAAATGAACTAGGAAGAACCAACAATCTCTATCTCCTTCTCTTCTCTACCTGCATCAAGCCCTAACACTACGTGCTAGCTCGAGGAGATCGAGAGCATCAAAATGGTTGCATGGACGACCCAGGAGATGACCGAAGGAGGAGCGAGAGATGTATGTCCCTGTTGCAACGCACATCCTTTTTTAGTAGATACTCATGCACCGGTGCAACGCACGAGCATGTTCGCTATAAAAGTAAAGAGTACAAATGTCCAGTTAGATTTTGATTTTGCTTAAAGAAAAGATACACCACCGGGTGCTAATAGTACACATGTACTATAGCACGGGTTGGAACCAAGCGGTCTCTTGTGAAAATATGAGCCGGACTCAGAGGTCTTGAGCCATTAGAGATGTGATTCTTTTTCTCCCGTTGCAACACACGAGCATGTTTGCTAGTCATGATATAAGGAAATATAAATAACAACTTTATTATTACCTCTAGGGCATATTTCCTTCAGTCTCCCACTTGCACTAGAGTCAATAATATAGATTACATAGTAATGATTGTAACACCCATGGTGTCTTGGTGTTGATCATGTTTTGCTCGTGATACAGGTTTAGTCAACGGGTCTGCGACATTCAGATCCGTATGTATTTTGCAAATCTCTGTGTTTCTCTCCTTGACTGGATCGCGGATGGAATTGAAGCGTGTCTTGATGTGTTGGGTTCTCTTGTGAAATCTGGATTCCTTCGCCAAGGCAATTGCTTTAGTATTATCACAAATGATTTTTGTTAGACTCGATGCACTAGGTATTACACCTAGATTGGATATGAACTCCTTCATCCAGACTCCTTCATTTGCTGCTTCTGAAGCAGCTATGTACTCCGCTTCACACGTAGATCCCGCCATGACGCTCTGCTTGGAACTGCACCAACTGACAGCTCCACCATTCCATATAAATATGTATCTGGTTTGTGATTTAGAGTCATCCGGATCAGTGTCAAAGCTTACATCGACGTAACCATTTACGACGAGTTCTTTGTCACCTCCATAAACGAGAAACATATTCTTAGTCCTTTTCAGGTATTTCAGGATGTTCTTGACCGCTCTCCAGTGATCCACTCCTGGATTACTTTGGTACCTCCCTGCTAAACTTATAGCAAGGCACACATCAGGTCTCGTACACAACATTGCATACATGATAGAACCTATGGCTGAAGCATAGGGAATGACTTTCATTTTCTCTCTATCTTCTGCAGTGGTCGGGCATTGAGTCTGACTCAACTTCACACCTTGTAACACAGGCAAGAACCCTCTCTTTGACTGATCCATTTTGAACTTTTCCAAAACTTTATCAAGGTATATGCTTTGTGAAAGTCCAATTAAGCATCTTGATCTATCTGTATAGATCTTGATGCCCAATATATAAGCAGCTTTACCGAGGTATTTCATTGAAAAATTCATAGTCAAGTATCCTTTTATGCTATTCAGAAATTCTGTATTATTTCCAATCAACAATATGTCATCCACATATAATATTAGAAATGCTACAGAGCTCCCACTCACTTTCTTGTAAATATAGGCTTCTCCAAAAGTCTATATACAACCATTTGCTTTGATCACACTATCAAAGCGTATATTCCAACTCCGAGAGGCTTGCACTAGTCCATAAATGGATCGCTGGAGCTTGCACACTTTATTAGCACCTTTTGGATCGACAAAATCTTCTGGTTGCATCATATACAACTCTTCTTTAAGATATCCATTAAGGAATGCAGTTTTGACATCCATTTGCCAAATTTCATAATCATAAAATGCAACAATTGCTAATATGATTCGGACAGACTTAAGCATCGCTACGGGTGAGAAGGTCTCATCATAGTCAACTCCTTGAACTTGTCGAAAACTTTTCGCAACAAGTCGAGCTTTATAGACAGTAACATTACCATTAGCGTCAGCCTTCTTCTTGAAGATCCATTTATTCTCTATGGCTTGCCGATCATCGGGCAAGTAAACCAAAGTCCACACTTTGTTCTCATACATGGATCCCATCTCAGATTTCATGGCCTCAAGCCATTTCGCGGAATCTAGGCTCATCATTGCTTCCTCATAGTTCGTAGGTTCGTCATGGTCACGTAACATGACCTCCAAAACTGGATTACCGTACCACTCTGGTGCGGACCTTACTCTGGTTGACCTACGAGGTTCAGTAGTAACTTGATTTGAAGTTTCATGATCATCATCATTAGCTTCCTCACTAATTGGTGTAGGAATCACTGGAACTGATTTCTGTGATGAACTACTTTCCAATTCGGGAGAAGGTACAATTACCTCATCAAGGTCTACTTTCCTCCCACTCACTTCTTTTGAGAGAAACTCCTTCTCTAGAAAGGATCCATTCTTAGCAACGTATATCTTGCCTTTGGATATGTGATAGAAGGTGTACCCAACAGTCTCCTTTGGGTATCCTATGAAGACACATTTCGCCGATTTGGGTTCGAGCTTATCAGGTTGAAACTTTTTCACATAAGCGTCGCAGCCCCAAACTTTAAGAAACGACAGCTTAGGTTTCTTGCTAAACCACAATTCTTATGGTGTCATCTCAACGGATTTAGATGGTGCCCTACTTAACGCGAATGCAGCCGTCTCTAAAGCATACCCCAAAACGATAGTGGTAAATCGATAAGAGACATCATAGATCGCACCATAGCTAATAAAGTATGGTTACGACGTTCGGACACACCATTATGCTGTGGTGTTCCAGGTGGCGTGAGTTGCGAAACTATTCCACATTGTTTCAAATGAAGACCAAACTCATAACTCAAATATTCACCTCCACGATCAAATTGCAGAAACTTTATTTTCTTGTTACGATGATTTTCTACTTCACTCTGAAATTCTTTGAACTTTTCAAATGTTTCAGACTTATGTTTCATTAAGTAGATATACCGATATCTGCTCAAATCATCTGTGAAGGTTAGAAATAACGATACCCTCCACGAGCCTCAACACTCATCGGACCGCATACATCAGTATGTATTATTTCCAATAAGGCAGTTGCTCTCTCCATTGTTCGGAGAACGGAGTTTTAGTCATCTTGCCCATGAGGCATGGTTCGCAAGCATCAAATGATTCATAATCAAGTGATTCCAAAAGCCCATCAGCATGAAGTTTCTTCATGCTCTTTACACCAATATGACCTAAACGGCAGTGCCACATATATGTTGCACTATATTATTAACTTTGCATCTTTTGGCTTCAGTATTATGAATATGTGTATCACTACTATCAAGATTTAGTAAAAACAGACCACTCATCAAGGGTGCATGACCATAAAAGATATTACTCATATAAATAGAACAACCATTATTCTCTGATTTAAATGAATAATCGTCTCGCATCAAACAAGATCTAGATATAATGTTCATGCTTAACGCTGGCACCAAATAACAATTATCAGGTCTAAAACTAATCCCGAAGGTAGATGTAGAGGTAGCGTGCCGACGGCGATCACATCGACTTTGGAACCATTTCCCACGCGCATCGTCACCTCGTCCTTAGCCAATCTTCGTTTAATCCGTAGCCCCTGTTTCAAGTTGCAAATATTAGCAACAGAACTAGTATCAAATGCCCAGGCGCTACTACGAGCATTAGTAAGGTACACATCAATAACATGTATACCACATATACCTTTGTTCACTTTGCCATCCTTCTTATCCGCCACTTGGGGCAGTCCCACTTCCAGTGACCAGTCCCTTTGCAGTAGAAACACTCAGTTTCAGGCTTAGGTCCAGACTTGGGCTTCTTCCCTTGAGCAGCAACTTGCTTGCTGTTCTTCTTGAAGTTCCCCTTCTTCCCTTTGCCATTTTTCTTGAAACTAGTAGTTTTATTAACCATCAACACTTGATGATCCTTCTTGATTTCTACCTCCGCGGCCTTAAGCATTGCGAAGAGCTCGGGAATCGTCTTGTTCATCCCTTGCATATTATAGTTCATCACGAAGCCTTTATAGCTTGGTGGCAGTGATTGGAGAACTTTGTCAATGACACAATCATCTGGAAGATTAACTCCTAGCTGAATCAAGTGATTACTGTACCCGGCCATTCTGAATATGTGCTCACTAACAGAACTGTTTTCCTCCATCTTGCAGCTATAGAATTTGTTGGAGACTTCATTTCTCTCAACTCGGGCATTTTCTTGAAATATGAACTTCAACTCCTGGAACATCTCATATGCTCCATGACGTTCAAAACGTCTCTGAAGTCCCGATTCTAAGCCGTAAAGTATGGCACACTGAACTATCGAGTAGTCATCAGCTTTGCACTGCCAGACGTTCAGAACGTCCGGAGTTGCTCCTACAGCGGGTCTTGCACCTAGCGGTGCTTCCAGGACATAATTCTTCTGTGCAGCAATGAGGATAATCCTCAATTTACGGACCCAGTCTGTGTAGTTGCTACCATCATCTTTCAACTTAGCTTTCTCTAGGAACGCATTAAAATTCAAGGGAACGGTAGCACGGTCCATTGATCTACAACAACATAGATATGCAAAAACTATCAGGTACTAAGTTCATGATAAATTAAAGTTCAATTAATCATATTACTTAAGAACCCCCCCTTAGACAGACATCCCTCTAGTCATCTAAATTATCACGTGATCCATATCAACTAAACCATGTCCGATCATCACGTGAGATGGAGTAGTTTTCAATGGTGAACATCACTATGTTGATCATATCTACTATATGATTCACATTCTACCTTTCGGTCTTATTGTTCCGAGGCCATATCTGCATATGCTAGGCTCGTCAAGTTTAACCCGAGTATTCAGCGCGTGCAAAACTGGCTTGCACCCGTTGTATGTGAACGTAGAGCTTATCACACCCGATCATCACGTGGTGTCTCAGCACGACGAACTGTAGCAACGGTGTATACTCCGGGAGAACACTTATACTTTGAAATTTAGTGAGGGATCATCTTATAGTGCTATCACCGTACTAAGCAAAATAAAATGCATAAAAGATAAACATCACATGCAATCAAAATATGTGACATGATATGGCCATCATCATCTTGTGCCTTTTGATCTCCATCTCCAAAGCACCGTCTTGATCTTCATCGTCACCAGCTTGACACCTTGATCATCATCATAGCATCATTGTCGTCTCACCAACTATTGCTTCCACGACTATCGCTACCGCTTAGTGATAAAGTAAAGCAATTACATGGCAATTGCATTTCATACAATAAAGCGACAACCATAAGGCTCCTGCCAGTTGCCGATAACTTTTACAAAACATGATCATCTCATACAACAATTTATATCTCATCACGTATTGACCATATCACATCACAACATGCCCTGCAAAAACTAGTTAGATGTCCTCTACTTTGTTGTTGCAAGTTTTACGTGGCTGCTACGGGCTTCTAGCAAGAACAATTCTTACCTACGCATCAAAACCACAACGATTTTTTATCAAGTGTACTGTTTTCACCTTCAACAAGGATCGACCGTAGTCAAACTTGATTCAACTAAAGTTAGAGAAACAGACACCCGCCAACCACCTATGTGCGAATCATCAATAGAAACAGTCTCATGAACGCGATCATGTAATGTCGGTCCGGGACGCTTGATCCAACAATACCGCCGAACCAAAGTAAGACGTTGGTGGTAAGCAGTATGACTATTATCGCCCACAACACTTTTGTGTTCTACTCGTGCATATATCATCTACACATAGACCTGGCTCTGATACCACTCTTGGGGAATGCAGTATTTGAAAAAAAAAATCCTACGATCACGCAAGATCTATCTAGGAGATGCATAGCAATGAGAGGGGAGAGTGTGTACACGTACCCTCATAGACCGAAAGCGGAAGCGTTTAGTAACGCGGTTGATGTAGTCAAACATCTTCACGATCCAAGTACCGAATGTACAGCACCTCCGCGTTCAGCACACGTTCAGCACGATGACGTCTCTCGGGCTCTTGATACAATTGAGGAAGAGGGAGAGTTCCGTCAGCACAACGGCGTGGCGACGGTGATGATGATGTTACCGGCGCAGGGCTTCTCCTAAACGCTACGACGATATGACCAAGTTGCATAACTGTGGAGGGGGACACCGCACACGACTAAGAGGAGACTTGTTGTGCCTTTGGGATGCACCCTTCCCCGTATATAAAGGAGGGGGGAGGAGGCCGGCCGGCCCTAGGGGCGCGCCAAGAGAGGGAGTCCTACTAGGACTTCCTAGTCCTAGTAGGATTCCTCTACAAGGAAGAGAGGGGAAGGAAGGAGAGGGAGAGGGAGTAGGAAAGGGGGGCGCCGCCCCCTTCCCCTAGTCCAATTCGTACTGCAAGGGGGGGCGCGGGCCAGCCCCTTGTGGCCCTCCTATCTCTCCACTAAGGCCCATGAAGGCCCATTAGTTCCCCTGGGGGGTTCCACTAACCCTCCGGCACTCCGATACTTACCGGGTACCTCTCGGAACTCTTCCGGTGTTCGAATAACATCATCCAATATATCATTCTTTATGATTCGACCATTTCGAGACTCCTCATCATGTCCGTGATCTCATCCGGGACTCCGAACAAACTTCGGTCATCAAATCACATAACTCATAATACAAATCATCATTGAACGTTAAGCGTGCGGACCCTACGGGTTTGAGAACTATGTAGACATGACCGAGACGCATCTCCGGTCAATAACCAATAGCAGAACCTAGATGCTCATATTGGCTCCTACATATTCTATGGAGATCTTTATCGGTCAAACCGCATAACAACATACGTTATTCCCTTTGTCATCGGTATGTTACCTGCCCGAGATTCGATTGTCGGTATCATCATACCTACCTCAATCTATTTACCGGCAAGTCTCTTTACTCGTTCTGTAATGCATCATCCCATAACTAACTCATTCGTCACATTTCTTGCAAGGGTTATAGTGATGTGCATTACCGAGAGGGCCCAGAGATACCTCTCCGATACACGGAGTGACAAATCCTAATCTTGATATATGCTAATTCAACAAACACCATCGGAGACACCTGCAGAGCATCTTTATAATCACCCTATTACATTGTGATGTTTGATAGCACACAAAGTGTTCCTCCAATATACGGGAGTTGCATAATCTCATAGTAAGAGGAATATGTATAAGTCAAGAAGAAAGCAATTGCAATAAAACTAAACGATCATTATGCTAATCTAACGGATGGGTCTTGTCCATCACATCATTCTCTAATGATGTGATCTCGTTCATCAAATGACAACACATGTCTATGGTTAGGAAACTTGACCATCTTTGATTAACGAGCTAGTCAAGTAGAGGCATACTTGGGACACTCTATTTGTCTATGTATTCACATACTAACTTTCCGGTTAATACAACTCTAGCATGAATAGTAAACATTTATCATGATATAAGGAAATATAAATAACAACTTTATTATTGCCTCTAGGGCATATTTCCTTCACTTGTGAGTTGTGGCCACCTCTCTAATCGTTGCCCACTTTGCCAGAGCGTTTATGCCTCTAACATTCCGTGACATTATGTTACGATTGTTGCTACTCATGGGGGCACCTCAGTTTGCTCTGTCAACTAACAATTCTATTGCATGAACAATCAAGAGTACAACACACCACCAATCTTGCGGGAGGGGGGGGGGTGCCGGCCACCAACAGGCCCAAAACCCCGTCATTGTCTAACTAAGCGCGCCATCCTGAAACTACACATGATAAATAAACCTAACTCTGAACTGGCATTCAGCCAGCCGTCGACGGAGACTACATTAGAACCTAACATGGAGAAACTACTCATCCGCGATGGCTGCACCATCCGGGCCCTGCACGCCTGCAGCGATCTTCAGGGCGGTGACGTCGAGGTTCCTCAGTCTTGCAATCGTTAGGATGTCCGTCTCTGATAGTGGCTCGTCGAAGCACTTGATTAGTCTTGCCGCAGCCTCCAGGGTCATCTTGTCGTTGGGGTCCAGCTTTCCGAGCTCCTGGGCGAGATGCAGCGCCTCCCTCTGCGACACCGGGATGGTGGAGTTTGTCGCGACCTGCCATGCACTACGCCTGGAGGGGACAGAAGCAGGACGAGACTTGGGAGGAGCAGACATGCGCTTCGGCTTTGGAGTAGCAAGGATGGGGGCCTGAACATCGCCGAAGAGCTGGAGCACCTCCGGAGCGGCCTGGATCTGCATGCGGTTGACCCTCTGTGTTACTGCCTCCATCTCCTAAACCTCGACAGCTGCGGCGGGGGGTTGTGCGATGCAAGGCATGATGTTGGGGAGCAATGCCGTGTGCACGTCTGTTTGTGGTGACACCCGAGGGGACGGTGGGGGACTGAGCCCCAGCGCGTCGTCGGAGTTAAAGTCGAGCGGGCTAGACAAGGCTTCAAGCATTGCGTTCTCGAACTCTAGCTGCATGCAGTCGGTGCGCGGCGGCGGCGAGAGGGCACGTCCCGAGTCAGAGAAGGAGAAGAACTGGGTGACCAGATCAAGCTCAAGGGGAGGTTGTGGAGCGTGCGGCAACAGCGGGAGGGGCGGAGTTGCGCGGAGTGTGGATGCGGCAGGAGCACAGGAAGAAGTGCGCTTGACGGAGCGTCCCCGACCGGCGTGACGCTGGCGGGAGACGGGCGTACGGCTCCGGTGTCGGGGCGCCTCAGCAGTAGGCGCTTTGCTCCTGGAGGTCCTGCCGCGGCCCAGGAGCGTGTCCCTCCAGGATCAGCCTCCATGGTTGCCTTGGTCCCGCTGGTCTCTCAGGATGGGGAAGCTGCTGCAGCCCGCCGAGGTGACGTGAATGATGTTGCGCCTGCTCTTCCCCTGCCCATCTTCGATGCCCCCCATCCAGGTGCCTGCTTCAGTCCGCGACATTGGGCGGTCGTCCTCCTGTCCTGAAGATGGGAGCCCGCTCTAGCCGGAGTGCGAGGATCGCGGCGAGAGCGGGGTCCAGTCCCCCACCCTATCGACGTGGATGAGGAGGTCGTAGCGGTGGACGTTTGGCGGTGGAGGCACGCTGAAGTCCGGCGGGGAGAAACCAAGGATCTGGTCAACAAGGCCAGCGCCCCGCTTCAGCACCCACAACGCCCTCTTCATCGGGATGTGCGCGACATCCCACCCCTACAGCCAGCACGCGAAAGTTTTGGTGTCGCCGAAAGCCTCATCCGCCCCCTCCAGGCTCCAGAACTGCATGGGGAGGTTCTCGACGACGATGCGGACGTGGAGCGAGAGCTTGAGGATGGGTGCATGATCATTAGGGTGCCACACGCAGATGAAGTACTTGCCGCCGTCGACCTTGAGGACTCCACGACGGACGGCGTTGTCACGGTGCGCCGGTAGGTCGAAGTGCACCAGGAAGGCCTTCGGGTGGTGTGCCGTGACCCGGAGCTGGTGCGGAGGGGTGCGGAGGGGTGCAGAGCTGCTCGTCGAGGGCCTTGCCCACCGCCATGGGAGTCATGGTGTGCGCACGGTCTGCTGCGGAGAGGGCCATCGCGTGCTGGCGCAAGATGTACTCTGCATGCTCGATGGTCGGGGAGGATACCACCATCTTGTTGCTCTCTTGCGGCCTTCTGGACGGGTCGGTGTGGGAGAAACGCTCCATGGATGGGGCCGGTGCAGTAGTGATCGTGGCCGGGGAGCGGGGCGGAGGGTCGAAGCAGAGGCGCTCCTTCATCGGCAGACGGACGCGCAACGGCAGGATTCTGGCGTGGGCAGCCCCTCCCGGGCCACCGTTGCGTGGATTTTGCGGACACTCACGGCCAAAGTGGCCTTGCAGCTCGCAGATGATGCATCTCAGTGGATCTTGATAGTCTTTGCGCCGGTGGTGCTCGCTCAAGCAGCAGAAACACTTGCCCTTGAACCGGCTTAAGAAGGACTCCCGCCCCGGGGAGGAGGTGTGGCCGTAGGCACGGTCCAAGCGGTGCGCCTAGCGGCGCGCACTGTTGCCCGCCGGTCCCTTGCTTGGACGCCGGTTTTTCCGCGACTGGACCGCCGTCCATCCCTCCTCCACCTCTGAAGGGGAAAGACACAGCTGACTTTCCAGGGCGACCACGATGGATTTAAGGCGATGTTGCCCGACGGAGTCGAGCGCGCGCGACCCCCGGTCCGGAGAGGGGGGCCGGGCTGGATGTCTCTCCCCGGAGCAGGATTCGCGGCGGAGGCGGCGGATCTGGAGATCGTGCGCCCGGAGAAGGAAGCCTGCGGACCGGAGCAGGCGACTGACTGCAGGGCGAGGCCGACCCTCGCCGGACAGAGGGCTGCTGCCCCTACCGCCGCTGGATCTACGGCTGCGGGCCATAAAGGCGGGCAGGCTGGTGGGTGGCCGCCGTGGCCGGAGCGGCCAGCGGCGCGGAGGGGAGCGTGGCTAACCTAGGCGCGGAGGAGAAAAATTTAGGGGCTGTTTGGTTTCCAGCCACATTTTGCCACACTTTGCACACCTCACCTTAGACAAATTTGATCAAGTTAGGTGGGTGTTTGGTTCTATCTACACCTAAAATAAGATTTTTTTTATGAGAAGTGAACCCCACATGTTATAGACACAAAAAATACGGCAAGATTCACTTAGGCAAGCCAAAGTGTGGCTAACAATTTAAGCAATTGTGGCAACTGTGACAAAGATAATGCGGCAATATATGGCAAACGTAGTCACAATTCAAACAGCCCCTTAGACCCTCTCTGTGCTTTTTTCGTCCGCCTCCAGGAACTATTGCCTCTAGGAAAATGTAAGATAAATTCATGCTAGAGACATGTTCACACGCGAAAGTGGTGTGTGTACGTGTCGTCGCAGTCATGCGCTGGCCTAACGTTAGGTTTCATTGCTTCCTTCGTTCGCTCGAAATGATAGATTTCTAGCTAGCTGGCTAAGCTAATGAGCTTTGGCAACATGATTAGCATGTAAACTAAGCACACAATCATGTTGGTCAGCCTCTCGTCTCATGTGAGAGGAGCCGTGTGGCTCATGGAGATAACGTCCGGACGCCCCCATGCCGCTCGCCCGCTCACCTTTTTGGCAGAATCTTCCCAAAGTCTGGACCGGCCGAGATACGGACGGGACGTCTCACCGACGACGACGACCGCTGTGGGTGCTGGCTGGCGACGCCTGGCGACGCCGCTCCCCTGGCGCCCATATGATGAGAGGAGCTGCGAGCGCACGGACCAGCGAGTCAAACACTAGGACTACGGTGGTACTCGTAGTAAGAAAAGTCCACGCATGCCTCGTTGGTTGGGCCCACACGATAAACGTCCTCACGGTGGCGGGTCGCGACGAGTAGCTTCGTACGCTACAACCGTGGATCAGTGAATGAATGCTGCGATTCTCCGCTACCTAGGGACCATATGCTCGTCTCGTGGATGTGCAAGTGGCGGGAGAAACGGAGAAGCCGGGTCGTGTAAGCTACCATAGCCATGTTCCTTCTTCTTTTTTTGCGGGGTCGTAGCCATGTTCCTTGTTCTGGCGTCTTGTTAGCTCTCGACTGAGGTCCCGGCCTACATTTGTTCCCTCCCAAGCAAAAACTGTACGCACTCCAACCACCGTTTGTACGTGTCATTGTCGAAGTGAGAAAACCCTACTACTTTACTAGCTTCTACAAGTATATATGCTTAACTTAATTCTTTTTCAAAGATGGATGATGAAAGGGAATAATTAATGCACCCTTGCGATAAGATCGCATAAGAAGTTCGGTTTGTGAACTTCGTTTGCTCCCAGCACACAACAATACAAGTAATCCCTTCATTTCCTTATACAAAAGCACAAACTCAAATTACAGGTAGCAAGATAAAATTTAATGACTGCTTTGCAAACCAACTTTTCTTTTCGTTAACCGGGATCATTAATACACCCACATGCATGCAAAGAAGGAATGAGAAGGAAGTAGCACAGTGTCATTATGATTGCATGCATGGAACTATTAAACACATTGCTAGTATGAGAATATCATTAATTTTTGCCTCGATTACAGTTAGTGGCCTTGTATAGATGCAAAATGTATTTTTCATAGTGACCTTGTATAAGGGAAATGGAGGGAGTACAGTATCTTGAGACAATGAAAGGACAAATTTTTTGAGGCCTCAACAAGGGAATGATGTACACGGCAAAAAAACCTAACTGCGCGATGCATGAAGACTTGGTGTTCATATTGGCTTACAGAACGGCAAAACATGCCAGACAGTCGCAGTACGTGTCCTGCATGGGCGGGAAATCCGCTACCCACTATGCTAGTAGTGCATCTGCCTCTACAACCTGGATCACACCAGGTAAAACGCAACTCCCCCTGATGTAGGGTAGAATCCTATGCGGCCGATCTTTCACGAAAGGAGCGGATCCCACGATGAACACGAAGAACACAAGTGGAAAACACAAGGGAAACACGGGGAAAACACGGGAGAAAACACTCAAACCAACGAGATTAGGTCACACATATGCTAGATCGAGTACACATAGAGATCACACGGTCCAAATCCAACAAGGGACGATACATAGGGTAACTGATTCTTCTCCGTGAGGAGGTCTTGAGGTCTTCCCGTTAGGGGTCTTGAATCCAAGTGGATCTTCTTCGAAGAGGTGACGGTCCTTCGCGATGGAGTAGATCCGGATGGATGAGCGAGGCCCTATCTCTAATGAGCTATCACAACGCTAACCCTCAAATGGTGGAGGTGGAGGAGTATATATAGTCTAGGGCCACGAAGGGGTAAGTGAGGAGCGAAACAGGTACATGGGCCTCGGCCCAGAGACTTTGCGCGCAGGCAGGCCGGAAGTTTCGGGCAGGGATGGAAGGTCCGGGCTCCAGAAGTTCCGGGCATGGTCCGGCCTATCTAGAGAGTTGGCACGGTCCGGGACGACGTCGGCGTAGCAGGGCCGGAGGTTCCGGGCAGGCCAGAGGTTCCGGGTTGTGGCCGGAAGGTCCGGGCCTGGCAAAAACTCTGCACAAGTCTTGACGCCGGCTGTTCCTTCTCCTTGAGTCCTTGATTCCTGAGAACATGTAGTGTCTTGGCATTAGGTAGCAACCATGTCTCGGAAGAATGGGAATGGAAAGGAACGAGTTCACCTTTTGTCCAGTGGCGCATGCTCGAGGTCGAGATCTAGTCGTAGTGTACATGGGGATGATCGTAGGATGCTCTGCATCATCTCCCCCCCCCCCCTTGGGAAATATTCGACCTCAGATCGTGATCCTCATCACCATGGAAATGGTTGTCGTTGACGGACTTGTAGTTGGACATAGATGAAGACATTGCGCAATCCAAATACTCCAAGGTGTCTCTGGTATGTGGCACATGCAAAATGAGCAAACACAAAGTACACTTGGAAATACCATGGTTAGCACACACAAAGTGTCCATCAAGTAAGTATGAGTCTGTTCGGCAAGATTGTTCGTGACAAAGCGCATGAAGCTTATCAAGATGATATAGAATGATATGTAAAGCATTCGTGGGAGCAAAAGCATTCATTGTGTACACAAATATGTCGTGAATATGATCAATGCAACCATTGTGCAAAATGATGTCATAATGGGACGGTGTATCAAAAGCATGAACATGGTAATGGATGCTCAATATGTGTATGTAATCATGCAATTGATGGTTGCAATGTGATCATTATGTATGAATATGCCATCAAGCAAGATCACAACAAATTTGCTAAGGAAATGCACAAGCTCATATATCATGGATGACATGGGATATAAGATGAAACAAAGCAATCATAATGTGAGTCAATCCATGCATAAGACATTTGAACACACAATCAACAAATATGTAGGTGTTGGTGCAATGTGTCAAAGGAGTGTTGATGTACTAATGCTCGATGTCGTGCCATGAGTGGAGTTCCGGAGGTGCATCCAATAAGTCTGAGCATTCCTCAACTTGAAGGTCCAAAGGGCCCATTGCCAATCTCGCTCCTCCATCCAATACATGTATCATGTAGACCAGAAGGAGACAACAATGAAAGAATGACCCGTCCAATGTGCATATTTGAGGATGGCTCAAATGGAAGGAGTTCACCTTTAGGAGTTTCTCAAGGATGTTGGAGTTGCGCATCATGCATGCCTTCACATAACCAATATGTCGCATGATGGCACCACCTTGTGAATCCTTCAAAATGAAAGAACATGAAAAACACTCGGAAAAACAAATGAGATTAGCGTGAATACAAAACCTATCATTTGGGTGGTGAAGTATCCAACAAGTGTTTTCACCATTCTTATCATAAGAAAGTACAAGGCAGCATTTCATAGTATGGAGGCACATGATGCAAGAACAACCAAATACAATAAGCTCAATCAAAAAAGCATGCATCACAAGTAAAGTGCCAAAGTCTCCAAGATCATTATGCATAGTATGGTTGCACTCACTACAAGCGGATATGAGGATTGCAACTAATGAAGACAAGAGACAATGATTGTGACGTCACCAAAATGTTACAGTAAGTCCTACTAATGTTGCCACGTCACCACAATTACTATTAATAATCTCGCGATGATTCAAATCCCGTCCATATTCTAATTTAAAATCAAAATCAAATTTAAATTTCAAGTCAAATTTTTATTTCTCCAAACAGTGAGGCAAAAATGTTCAAGATGTTGCAAATAATCCTCAAGTAATTTTCATGAAGAAATTAAATTAAAATTGTATTTGTATTTAGTCCCTAGCAATATTTTAGTGAGCCAATAGCCATTTAGCCGACCATTTCAATTTCTAGAAATGTTTAAACGATTCCAAATGTTCTGAGACATTTTGTACAACACCACAATATTGCAATGGAATTAGGTGCCAAGTTTCATATATAACAAAAATCATTTGATGGCCCAACCTAATACAAAATAGGTTCTGAAAATACAAAGAAAAGGGAAAGTCGAAACGGACCTAAACTAAGGTGCCACTGGGCCATAAGTGGCCACACGGCCCAGCCCACCAAAACTTTCCCCTACCTCCCGCTACAGGAATTAAGGGTGTGCGTGGCGCACATCCACGACGACCATGGCCGTGGATGGCCTCCGCGTCCTCCCCCTCGACCTATAACTATGTCAAACGAAAACCCTAGATCGAGCACGCCCATTCCCCCCTCGATCCCCCATCTTCCCCTCCTCTCGGGCTTGGATTGGAGCTCGTGAGCCTGTGCAGTGAACGCCACCTCATCGCAGTTGTCGTGACCACCGACGTCTCCGGCATGCGGGGACACGCCCAGGAGATCCACCGCGGCCGGCTTCATCTGTCCTGAGCACCAATTCGAGACGATGCAGCCTGTGCGCTCGCCATCGAGGCCATCTGTGTCGCGTACATCTCCGGCGTCCCGCGTTGATTGCCGCCACTCCGGTCCACCTCCGGCCTCCCCGACCTCGCCTTCGTGCTCACTGTGAGCTCCTCCCTCGATTCCCCTCCTCCCCATGCTTGAGTTCCTTCTGTAGCGCCATCCCCATGTGTTGCCACACCACCGTCCGCCATGGCTGGACCTCCCTTTGCGTGCGCTCGCTTGTGTCGGCTGCCCGCGCCTGCCTCTTTCGCGACGCGCCCGCTCGTGCATGCACATGCCCCGCAGTCCTGTACGTGCTCATGCGCATCCACCCATGCTCGTCGTTGCCATCCCGCACTCACCGTTGCCGCGTTCGGAGCTCGGCTCCCGCACCCTTGGCTGCCCCGCGCACACTCACGGCCGCCTTGCCCACACGCCGCCAGCGCACTGCCGGCTGCTGCTCACCCCGCCACACTCTCCTGCACCCGGTGCGTCCGTACTGCTGCTGCCTTGCCACTGCTGATGCCCTCCTCTTGCTGCTGATCAACTGCGCCGCTGCTGCCGCTGGTGCTCTGCTGGTCTTGCTCGCTACTGCTTGCTGCCATAGCTGCTCGGTGCTGCTTACTACTGCTCTCTACTGATGCTGCTCTCTGTCGCCATTGCATGCTGATTGGCATGGCCACGTCCAAGGCCAAGCGCCTGTGCTCGCATGTGTGTAGTTTTTTTTAACACAAGGAAGGCGCCATCAAGCGCCACAATTTCATTCAACTCATAGACAATGTACAACATGAATTACATAGCCCTAAACCTGAAAATTGAGAAGGGACTGCAGAAAAGGGCAAGGTACATTGGCATGAGAAGAACGTGAACAACTAAAGACAGGTTCTACTCTCGAGTTGAGAACCTGATGAGCACAATTGTGAGCAATTCCATTGGTATTGCTAGAGATGTGATAAACAACATTAAGAGAATGGGAGATTTGAAAGAACTCGCTAATTGGTTGTCTGCACCTCCAGCTGATGTTGGTGTTATTGATATCTCTTGAAGCAACAATCTTTGCTAATGAAAGATTGTCAGTGAGAAAAGAACCTTGCTGAAGTTGAAGCCTGCAAGAGATTTTAGCAGCAAATAGAAGTGCATAAACTTCAGCAACAAGAGGTGAACAAACATCATGAGTAGAGGCTTGAATCATTATTCTTGAATCAGAATCCTCTTTGGGGAAGAGGATGTGAACACCAATACCAGTAGCCGGATTACCACCATACCCAGGCACATTCTTCTTATGCCAAGAAGCATCTGAATATATTTTGGTACCTAAAATAGGCAAGTCAGATTTGAGGGTGGAGCCTTGCTATACTTGTTCTTGCCCTTGAGAGAGTATAGTTGTAGATTGCTTCTCCTTCGAAGAAGGCAGCTCCCTATTTAGGTGTTCTTGGGGGTCTTGCATATCTCGGACAGAGGCGATGGCTAGAGCAGCTTGGTGAACCTGATGGGGATGTGATTCTTTCCTACAAAAAAGAACATCGTTTCTTGCTTTCCACAAACACCACAAGAAGGTAAATATATTAGGAATAGATGCTTGCGGATGGTTCATGTTAATTAGAACCTGAATAATATCAAGAACAAAATTATGATTGAGAGCAAGAATATCATATCTAAAATACTAGGGGTGCCCGAACCAAGGGGCTCTAGCAAAGTTGCAAAGAAAGAAAAGATGCATTTCATCTTCATCTAAATCACATCTAGAGCATGTGATGCGGAGCATCCCTCGCTCATCCCCATGGACGTACCTACATCTCCCTCAACACCACTTGGACCCATGACAAGAGCTAGAGCAAAGGCTATCGAAGATAAGGTGAACTCGCTCCTCTCCGAACTTCCTCTCTCTACTCACGAGACTTGGCTACTACCTCATATGGACACTCTGTGTGTGATCAGGTACTTGGAGGAGAGCCACGGGACAGCTACACCCAATGGCCAAGGTGGCAAGGACGCCAAACATGGACATCAAGAAGAAGAGCTGTTTGTGAAGCTACACGTACCGGATGACCAGCCGATCACGGACGTCCGAGCCCTCGGAGGTGCTACAGCAAGGGAAGGAAGGCAGGATAGAGCTATAGGCCACGGACGATCGGCCCTGCCCGGACGTCCGACGACTCCCAGGGCCACGGACGACCGACGCCCTCCGGACGTCCGATAGCTGGGCACCCGAGAGGAAATTAACGGAAGACCGAAGCCACCGGACGACCGGGCGACCAGCACCCGAGCCGAAATTACGGAAGTCCGACAGCCCCGGACGTCCGGACCGTCCCGAAGCCCCGGACGTCCGACGTCTTCCGGACGTCCGACACCTGAGTGACCGCACCCTCGGGCAGGAGCCCTTGTATCCCTTCACTTTGACTCCGATTTGCACTACGACTATAAATAGGTCTCTCCCACTTCCTAGCTAGGTTTAGCATTGGTTTAGCTCATATTTTGTGTGAGAGCCTTGCTCATCCACTTGGTTACTTCTCCTCGGAGCTCACGACCTCTTCGGAGAAGACCCCCAAGCGGATTCAAGACCCCTTCAAGGGAAGACAATCAAGACCTCCTCACGGAGAAGAACGGTTCCCTTTGTATCCTCCCTTTGTCGATTTTTGAATCTTGTGCTACCTTATGTGTTCCGTGATCTATCCCTTGTGTGATCAATTACTTGTCGGTTGAGTTTCTCTCGTTCCTCCCCGTGTTTTTCCTTGTGTTCTTCCGCTCGTTCGTCGTGTTCCCCATAGGATCCACTCCAAACGTGAAAGATCGTCCACATAGGGCTCCGCCCTACATCATCTTGGTATCATGAGCCACGTTGATCACGTTTTTGGAGTCCCTACCCCGTGTTTGCTAGCTTGATTTTGTTGTTTTCGTCCTAAATCCGAAAATTCCCCACCAAGAATAGCCCCAATATTTTTTGTGGTTTGTTGATGAGTTGAGATTTTGTTGAATTTGTGATAGAGGCGGGGTGTGTCCCGATCTTTCGATGAGATGATAACTATCGATTTGGTGGAGACGACTTTGACGATCCGACTACAAACGTGCACGACGTTGCGCCTTAGCAATCGCTAAACCAATCTCCTGAGGTTACTGACGATGCCGGAAGCACGGTCAGCCTGACCACGAAGGTCTATTCCTGCAAGCAATCGAAGAACGAGCAAGAATACGATAAAGCAATCTGAATATTGCAAATATATATGAGGTATTGATAATGGTGGGGATCCGTAAGCGGTCTTGGTCTGGTCGTTGGACACAAACGAAGTACACGAAGTTGCACTGGCTAACTTTTAACTAAACAAATCCCAAGGAAAAGCTACTAGATGGATCTACTTATATAGGAGCAAGGGGTGGCGGCCAAGGAGGTGGGAGGACGTCCCAAGGCAGCCTAAAACTAAATCTAGGTCGTACAAGGCCAATGGGCCCAAGTGGAGGTGATGTAAGACCTTTGGACTTGTAGTTTGACTCGGATTCTGCTGCAGCATCAGATTGTTTCGTCCACAACTCAACGCTCCGGACGAATTTGAAGGTGATTCCAATTGGGTTGGAAAGTGCACGAAATCTAGTTTCCAACAAAAAAAGAATCACCCAATTCGGAGTCCGTATGAAAAACTTGTGTCCGTTTTGAGTCAGGTGTGTCTGTGCAGTCTGAATCTGAATCCAGAACGTGAGAGCCTTGGACTCTATCTTCTCTTGGGTCAAAAGTGACGTGAGAGAACTTTTTGGACAGCAAATAAACATCTCTTTCTTCCTTATCTTCATATGTGGATTGTACAAATGTCCCATACACCTGCAATTAGACAAAACACAAAAGTGTGTGAAGTATTTTTGTTCTGGATAACATAAATAGATTATTGAATAGTTTGCACTAGAAATCACCTGACAAATATGCATATATGCAATATTTTTGGTCATATCCAAGGTAGTCATGTCCTCATCATCCTCCCCTTCTTGAAAATAAAGCCGTCCTCGGCGTTGGTTAATCTGAAATGTGGCTAACAAAAGAGACAAGGTGTACATGTTGTATATGTATATGTCATCCATTTTTACTTCCCTTGATTTTTGCATATATGACACATGAATAGATGAGTAACTTGCATAGTTCATAAAATCTAAAGCCAAAAAAATTAGCACAAGAAGTAGAAGGCATGAAAATATTGCAACTCAGTTTGCACATATAAGTGAAGCTCTTATTCATTTCAAAAGATTGACAATGTTCATCATTAAACCATACCAACATTGGTGAATAAACCTTACTTGCATCAAATTTACGTGCTACAACATGCTTAAATAAGCAAACATGCAATAAGTCATTCAACACAGAATCATCACCAAGATTAGAGGTCATATCAAAATGATTAAACATTGGTTCTTTTGCATCAATAGTTAATTCAATGGGTGCACTCAAAATTGTTGGTATTTCAGTTGTTTGATCACATGGCAAAGTCAAATTATCAACGTAGTCCTCTAAAATAGGTGGTGTGATCAAAGTAGTGGGTAGCTCATCAGATGGTGCATTCAAATTGACAAGGCATTCATCATTCTCATGTAGAGATGGAAGATCAGTACCTTTGTCATTACCTCTTATGATCAACTCAGATGATGTAGCCACTCTCGGGGGCGATGTGTCACATGGTGGAGGTGATGTAGTCCTGACAACAACGGATGTGGTTGTCATAGTATGCCTAGTAGTTGAAGGAACAATCATATCAACTCTTGGAATGTGCACCGTGCGCTTGTTCTCCTCGTGGCCAATACGTCGTTTTATTTCCTGTTCAGCTTTGCAAGCAAGATGAAACAAATGGTCCATAGGATAACACTCTTCATGAATTAGTATCTCTTGAATATCACAGTTTAATCCTCCCCAAAATCTATCCATAAAATCATCTTCACTTTCTTCTAAAGAGGAATGCAACAAGGTAGTTTGTAAATCATCATAATATTTTGTTACAGTTTCACTACCTTGTTTTAAGTGTTGCAACTTCTTAATCATGTCACAAGTATGTCGCATGGCAAGTTTCAAATCATCCCAAGTAGTAGGTATATAATCAGGGTGTAACCGACAATATTCACTCCACCAAACCAAAGCATAACCAGTGAAAGAACCAACCGCAACCTTAACCTTTTTATGTTCATTGAAATTATGGGAAGCAAATATATTTTTTATGTCGAACTCCCATTCAATATATAAAGCAGGTTTAAAACGGCCATTAAATGGTGGTATAGATACATTAACCTGATCATGTGCATTTGGATGTTTGTGCACCTCTCGTGACGGTTGTGGTATTTGCAAAGGTGGTGGCACGTCTCCCGCGATCGACAAAGCCCATGAATTGACTCTGGATCCTGTCATGATTAGTAGAACAAGAAACAAAACCCAAAAATAATGTTCCTATAACTACTAGGATGTGGTGGTAAAATGCTCACAGTAAAGCAAATATCAATGTCTTACAAGTTCTTACCATGCAGCAGGCAGTGATCGGCTACCAGCGGTGTCAAGTAACTCCGAATATTGAGTAAAGCGATTGCCAGGGGAGCGTACGTATACACGGTGTAGAAATATGTGGAGCTAGGTTGGCTATATATGGTAGCAAAAGATTAGCAATAATCAATTCAAAGATGCAATGTTGAATAAACGCTCAACGACGGTACTGTGCTGGTCCTAGGCTAGACCGGACTAGAGACGCGAGCCTAGAACACTAATAAGGTCACGGCATAGCACAACTAGCATCAATGAAGGATACTAAGTAGCTCTTGACAGCAAGATATAAGTGAAGATCACAAGGGCAGTGAAGATAATGATGAAAAACAACTGCCAAGCAGGATATACAACAACTCTTTTTCCAACTTTCCTCTTGAAAAGTTTGAGACAATTTTCTGATAAATTCTTTCAAAGAATGCTACCAACTCAAGCTTTCCAATGCAAAAAGAATCACTCAATTCCGAGTTGATATGAGGAGTCAAAGAATTCTAAAACTGGCCTAAAAAATTGGAACAAGCTGTGTTCACGAACTTCGGAGCGCAAAAAGACCTATTTAAAAGCCGATTTTGAGGTGTCAAATATTGAACTAGCTTCTGCAACTATTTAGATGCGGCTCGTCTCTATCTTCAATTTGAGTACTCACGGAGCCAAAACGGACTTCGTATGAGGAAGATACACCTGTTTTACTGAACAGTGCGCAAAACAGATTCCAATCTGAATTCAGGTACGAGATTGATTCTAGATAGATCCAATTTTTTTTCTTCTCTTTTTTTTTTCTCACGTTTTTTTTTCTTTTTCTTCTCTCTCTTTTTCTTTTTTTTCCTTTTTTCTCTTTTTTTCTCTATCTTCTTTTTTTTCCAAGACAAACTAGATAAGATGCAGATTGGATCAGGCGAAGATGTGAATGACCTCAACTATGATTATGACAATGAACAGTGCATAGCACGTGGTGGAAATTAATAGATGGGATGGTGGACAGCGGAAGGGATAATGATGCAGCGGCGGCGTGACTAATGTGAACAGAACTCGAAACTCTAAAGGAACTAGACGCTAAGACCAGCAACTGACACGACGATGCAACCGATAATTCAACTATGCAAGCAATGAATAGAAAATTGCAAAGGCTCAGACTGACTTGGATAAAGGATGAACAGATCTAACTTTTTTTTTGTCTGGCTTTTTCTTGGACAATAGGGAAGAAAATAAATCTAATCTAGAAAAACTGGAAATTCTCACCGAGCAACCTGAAAACTGATACCACTTGATAGAGGCGGGGTGTGTCCCGATCTTTCGATGAGATGATAACTATCGATTTGGTGGAGACGACTTTGACGATCCGACTACAAACGTGCACGACGTTGCGCCTTAGCAATCGCTAAACCAATCTCCTGAGGTTACTGACGATGCCGGAAGCACGGTCAGCCTGACCACGAAGGTCTATTCCTGCAAGCAATCGAAGAACGAGCAAGAATATGATAAAGCAATCTGAATATTGCAAATATATATGAGGTATTGATAATGGTGGGGATCCGTAAGCGGTCTTGGTCTGGTCGTTGGACACAAACGAAGTACACGGAGTTTCACTGGCTAACTTTTAACTAAACAAATCCCAAGGAAAAGCTACTAGATGGATCTACTTATATAGGAGCAAGGGGTGGCGGCCAAGGAGGTGGGAGGACGTCCCAAGGCAGCCTAAAACTAAATCTAGGTCGTACAAGGCCAATGGGCCCAAGTGGAGGTGATGTAACACCTTTGGACTTGTAGTTTGACTCGGATTCTGCTGCAGCATCAGATTGTTTCGTCCACAACTCAACGCTCCGGACGAATTTGAAGGTGATTCCAATTGGGTTGGAAAGTGCACGAAATCTAGTTTCCAACAAAAAAAGAATCACCCAATTCGGAGTCCGTATGAAAAACTTGTGTCCGTTTTGAGTCAGGTGTGTCTGTGCAGTCTGAATCTGAATCCAGAACGTGAGAGCCTTGGACTCTATCTTCTCTTGGGTCAAAAGTGACGTGAGAGAACTTTTTGGACAGCAAATAAACATCTCTTTCTTCCTTATCTTCATATGTGGATTGTACAAATGTCCCATACACCTGCAATTAGACAAAACACAAAAGTGTGTGAAGTATTTTTGTTCTGGATAACATAAATAGATTATTGAATAGTTTGCACTAGAAATCACCTGACAAATATGCATATATGCAATATTTTTGGTCATATCCAAGGTAGTCATGTCCTCATCAATTTGGTCCATGGATTTGAGTTGCTACGTGTGGATCTAGCTTTCCCCACCCTCCCCACCCTTTTCCATCCACCAATCCGCTCGATTTCAACCTCACCATCGTCCTCCACCTCGAAATCGCGCAGTTCATCCCGTGCGGGAATTTCGCCCAGGCACCGGACGACCGGACCCTGCTGGATGTTCGACGACCGTAAAAACCGGACGTCCGTGAAACTCTGACGAAACTGAAAATTTTCTGTTCGGCCACCACCACAACCCCACCTTCCACCACATCTTCCAAACCCACATACACCACCATCTTCCACGATACCTCCTATGACGATATTGACACATTTTGGTCCTTGAGATTTTGAGTTGTGGATCCCGTGTCCTACACGTTGTGGTACGGTTCGACGTCATCATCACCACGGCTCATCTTCGCAAGGGTCTCATCATTGCCAAGGATGGTAACATCAATGACATCTTTGTCATACCTTGCAATTGCATTGATACCCCACATGGCCTTACTTTTTCATCGCTTACCCATCGAGACTAGCCATTGAGTATTGCCGGCAATATGACTTGTGCACATTAGTGATCATACTCCATAGCATACATACCATACCACCGTGGTGCATATCTTGGCATCAACTTGTGTCACAAAGTTGTCATCGCATACACAATTGCTATCTTGGTTCGTGAAGTTTCGCATAAGAAAAGAGCTCAAAAGTGAAAGAGCCACCCAAGCTTTTAAGCAAAGAGGAAAGATAAGCAAAGAGCTTATAAGCCAGAACCATAGCATCATACTACATTAAGATTGTCATATAAGATCATCTTGGATCATAGCACCGAAATACCATACATATAGCATACTTGGGATAGAGATCGTTGCAATTTTGCCTAGTAGGTTGTGCACAAGCTCCGTATCCGCCTATTGTGCAATCGTGCTAGCGTCTCTCTAGTATTGTGCAACAAGAGCATTTTCGTGGATTCCACATTTTGGCTCACTTTTGGTTGGCACAATCCCATCTATCTATTTGCGTTTGTGTTCCCATGTACCACTACTTGCTTGATCTACTTGTTGCATTTGCAGATTTGTGAATCATTTCCAACATTATTGAAGCTCACTTACTATTCCACCATAAGCTTTTACTTGTGTAGGTGTGAGAACCGACAAGAATTGGTACCAATAGTGCTATTTTATTGTCCGCATTTGGGTGAACTTGATTCATCATCAACATTGGTCAAGGTACATTGGTATAAGTTCTTCTCCTTCTACCACTCACATTTTTGCTTGGAAGGATGGATAGGCCGAGTACTTCTACCAACCCACCCTTCATCGAGCAAGACGACGACATGTCATCATACGTCACCAAGAGCCACCTCTTTGGTGCACAATGAGCGTTGCATCAAGAGCAACAAGCAATGAACGACCGCATCGACAACCTCACCACCGACTTGCGACTCTCCGAATAACGTACACGAGGCTACTTCGACAACAAGCTCGACACGCACAAGCAAGAGAACGATGCAAGAGTGGATGAGATCCGCGCCTTGTTGGTGAACCGGCCTCCTTCTACATCGTCATACTCAAGACGGAGCCACTCAAGTTGACACTCCGACGACTCTTTCTCCGGCTCATGTACACCGTCATCAAACACTCTTCGACGAGCCGTGCGTCAAGACTGTCATGCATCTCGCAACCCGCTACACGTCAAACATTCACAAGAGCAAGTCAATGAACAAGCCCCTCATTGCTCAAGCTCAAGAACGACAACGACTACGGCGCCAAGAAGAAGAAGAACGAGCGCGTCTACACCAAGAGGAACAAGACGCCAAGGCACAACGTCTTCAACAACAACAGCGAGAAGCACAAGCTCTTAGGCGCAACGTGCCCTTCAAGAATCAAGTCGAGCTATCGCCAACCGCAATCGCGAAGGGCGCAATCAAGAGGAAGCCCTTCGAGAAGAAATTCAAGAGAGGAACTACCAACCGCGTGTGCAACGTCAAGCTCCACAAGCTCCTTCACAAGCTCATCAAGCTCCACCTCAACCTCAAGTTCAACAAGAGCAAGTTGATCATGGACTTCCTCCATGTCAAGAGCAACATGAGGATGATTACCCTTCACGTCAAGGGCGTCATCATCACCATCGCCAACAACACAACGAAGAGCAACGCTATGGCAAGCTCAAATTCACAATGCCCAAGTTCAATGGGAGCAATGAGCCCGAAGAATACCCCTCATGGGCATTGAAGGTCGACAAAATCTTTCGTTTGCACAACTTTGAGGAAGAGAAGAAAATCGCAATGGCATCACTAGAGTTCCAAGACTATGTGCTCATATGGTGGGAACAAGTCCTTGAGCGCCGACAAGCAAGAGGTGAACCTCCAATCACCACTTGGGCTCAAATGAAGGATGTCATGCGAGCACGTTTTGTGCCAACCTACTACAACCGTGATCTCTTCAAGAAGCTACAACTTCTCAATCAAGGAACAAAGAGTGTTGAAGAATACTAGAAGGAAATGGAGATTGCCATGATTCGAGCCAATGTCACGGAGGATGATGAGCAAACAATGGCACGATTCTTGAATGTACTCAATCATCCCATCAAGAAGATAGCCGACTTCCAACCCTACTCCAACCTCATTGAGCTCGTCCATCAAGCTACAAAGGCGGAACGTCAAGTGCAAGATGACTTCAAGTACACCAAGTACTCATCCAAGACCTACGGCTTCTCCAATAACCAAGCTTCAACAACTACTCCAACTTCGACATCAACCAAGCCTTCTCCAAGCAACGACGACAAGTCAAGTTACAAGAAAACTTCGGCAAGTTCAAGTCGTCTCCCTCCTACTACAAGCAACTTCAATCCGCGTGCTTCGTCATCTACCCCGACCGGTGAGACCGTCAAGACAAGCTCCTTCAAGTGTTTCACTTGCGGCGACCGAGGCCACAAGTCCTATGAATGCACAAACAAGCGCACCATGATCCTCAACGACGATGGCACATATGACTCCATGAGTGATGAGGAGATGGAAGCTCTTGAGCAAGTGGCCATGCACCGGCACGTGAACAAGGATGAAGATGATCAAGTCTTTTGTGATGAAGATACGAGCCCCGCTCTTGTTGTCTCCAAGGTCTTGACTCTTCAACATCAACAAGAAGAAGACCAACGATGCCATATCTTCCACACCAAGGCCGGCATCAATGGAAGGTCCGTCAAGGTCATCATCGATGGAGGTAGTTGCCACAACTTGTCAAGTGAAGAACTATGCTCCAAGCTTCAATTGGTAAAGAGGAAGCACCCACACCCCTACAAGGTTCAATGGCTAAGTGACTCCGGCACTATACGAGTTGAGCATACGGTCCAAGTCTCCTTCAAAATTGGTGCATATGAGGACACTTTGGAGTGTGATGTGGTCCCAATGACCGTTTGCCACCTCCTTCTTGGTCGACCATGGCAATTCGACCGTGGTGTCATCCACAATGGGCGCACCAATCACTATAGCTTCAAGATGAAAGGGAAGGAATATGTGCTGCGACCTATGTCTCCTAGTCAAGTGATAGCCGACAAGCAAGCCACCAATCGAGGAGAGAAGAGTGAGAAAGTGATCCACCCAAAAGTGAGTGAGAGCCACAAGCCAAACTTGAGAGCCACTTCGCCTAGAGAGAAAAACCTCATACTATTTGCCACAAAAAGTGAGATGAGAGAAGTGTGTGAGAACCCATCGAGTGTGATGCACTTTGTCCTTGTGTGCAAGGATGGGGAACCTAAAACTAACAAGTCTCACGAGCTACCTTTAGTGTTTTAATCTCTTTTGCAGGAATTCCAAGATGTTTTCCACGATGAGCTACCACTAGTAGAAAACCACCCATTAGACCCGGTTCGTAAGGGCCTTTAGTCCTGGTTCATGAATCGGGACTAACGGGTCGTTACTAATGCCTCCACCCATTAGTCCTGGTTCAAACACGAACAGGGACCAATGTGCCTCCACGTGGCCCTGTGCGCCGAGCCCAGTCAGGGGGCCTTTGGTCCCGGTTGGTGGCTCCAACCGGGACCAAAAGTCAATTTTTTTTACAAAAGTGGCTGCTTTAGGGGTTTTGGGGGTTATTTTTAGGTTGTTATTATAGCTAGCTAATAGAGAGAAGTGTCCTCTCTTATCTTCGTCCTTGGTTTATCAACGCTGCTGCTATGTTCATTGCACCCGCAGATATAACATGCTCATGCATGCTTGCATCATACATCATCATATATATATATATATATATAATAACAAGTCATACTAATCATGCATCATCATACAAGTTCTACTCGTTATTAATAATAAGTCATACGATCATCATCCTCATAGTCATCGAACCCAACCCTACATAATTGTTCTTAGCACATGATCATCAGTATCAGGTAGGACCTAAACACCCTTAAGGTAAAATAGCATAAAACAATATAGACCCTAACTCTCCATTATGAAGAATGGCGATCATCCTGTCTCCAATTCTTGCCCTTCGCTGCTTATTGCTTCCAAGAAGCTCCTTACGACTGTCCATACATTTTTTCCATTCTTTGATTGTTATGTCTCCACTTCTTTTAGAAACCCGGTATGGACAGTTGAGATTCGTAGGACGATCTGGTTGTATGTTCAAAACATGAAGGCTACCATGCGTATACATCAGATGAGGCACACAATCATCCGGGATTATCTGTTGAAAAACATAGTAATAACTTCGTAGTTAGCAATGATGTACTAGTCTTAGAAGTGTGCAAAAAGATGCACGGATGTTGTAGTAGTAAAAAATAATCTTACCAGGGTATCTCCATGGTAGTTACCGTAGTTCAACACGTGCACTAGTGGCATGTATTGACCATAATGTTGAGGAGTTTGATTGTAGATATTGTAATTCTCAAGATCAGTACAAAATCCGACCAGATTATTTTTCTCCTGATAAGTTAATTTGGAGCCTTCGGTGTAGTACGTTCTGTCTACCATCTTCCGCACATTCTTTGAAGAATGAAAATAAGCTGTCAATGGAGATAAGTTGTCAACTATATATTTTGAAATAAACAATATAAATTACTTAATAACTATGTTTAGCTCACATGAGGGAAGAACTGGAGGTGTATCCACAAGGACCCAAATCGAAGGTGTCTCTTGCTCGATTGTAGGATCACCAAGATCCATGGTGACAAGCATACCCTCATCAAGACCATACATCTTGCAAAATGCATCCCAATTTTTGCAACCAAAGTGGGTTACACTCTGAGCATTGTACAGCTTTACTTGAAAATCCACACCATGATGGGTACTTAGGATAATTTTTTTGGTTTCGAAACTTTCATGGTCTTCAAAACCCATCCTCTCCAAGACATAGCGTCTTGCAAAGCATGGGATAAGCTAGTCGAATTGGAAAAGATGAAAAATACACGTTAAAATAGTTGAAGTCGTGCTTAATTACGAAAAAAACTTTTGTCGTCGTTGCGTACCGTATGAACATCGCAGGTCTCCTCGAGCTTAATGCTGAAGTGCCGATCTTCGTCCAGCTCAATGAACCTGTCGCAGATACCTCGATCGTCGTGGCACCAATCGCACTCCCCCGGGCGGTTTTCGTCGTCCGATGAGTACGACATTTCCAGCCTACGTTCATAATTCAAATATTAAACTAGATCATTATTATTAATCACGGGTTGACTATCGATGATCGATGTACGTAGCTCCTCTTTCATTCCCGAATGCATTATTATACCAAATTGTCTAGCACACGGGAATGAAGGAGAACTTATCCAATATGAGCATTCAATAAGCAAAATCAAATCATAAAATAAGCAAAACCAAATCATAAAATAAAGTATAGTATTCAAATTAGCATGCATTCAATAATTATAAGCAAAAGTACATCATCTCTTGGTGTCCGTACATCGTCGAATATTATCACTAATACAACTAGAACTGTAGCGCCCGACGGGTATCGACGCGGGCGGTGGACACCCAAAGATAAAGAACCATCACAGGATCATAGCTCCAGTGAGATCCCTGAAGAACCTGCCAGGTATTGTCGAACCTCCCCTCCAATGCAACCATGTAGCGACGGACGTGCTCGTCCTCCTCGCTGACACGGTGACGTACCACCTCCGCGGTGTCCGGATGCCTCACCACCGTCACTGGCCCACGCGACCGCCACCAAACAAGGATCGGGTCAACAACGGGATGCCTCCTCACCAACCTACGTCCCCCGGAAGGTAGCACCTCCCAATACCAACCCGGCGGAGCCCAGTCCCGAACATGGCCCTGATCAAGCAGGCCTCCACCGCCGAGTCGACGACGACGAGGATGCGGGATAGGCATCGCCGACGTCGACGCGGGAACTACTTCTATATATATAGTTAAATAAAAGTAGTTTTATTAATTAAATCAACTATCTAGTTCAACTACTAAGCACTTACTATAAATAAATAGGTAGTACTTACTAAAAACAAACAATTCTATATATAGTAAAATAAATTAGTTTATTAAATCAACTAGCTAGTTCAACTATATATAAACTACTTCTTATTTTTTTTCCTTTTTCTAAATACTATGAACAAAAAAATCATTAAAATTCTATGAACAAAATTAATTACACAATATAAATATCACCAAAAAAATCTATTAACAATAATATCACCAAACATGCATATTCAATAATAATATCACCAAAAAAATCTATTAACAGAAAAAAAATCTAACATAATATGAACAAATTAATTACTACACATATGTAATCTAACCAAAAAAATCTAAT
>NC_041389.1:208414520-208415013 GCF_002162155.2 Triticum dicoccoides | reverse complement strand
TAAATACTATGAACAAAAAAATCATTAAAATTCTATGAACAAAATTAATTACACAATCTAAATATCACCAAGAAAAT
The DNA here is from genome assembly GCF_002162155.2 of Triticum dicoccoides. Taxonomy (NCBI): domain Eukaryota; kingdom Viridiplantae; phylum Streptophyta; class Magnoliopsida; order Poales; family Poaceae; genus Triticum; species Triticum dicoccoides. The sequence goes on along the minus strand of NC_041389.1, from coordinate 208,414,936 downwards.
ATTAACAATAATATCACCAAACATGCATATTCAATAATAATATCACCAAAAAAATCTATTAACAGAAAAAAAATCTAACATAATATGAACAAATTAATTACTACACATATCTAATCTAACAAAAAAAATCTAATTAATCTAACAAAAAAATCTAACATAATATGAACAAATTAATTACTACACATGTAATATAACAAAAAAAATCTAATCTAACAAAAAAAATCTATGAACTACATATCTAAATTACTACACATCTAACCTAACAAAAAAAATCTATGAACTACAAAAAGAATCTAAAAAATCTAACAAAAATAAAAAAATGCTCACGTCGGCGTCGAGGCGGCGCGTGGCAGGGGCGACGACGGGCTCGGGGCGGCGCGGGGCAGGGGCGACGAGGACGGCGGGCTCGGGGCGGC
>NC_041389.1:208242264-208414387 GCF_002162155.2 Triticum dicoccoides | reverse complement strand
GCGATGGGGGCGGCGACGACGTGCGCGGGCGACGACATCGGGATCGGGGCGGCGACGGGGACGGCGGGCTCGGGGCGGCGCGGGGCAGGGCTCGGCGGCGACGGCGACGAGGAGCAGAGGCGTCGGGGCGAGAAAGAGATGGGTTTTGGCGAAAACTGCTAAGTCCAGTATATATAGCAAGAGCATTGGTCCCGGTTGGTGGCTTCAACCGGGACTAATGCCCCCTTTAGTCCCGGTTGGTGCCACCAACCGGGACCAAAGGCCTCTTTTCAGCAGCCCAAAGGGCGAGAAACGAACACCTTTGGTCCCGGTTGGTGGCTCCAACCGGGACTAAAGATGAGCATTCGTCCCGGTTGGTCCAACCAACCGGGACCAAAGAGTGGCATTGGTACCGGTTGGTGCCTTGAACCGGTACCAATGGACCCGTGTAACTACTTTTTTATTTTCTGTAGCTATTTTTTTGTTGATTCTTCCTGCAGCTGTTTTTTTAGTCCCACCTCGCCAAGCGAGAGGCACTCGCAGCTGTTTATAAGCCCTGAGTGCAGAGACGATGACGAAGAGGCTCAATGCCCCTGCACGTTGGTTAGCTTCAAGTCTTGAGGAATACGGTAGACTGCACAGAGCTATGTGCAGTGCAGTGGACACTATTCCAAAAGGCTTGAAACAAATTAACGAGCATTGCGCCTCTTTTTTATTTTTAATGACTTATTACAACTCAGAAATAAAAAGAAAAAAATAAATGTAGCAGAAAAGAAAAAAAACTATATAAAAAACCACTCAGAAATAAATAGAAGAAAAAATAATTTTGATTAACTTTACTAAAAAATAGCATAGATCAGATCTGTTCTGACCGTTGCAGCCGGCGATGGTGGTCATCTCTTCCGTCAGAGGTGGTCGGCCTGAGGCTGGGTCTTCGGATCTCGGGATCCGTCATCTGGCACCAGCTGCGAGTCGAGGAGACGTAGTTGCCGGTGAAAACCGAGCTGACGGCGGGCGATGGTGGTGTTCCATGTCGTTACCATGATGAAGGCATCGTCGTGTGACTACCGTTGACCCACTCATATTGCTCCGGGGGAAACCCTAGGATCTGGTGTTCCAGACCGGATGATGGTGGCACTGCGGTGTTGTTTCTCTCTTGGGAGCATTATTTTGTGGAGTAGCGCTGGAAGTCAGAGGAAGGAGGTGGAGCGGCTTCATCTTGCACGGAGCTTTGGTGGAGCTGTCAAGTCATGCCTGGCCGACAGGTGCTATGCTTGGTCATGCCTATTCGGAGGTGCTACGCACGACAGATCTACGAGGCATTGAGCATCGAATCGACCTCATCCCCGGAGCGCCACTTCCAAACAAAGCTCCATACCGTGTCAACCCCGAAGAAACTAAGGAGATTCAACGGCAAGTACAACAACTCATCGACAACGGTCATGTATGTGAAAGCTTAAGCCCTTGTGTCGTTCCCGTTATACTTGTGCCTAAGCCCAATGGAAGTTTCCGCTTGTGTTCCGATTGTAGACCTATAAATGTTATTACCGTTCGCATAGGCATCCCATTCCTCACTTAGATGATATGCTTGATGAACTTAGTGGAGCCAACTTTTTCTCAAAAATTGATCTTAAAAGTGGCTAATATCAAATCCGCATTCAAGAGGGTGATGAATGGAAAACTGCTTTCAAAACCAAATTTGGCTTATATGAGTGGTTAGTTATGCCTATGGGTTTATCGGAGGCTCCCGGTACTTTCGTGCGTCTTATGCATTATGTGCTTCGACCTTATATTGGAGTCTTTGTCGTGGTTTACTTCGATGATATTCTTGTGTTTAGCAAAACCATGAAAGAGCCTCTTAATCATGTTAGGGCTTTTTTGCAAACCCTTCGCAAGGAACGTCTTTATGCCAACATGAAAAAGTGCACATTTGGTGCTGACAAAGTGGTTTTCTTGGGTTTTGTTGTATCATCCAAGGGTGTCCACGTTGATGAATATAAAATTGAAGCAATTAAAACTTGGCCCCAACCCACCAATTTGCAACAAGTGCGTAGTTTTCTTGGTCTTGCGGGTTTTTATCGTCGCTTTGTGAAAGATTTTAGCACTATTGCCGCTCCTTTGCATGCCTTGAGTAAAAAGAATGCTCCTTTTGTTTGGGGATCTTTGCAATCCACCGCATTTGATGAGCTCAAGTCTTTGCTTACTCATGCTGTAATTCTTGCTTTGCCCAATTTTGACAAAACTTTTGAGGTTCATTGTGATGCAAGTGGTACCGGAACTGGCGGAGTTTTGATGCAAGAAAAACGAGCCATTGCATATTTTAGTGAAAAACTCTCCGGTGCTCAACTTAACTATCCCATCTATGATAAAGAATTGTATGCTTTAGTGCGTGTGCTACATGTTTGGGAACATTATCTTAGACCTCATGAGTTTGTCATACACACCGATCATGAAACGCTTAAGTACTTAAAAGGTTAAACTAAGTTGAACAAGCGTCATGCCAAATGGAGTGAATTTATTGAATCTTCCCCCTATGTGATCAAGTACACTAAGGGCAAGGAAAATGTAGTTGCGGATGCGCTTTCACGCATATGCACGCTTGTGACTAAACTTGAGTTGAATGTTATTGGTTTTGAGCACCTCAAAGACTTGTATGCTAATCATCCATCTTTTGCTATTCCTTATGCCAAGTGTTTGACGCATACTTCTTGGGAACAATGTTATATCAAGGATGCTTATCTTATGAAAGCTAACAAACTATGCATTACCGAGTCTTCTCTTCGTTTGCTACTTTTGCAAGAGGCTCATGGAGGAGGACTCATGGGACACTTTGGACGAGATAAGGCATTCGCCATGCTCTCCAAGAACTACTTTTGGCCCAAGATGTTTCGAGACGTCTCACGCTTCACCACCTGATGCTCTACATGTCGCAAAGCTAAGTCTAAAGCTCAATCTCATGGTCTTTACATGCCTCTTCCTATTCCTTATCAACCTTGGGAAGACATTAGCATGGATTTTGTACTTGGTTTGCCTGGAACTCAAAATAGAAAGGATTCTGTGTTTGTTGTTGTGGACCGATTTTCTAAGATAGCACATTTCATTCCTTGCAACAAGATAGACGATGCTTCACCCATTGCAAATCTCTTTTGTAGGAAAATCTTACGACTCCATGGAGTACCAAAGACAATCGTCTCCGATCGTGACGTCAAGTTCTTGAGTTAGTTTTGGAAGACCCTATGCGCCAAGCTCGGAATCAAGCTCTTGTTCTCATCCGCATACCATCCTCAAACCGGCGGCCAAACGGAGGTGACGAACCGGACTCTCTCCACTCTACTTCGCGTGTTGATCAAGAAGAACATCAAGGAGTGGGAAGCATGTCTACCCATCGTCGAGTACTTCTACAACCGTGCAAGACATTCGACTACCGGCAAGTCCCCCTTCGAGGTCGTCTACGACTTCAACCCGTTGTCACCATTGGACATTCTACCTCTTCCTCTACAAGAGCGCACCAACATGGATGCGAGTGCACGGGCAAGCTACATCAAAAAGATGCATGAGGATACAAGGCACACCATCAAGCGCCAAGTACAACGACTAGCGACCAAGCTCAACGTCAACAAGCAACCCATGATCTTCAACATTGGCGATCTCTTGTGGCTACACCTTCGAAAGGACCGCTTCCACAACGAACGCAAGTCCAAACTTCTCCCTCGAGCCGATGGCCCCTTCAAGGTGCTAGCACGCTACAACGACAACACCTACAAGATAGACCTACCACGAGGCAAGTACAATGTGAGCGACATCTTCAACGTCAAGGACCTCGCGCCATACCATGGAGATGAAGCTTTTGATCCGAGGCCGGATCTTTCCCAAGGGGGTGGGGAGATGATGAAGAGCATCCCTTGCTCTTCCGCATGGACGTACCTACATCTCCCTCAACACCACTTGGACCCATGACAAGAGCTAGAGCAAAGGATATCAAAGATAAGGTGAACCCGCTCCTCTCCGAACTTCCTCTCTCTACTCACGAGACTTGGCTACTACTTCATATGGACACTCTGTGTGTGATCAGGTACTTGGAGGAGAGCCACGGGACAGCTACACCCAATGGCCAAGGTGGCAAGGACGCCAAACAAGGACATCAAGAAGAAGAGCCGTTTGTGAAGCTACAGGTACCGGACGACCGGCCGGTCCCGGACGTCCGAGCCCTGGGAGGTGCTACAGCGAGGGAAGGAAGGCAGGACAGAGCTATAGGCCACGGACGACCGGCCCTGCCCGGACGTCCGACGACTCCCAGGGCCACGGACGACCGACGCCCTCCGGACGGCCGGCAGCTGGGCACCCGAGAGGAAATTAAAAGAAGACCGAAGCCACCGGATGACTAGCACCCAAGCCGAAATTACGGAAGTCCGACAGCCCCGGACGTCCGGACCGTCCCGAAGCCCCGGACATCCGACGTCTTCCGGACGTCCGACACCTGAGTGACCGCACCCTCGGGCAGGAGCCCTTGTATCCCTTCACTTTGACTCCCATTTGCACTATGACTATAAATAGGTCTCTCGCACCTCCTAGGTAGGTTTAGCATTGGTTTAGCTCATATTTTGTGTGAGAGCCTTGCTCATCCACTTGGTTACTTCTCCTCGGAGCTCACAACCTCTTCGAAGAAGATACCCCAAGCGGATTCAAGACCCCTTCAAGGGAAGACAATCAAGACCTCCTCACGGAGAAGAACGGTTCCCTTTGTATCCTCCCTTTGTCGATTTTTGAATCTTGTGCTACCTTATGTGTTTGGTGATCTAGCCCTTGTGTGATCAATTACTTATCGGTTGAGTTTCTCTCATTCCTCCCCGTATTTTTCCTTGTGTTCTTCCGCTCGTTCGTCGTGTTCCCCGTAGGATCCACTCCAAACGTGAAAGATCGTCAACATAGGGCTCCGCCCTACATCAGCATGTAGAACAAATATGAGTGGAAAACCTGCTAGCTCTAAGACAAGTTGGGAGAGCATGCCTAAGTAAGCGCCACGCAAAAGTTTTAACCCTTGGAGCCATGAATTTGTGCTTCCAGTGGGTATAGTAAACAGGGATGAATGATCACCGTGAGCTTCGCAAGGAATTTTTTTGGAAAGAGGATATTGGACATATAGTAAACAGGGATGGAAGTGAACACCGAATTGATAAGCTCAAGTCTAGCAGCATGGGATAGTTTATCAGCTTTGTAAGTGGGAAGCTTATTCTTGAATTTATCATAAACAAAGTTGTAAGCCGAAGCACGGTCCTTTGCGGGAAGAATGGGAGGGTGGCCAAGGTGAGTTGAAGTACTATCAATAAGGGTAACTGGGAAAATATTATTAATATGTTGGGCTAGAGACCGGGAGACAGTAGCACTAAAAAGAATAGAATATTTGTGCCAATTTGGAGTCTCACCTGATAGGGAACAGAAGTGGTTGATGAGATGAGCCATTTGGGTAGCTTCTGAACTGTGGCATTACCACCAACCAACAAGTCATCAGCAAAAAGCATTGAATGAATAGGTGGACAGTTTGGACCAAGAGAAATGCCAGACAGATGATTTTGTATCATAGCATCATGCAGGCTTAAAGAAAGCTCATTAGTAGCAAGAACAAATAGATAAGGCGATAAGGGACAACCATGTCTTAGACCTCTATTTCTACAAAAGTTCGCAAAAGGCTGGCCATTAATAATGACTGAGAACCTTGGGGAAGAGATGCAAGCATACACCAAATTTATGAAATGACCGTGCAACCCCTTTTGCGTAAGAGCCGAAACAATGAAATTCCATTCAAGTCGATCGAAAGCCTTAGCCAAATCAATTTTAAGCAAGAAAGCTTGTTGTTTCCAAGATTTAAGAGCAAACGAATGAGTTATCTCCCGGGCCAGGATGATATTGTTAGATGTGCATCTACCCTCAATGAAAGCTTGTTGAGAATGATCAATATAATCAGGGAGATGAGGTTTGAGTCTATTGGCCAAGGTTTTGGAAATGATCTTGTAAATGACATTACAAAGACTTATAGGACGATAATCCGAAGGAATTCGAGGAACTAACTTCTTAGGAATAAGAGCAATGTGAGTGTCGCTAATGTGCGAAGGCATTATACCTGTTTGGTAAAAGTTCCTTACCATAGTCATAACATCATCACCAATCCAGCTCCAAGTGGCAATATAGAATTCTACATTGAATCCATCGGGTCTAGGAGAGGCATTTATCTTCATATCCTTGAGAGTATTAAGGATCTCCTCCTTATCTGGTATGCTATACGTGTAGTCATGGCTGTTAGAAAGGAGCCTGGATGCTAGAAAAGGTCTGCCCACATTCACATTAGGAGAAGCAAAATATACCTGAAATAGCTAACAAAAGTATTTGCAATGGCCTGAGGATTGAAGTGAATGTTGTCATTCTCATCTTTTATTGAAACTATAGTGTTCTTCTTTCTTCTTTTAAGCACCGCATGATGAAAAAAATTTGTGTTCATGTTCCCTTTTGTTGCAAAATTCTTCTTAGCCCTTTGTCTATAAAAATAAGTAAGCTTCGACATATTTTGTTCATACCTGACAATGAGTGTTGATTCTAGTTGATGGTCCTGCATGGATAGAGGCTGCATTTGAATACGGTTGATTTGTTCTTCTAGGCAGGAAAGTTCCTGCTGTAAAGGTTTCTTTTTTTTGCACCACACTTTTAGAGCACCTGCAAGATTGTTAGTACGAGCAGAAAAATTTCTGTTTGTACTAGAGGCCCAAGCATTCTTTGCAAAAGATTGAAAATCATTTTCTTTCAACCACCAATTATCAAATTTGAAAGTTTGCTTAGGTTTTTTGTATTGACCTTCAGTGGTAATAAAGATAGGAGCATGATCGCTAAGAATAATAGGAAGATTAAGAACTTTAGTATGGGGAAACTCATCACACCAATCAGGATTAAGTAATCCTCTATCAAGCCTTTCATAAGTAGGATTGGAAGAAAATCTTCTATTTGTCCAAGTATAAGCAGGCCCGAAATACCCAAATCAAAAAAAACCACAATTCTTGATCAAAGCACGAAAGGCATGCAAGCGACGATGATTCACATTAACATTACTTTTATCCATATCATACAAAAGCTCGTTAAGGTCTCCCATACATAATATAGGCTTGCCGGGATTATCATACACAAAATTAGAAATTTGATCCCAAATCACATCAGTTTGTCTGTGATATGGATCACCATAGATACATACAAGCCCAAAATCCCTGCCCGTAGCAATATGTACAACGTTTGCTAATATAACATAGAAGGAAGCCGTATGCACATGAACTTGAAGCTCATCATTCCACATCAGCCAAAGACCACCAGAGGATCCGCTTGAAGGAACTACAATACTATCACACATGTCAAAACTATTGTTAAGATGTCGAGCTTTAACTTTGGAAGATTTAGTTTCAGAAACAAATGTTACCTGAGCTTTTGTGGAGTGAATGAGCTTAGCGAGGTACGTCATTCTTTCATTTCCGAGGCCTCTCCCCATCCCTCGGCCATTCCATGTGATTAGTCTCATGTTGACCGAGGCGCGTTAGGTCCATGCGTCGCTGCCTAGTCATAGTCCATAGACTCTCCCAATTGAACTTCCTCAATATCCATTCTGTTAGCACCTCGAACAGTAGTAGGATCATCTTGATCTTGAACTGGAGTTGAGACTCCGGAAAGATTGCCAGAATGATCATCACCCATACCCACCTGGATATGGTGATCAAACGCAGCTACACTAAGAGATGGCGAAGGCGATCGAAGCCTCAAATGGTCATATGATGCCCGAGTAGAAGTAGAGTGCAGTCCATGGATCCAAACGCGGTGACTCCCTTGAATATTGGCTTGGAAACTTGACGATCCACCTCCAGGAGGGATATCCCAGCGGCTGCCTCTTAATTTTGGCTTGCAACCAAAAATGGATGGAGGCCTCTCTGCAGCATGCCCTTCCTGGTCCATTGGGAGGACATCGGAGGAGAGTGATACGTCTCCAACGTATGTATAATTTTTGATTGTTCCATGCTATTATATTACCCCTTTTGGATGTTTATGGGCTTTATTTTACAAATTTATATCATTTTTGGGACTAACCTACTAACTGGAGGCCCAGTCCATATTGCTGTTTTTTTGCCTATTTCAGTATTTCGAAGAAAAGGAATATCAAACGGAGTCCAAACGGAATGAAACCTTCGGGAGCATGATTTTTGGAACAAATCTGATTCGGAGAGCTTGGAGTGTGATAGAGGCAAAGGTGTCCCGTCTTTCGATGAGATGATGGATATCGCTTTGGTGGAAGTCGACTTTGACAATCCGACTACGAACGTACGAGGACGTCGCGCCTTAGCAATCGCTAAACCAACTCTGAGAGGTTATTGACCACGCCGGAGCATGATCAACCTGACCACGAGGGTCTGTTTCCTGCGAGCAAACAAAGAACAAGCAAGAAACTGAGATTGCAATCTGGATATTGCGAATATAAGATGAAAGCTTTATTGATCAAGGTGGGGTTCTGTGACGCCTTTGTCTGGTCGTTGAACACAAGCGAAGTATGCGAAGTTGCAGCTATGGCGAACTTTAATCTAAACAAAACCCAAAGTCTAAACGGTGCCCTAAGGGCTGTATATATGGAGGAAGAGGGGGGGGGGGGATTTTGTGGCCTTGGTGGAGGGGTCCGAAATCAACACTATCTCTTGTTTCCCCACACATACGGACTCTAAAAATAGCATATACTTATGTATTTCGAAATTACATGGGCCTGGCCCAATAATAAGGTGACGCAGCACCTAGAATAGCCTCGGGACGAAATTTATGAAGTGGCATCTTGTATATTTCGTCCAAGGCTTCATGCACCCATTATGGTGGCTTTCTCCAACACCTTAAAGGGACCAGCAGCACGTGGCATTAGCTTCGATTTGCGCAAATCAGGAAATCTATCCTTACGCAAATGTACCCAAACAAGATCTCCATGTGCAAACACAACATGTTTTCTACCCTTATCTCCAGCAAGTTTATATTTAGCATTCATACGCTCAATGTTTTCCTTAGTTAACTCATGCATTTTTAAAATCAATTCAACACGTTCTTTAGCATCAAAATTAACCTTCTCCGAAGATGGAAGAGGCAACAAATCAATAGGTGCACGAGGTAGGAAACCATACACAACTTCAAAAGGGCACATCTTAGTAGTAGAATGCAATGAACGATTATAAGCAAATTCAATATGAGGCAAGCATTCCTCCCACATTTTCTTATTATTCTTCAAAACAGCCCTAAGCATAGTAGACAACATTCTATTGACTACTTCAGTTTGTCCATCAGTTTGGGGGTGATAAGTAGTACTAAAAAGCAGTTTAGTCCCCAACTTAGCCCATAAACATCTCCAAAAGTGGCTAAGAAATTTAGTATCACGATCTGAAACAATAGTATTTGGCACACCATGCAAGCGAATAATTTCACGAAAGAACAAATCAGCAACATTAACAACATCATCGCTCTTATGACATGGTATAAAGTGTGCCATTTTCGAGAATCTATCCACGACAACAAATATGCTATCCCTCCCCTTCTTTGTTCTAGGTAAACCTAAAACAAAGTCCATAGATATATCCTCCCAAGGAACACTAGGTACATGCAAAGGCATATATAAACCATGAGGATTGAGTTGTGACTTAGCTTTTTGACATGTAGTGCAGCGAGCAATAAAACGCTCAACATCCCGTCTCATTTTTGGCCAAAAGAAATGTGTAGCAAGTACGTCCTCCGTCTTCTTCACGCCAAAGTGTCCCATTAGTCCTCCTCCATGCGCCTCCTGCAACAACAAAAGACGACCGGAGCTAGCTGGAATGCATAGCTTGTTAGCACGGAACACAAATTCATCATTAACGACGAACTTGTTCCATGTTCTTCCTTCTTTACAATTCTGCAATACATCTTTAAAATCAGCATGATGCACATATTGATCTTTGATGGTCTCCAAACCAAATATTTTGAAGTCAAGTTGTGAAAGCATAGTATAGCGATGAGACAATGCATCAGCAATAAAATTTTCTTTACCCTTCTTGTGTTTAATGACATAAGGGAAAGTCTCAATGAATTCAACCCATTTAGCATGTCTACGATTCAGTTTCGCTTGACTTTTAATATGTTTCAAAGATTCATGATCAGAATGTATAACAAATTCTTTGGGCCATAAATAATGTTGCCATGTTTCTAAAGTCCGAACAAGAGCATATAATTCTTTATCATAAGTAGAATAATTTAGACTAGGCCCACTCAATTTTTCAGAAAAGTATGCAACAGGTTTGCTATCTTGTAATAACACACCTCCTAATCCAATTCCACTAGCATCACATTCAAGCTCAAAAGTCTTATTAAAATCAGGAAGTTGGAGTAAAGGAGCATGTGTCAACTTATCTTTCAATACCGTGAAGGCTTCTTCCTGTGTGGTACCCCAAACAAAAGGCACATCCTTCTTTGTAAGCTCATTGAGAGGTGCAGCAATGGTGCTGAAATCTCTCACAAAACGCCTATAGAATCCAACGAGGCCAAGAAAACTCCTCACTTGTGTGACCGTTTTTGGCTGCGGCCAACTCTCAATAGCTTCAATCTTGGCTTTATCAACTTCAATTCCCTGTGGAGTAACAACATAACCAAGAAAAGACACTCGGTCGGTGCAAAAGGTGCACTTCCCAAGGTTACCAAACAAACGTGCATGACGTAGAGCAATAAAAACAGCACGTAAATGTTCCAAATGTTCCTCCAAAGATCTGCTATAAATCAATATGTCATCAAAGTAAACTACCACAAATCGTCCAATGAAAGCACGTAAAACTTCGTTCATTAATCTCGTGAAAGTACTAGGTGCATTAGTTAACCCAAAAGGCATGACTAACCACTCATATAATCCAAACTTAGTTTTAAATGCTGTTTTCCATTCATCCCCCAATTTCATACGAATTTGATGGTATCCACTACGCAAATCAACTTTGGAGAATATTATAGAGCCACTCAATTCATCAAGCATATCATCTAGCCTAGGAATAGGATGACGATAACGAATAGTAATATTATTAATGCCTCTACAATCAACACACATACGTGATGTACCATCCTTTTTCGGCACTAGAATAATAGGAACAGCACAAAGACTAAGGGATTCGCGTATATAACCTTTGTCGAGCAGCTCTTGTACTTGACGCATAATCTCCTTCGTCTCCTCTGGATTGGTACGGTATGGCGCACGGTTTGGCAGTGAAGCACCGGGAATTAAGTCAATCTGATGCTCAATCCCTCGAATAGGCGGTAATCCCGGTGGCACGTCTTGTGGAAAGACGTCAGTGAACTCCTGCAAAATGTTAGTGACAACAGGAGGCAAAGAGGAAGGCACGTCCTCGAATGAAAATAATTCCTCTTTGCACACAAAAGCATAACAAACAGATTTGCTGAAATCTATCTCATCAATATCAGATTTGGTGGCAAATAAACATGCACTTTTCAATTTTATTTTAGAAGCAACAGTAGATGGTTTATTATTAGGCTTCATTTGTTGCTCAAATTCTTTTGCCACAATCTGATTTTCGCTCTTATTCTTCTCCTGTTTTGCTTTATTAGCTCTATTAATATCATCTTTCAAAATAGAATCAGGAGTCATAGGAAGCAAAGTAATATTTTTATCCTTATGAACAAGAGTATACTGATTGTTTCTACCATGGTGTACAGAATTTTTATCAAATTGCCATGGTCTACCAACTAATAAGGAACATGCTTGCATAGGTACCACATCACAATCAACATAATCAGCATATGTAGAGATACTAAAATGCACACGAACAGTACGTGTGCCGCTGTTGTTGAACCATTGGATGTAGTAAGGATGTGGATGTGGTCTTGTGGTGAGAGAAAGCTTCTCCACCATCTCCATGCTAGCCAAGTTGTTGCAGCTCCCTCCGTCTATGATGACGCGCACAAAACGTTCATTCACAACTCCCTTGGTATGGAACAAATTGTGCCTCTGATTTTGCTCAGCTTGTGTGACCTGCACACTCAAAACACGTTGAGCAACTAAACATTCATACCTGTCATCGTCTTCAGGAGCCATGTATTGCGTCTCATGATCAGAATCATCTCCACCGTGTTCTTCACGTGTAATAAGAGCCAACGTCTCCTCATCATAGTCACTAGCGGACTCATACCCACCATCCTCAGTAGCAATCATCACAAACTGAGATTTGCATTCTCTCGCATAATGACCTCTTCCCTTACAACGACGACAAATAATATCACTTGTGTGCCCAGTTGATGCCATGGAAGAAGAAGAGCTCTGTGTAGGCCCGGCAGGTGCGCTCTTGGCAGATAGTGGAGGTTGTGCCTGCTTTCTTGTATCACGGCTGGAGGTAGCAGCTGATGGAGGTGCTGGTGTAGTGGAAGTAGAGGATGCACGCGGTGTCCATGATGAAAGTCGACCTGCAGAAAAGTTAGTTCGCGCCAATGCTTGTCGATCCTGCACTTCACGTTCAGCTTTACAAGCAAGATGGAATAAACGAGTGATATTAGTATACTCCTTATAGTCTAGAATGGTCTGAATCTCTCTATTTAATCCACCTATAAAACGTGCAAGCATCGCTTCATTCTCCTCAAAAATACCACATCTAATCATGCCAGTTTGTAATTCCTGATAATATTCTTCTACAGAATTTTTTCCTTGTCTTTAATGCTGCAATTTTTGAAGCAATTCACGTTGATAATATGGTGGAACTCAACGAGTACACATAGCAGTTTTCAAAGCAGCCCAAGTAGTTGGAATAGGATATAATCTACAACGTTCAGACCACCATACACATGCAAAACTAGTGAAAGCACAAACAGCAGCAGCAACCCGTCTCTCCTCGGGATATTGTAAACATGTAAAACGTTGTTCAGTTTCTAACTCCCAAGTAAGATATATATCAGGAACATATCTACCCTCAAATGGTGGAATATTCAATTTCAGTTTCGGAATATGGTCATTATCTCGTACCTGAGGTGGTAGTGCAGGCCTACCGTTGCGAATATATACCTGAGGTCGACCTGCTGGTGGTGGTGCTGGTGGATGCACGTAGTTCTGATTTTGATCAACCTCATCCTCATAATATTCCTCCACCTCTGCAGTAACAGCAGGAGCTACAGAAGCACCAACAGCAGTAGCAGCGGCACCAGAATTTTGTCCTGGCTCAATAGGAACACGCTGTGCTCGTCCATACTGATTCGGAAGGGGGCGTTGTTGTAGTTGTTGTTGTTGAAGAGGTGCGATAGGTGCAGCCGGCGGTGGTTGTGGGAGACGTTTGAGTAATTCATCGAACTTGGCGTCCAACTTGGTGTCAATTGTCTTCTCAATGTCATCCATCCTCTCCAATGCCTTTCCAAAGCTGGCCATCACGTCTTCCACCTGTTGACCCAACATTTGATGAAACTTATCATGAAGGTCCTTGTTCGTCATGTTCTCCCAGTCAATCTCGTCGGCGTGTGTTCCTGCCATAGTTAGCAGCAATAGAAACAGACAAGTATATGATCCTACAGACTACTGGAATATGGTGGTGGTGGGGTGTCACAAATCCTTCAAACAAACCTCAAATTCTTACCAGTTCTTACCCAGCAGCAGGTGGTGATCGGCAACCGTTGTTGTCAAAACTCTCAAAGCTTGGATAGAGCGATTACCAGGGAGAGTCAAACGCATGGCGTAGATGTATGTGGAGCTGGGAAGGCTTATAATATGGTAGCAAAAAGGGTCAGCAATAATCAATTCAGAGATGCAAAGTTGAATAAACGCTCAACGACGGTACTGTGCTGGTCCTAGGCTAGACTGTGCTAGAGACGCGAGCCTAGAACACTAACAAAATCACGACGCTGCACGGAACAAGGGAGAAGCACACTCTGAATTTTTTTCTCTTTTTTTTGCGCTCCTCTTTTTTTTTGCCGAAAATCACTATAATGGCGAGTGTCTCAAAACTCTTCCCAAGTCAAGAGAACAGGATAGGCAAAACAAATTTTTCGACCAAATTTTTTTTTCGACTGCCCGGACCCAAAAACTGGAAACGGGTCAAAAAAAACTTTCTATAACGGCGACTGTCTCAATACGCTTAGAAACACCTAAAAATAGGATAGCCAGAAATTTTTTTGTCCAGTGCGGTTTTGGAAAATTTTGGGCCTAAACGGAGGGTGGTTTCCGGACTCTTTTTTTTTGGAAACCAACCTATTCTACGGACGGAAAAAGATTGCTGGAATCTGAAACCTACTCAGACAAGGAAACACGAATCGGAAATTAGATGGATCCCGAAAACAAACCTAATATGCAAGGAACTCGGATTGGTGGTGGATATATGGTGGTGGTATATGGCAGCGGTGGTGGTATATGGCAGCGGTGGTAGTATATGGATATGGATCGATGATGGTATATGGATACGGATTCGAAGCGGTGGTGGCAGATGGCAGGGGCGATGATGATGGTGCGGTGGCGGCGAGACAACTTATGACCAGAACTCAAAACTCTAAAAGACTAGATGCTAAGACCAGCAACTAGACACGACGATGCAACCGCAAATTCAACAAAGCAAAACCCTAAAAAGATTATGCAAAGGCTCAGATTGGTTCAGATATGATGAACTAACCCTAATTTTTTTTTGTGGCTTTTTCGTGGACTATAGGTATGAAGAACATACTCGATCTAAACTACGAAAAACTGTAAAATCTCACCGAGCAACCTGGAAATCTGATACCACTTGACAGAGGCAAAGGTGTCCCGTCTTTCAATGAGATGATGGATATCGCTTTGGTGGAAGTCGACTTTGACGATCCAACTACGAACGTACGAGGACGTCGCGCCTTAGCAATCGCTAAACCAACTCCGAGAGGTTATTGACCACGCCGGAGCATTATCAACCTGACCACGAGGGTCTGTTTCCTGCGAGCAAATGAAGAACAAGCAAGAAACTGAGATTGCAATCTGGATATTGCGGATATAAGATGAAAGCTTTATTGATCAAGGTGGGGTTCTGTGACGCCTTTGTCTGGTCGTTGAACACAAGCGAAGTACGCGAAGTTGCAGCTATGGCGAACTTTAATCTAAACAAAACCCAAAGTCTAAACGGTGCCCTAAGGGCTGTATATATGGAGGAAGAGGGGGGGGGGGGGATTTCGTGGCCCTTGGTGGAGGGGTCCGAAATCAACCCTATCTCTTGTTTCCCCACACATACGGACTCTAAAAATAGCATATACTTATGTATTTCGAAATTACATGGGCCTGGCCCAATAATAAGGTGACGCAGCACCTAGAATAGCCTCGGGACGAAATTTATGAAGTGGCATCTTGTATATTTCGTCCAAGGCTTCATGCACCCATTATGGTGGCTTCAAAGTCCTAAAATCATCACTTGTAACTCCGTTCTTGTTCCCCTTGCGCATGCCATCATCTCCATGCTTGTTCGTGCTCCAATGTCCATCCTTCTCCAAGCTAGGCCCTTCATTTGTAAGAAAAACAAATGTATCCAATTTAGGCAGCATCATATTCTCATGAACATTAGAATCATTACCAAGAAACAGAAGTACCTGATAATTTAATTGGCGGGCGCGTGCTCTAGTAATTGGTCCAGTATATGTAGCAGTAGGGGTTGTGGGTGTAACAATGGTATTGATGTCCTCATTAGAGTGCATGTCAAGAAGCTCCCGAGGGCCCCACGAGATAGGGGGCCGCGCCCCCCCCCTGTAGGGCTCGCCCCCCTGTCTCATGGGCCCCTCGGGCGGCCACCGACGTACTTCTTCTTCCTATATATACCTACGTACCGCGAAAACATCCAGGAGCACCACGAAACACAATTTCCACCGCCGTAACCTTCTGTATCCGCGAGATCTCATCTTCAAGCCTTCGCCGGCACTCTGCCGGAGGGGGAATCAACCACGGAGGGCTTCTACATCAACATCCTTGCCCCTCCGACAAGTTGTGAGTAGTTTACCACAGACCTACGGGTCCATAGTTATTAGCTAGATGTCTTCTTCTCTCTTTTTGGATCTCAATACAATGTTCTCCCCCTCTCTTGTGGAGATCTATTCGATGTAAACTCTTTTTGCGGTGTGTTTGTCGAGATCCGGTGAATTGTGGGTTTATGATGAAGTTTATCTATGAATAATATTTGAATCTTCTCTGAATTCTTTTATGTATGGTTGAGTTATCTTTGCAAGTCTCTTCGAATTATGAGTTTGGTTTGGCCTACTAGATTGATCTTTCTTGCCATGGGAGAAGTGCTTAGCTTTGAGTTCAATCTTGCGGTGTTCTTACCCAGTGACAGAAAGGGTTGCAAGACACGTATTGTATTGTTGCCATCGAGGATAACAAGATGGGGTTTATATCATATTGCATGTGTTTATCCCTCTTCATCATGTCATCTTGCTTAATGCGTTACTCTGTTCTTATGAACTTAATACTCTAGATGCAGGCAGGAGTCGGTCGATGTGTGGAGTAATAGTAGTAGATGCAGGCAGGAGTCGGTCTACTTGTTTTGGACGTGATGCCTATATACATGATTATGCCTAGATAATCTCATAACTATGCGCTTTTCTATCAATTGCTCGACAGTAATTTGTTCAGCCACCGTAATACTTATGCTATCTTGAGAGAAGCCTCTAGTGAAACCTATGGCCCCCGGGTCTATC
Organism: Triticum dicoccoides; assembly: GCF_002162155.2. NCBI lineage: Eukaryota > Viridiplantae > Streptophyta > Magnoliopsida > Poales > Poaceae > Triticum > Triticum dicoccoides. The sequence continues at coordinate 208,397,707 of NC_041389.1, read as the reverse complement.
TCTTATCATATTTGCTTTCAATGTACCTTTATTTGCATCTTTACTTTTTGCATCTATCTTATAAAATATCAAAAATATATTTATCTTATCATACTATCTTTATTAGATCTCACTTTCGCAATTGGCCGTGAAGGGATTGACAACCCCTTTATTGCGTTGGTTGCGAGTTCTCAGTTTGTTTGTGTAGGTGCGTGGGACTTTTGAGGAGCCTCCTACTGGATTGATACCTTGGTTCTCAAAACTGAGGGAAATACTTACGCTACACTTTGCTGCATCACCCTCTCCTCTTCGAGGAAAACCAACGCAAGCTCAAGACATAGCAAGAAGGATTTCTGGCGCCGTTGCTGGGGAGGTCTTCGCTCAAGTCAAGACATACGAGGTACCCATCACAAACCCATCTCCCTCGTATTTACATTATTTGCCATTTGCCTCTCATTTTCCTCTCCCCCACGTCACCCTTGCCGTTTTATTCGCCCTCTCTTTCCCAATCTCCTCCTTTCCTTTTCGCTCTCTTTTTCCTGCCTTGCTTTTGTTGCTGCTATGTCTGAAATTGGGGAGATTATCGTCGATATGGACAATAATGATAACACAGAAAATCCCGAGGCTTCGGCCGATGAACCCCCTATCTTGCATACTAAAAAGTTTCGAATCGGTAGTGGTAACATCATTGGCAAAGGTGTTATTCAAGATTTCTTTACTTGTGCCGGTGCTTTACCTTCCATGGGGTGTTCCATTCTTCATAGAACTAGTAGTCTTGCGGATGTTGTCGCTATGCTTATAGTTGAGCTTGAAAGACAATTTATGCACATGCATCCTTGCATACAAAGAATTTTTCTAGAATTCTCTAATATTGAGCATTCTTTTGTTAAGCGCGCTGTTACTATCTTCTTGGATCATGAATTTAGATTTATCATAAGAGAGGCCAAAGAAATCTTTGCGCACTATAGGGTGGACGTCGGTCGTCCTCCCATAGAGGCGATCCTCTATGATCAAGAGGAAATTAGACGTTTTCAATCTTCGGACTATGTCGCTTTTAATGAAAAACTTAGAAAAAAGGTCCCTACCAATGTCTTGGTTGATTGCATTAACGAGCTTAATAATGATTTTGCCCTTCGAAATAATGAGCTAGGATACTCTCTTGAGTACAGGCTCTCAAGATTTTGCCAAAAGAATGCTTTTGGTGATGAAATAGTTGTGCACTATGAAGGGCCAAAGGAGGAACCCGTTCCTCCTGTGATTGATCTTGGGGATCTTTGTCCCACTAAATTTAGCCCTTTTGATTACTTTTACTTGCCTCAAAGGAAACTTGCTGCCGAACGTAGAGAATATGAGATGAGCTTTCAAGATCTGTCTTATTATTACGACACCACTTATATCTATCTTCGCTTTTATGCCTAGCTAGGGGCGTTAAACGATAGTGCTAGTTGGGAGGCAACCCAATTTTCTTTATGTTTTTTGTTTTTGCTCCTGTTTAGTAATAAATCTTGCATCTACCTTCTATTTAGATGTGTTTTTATCTTTTAATTAGTGTTTGTGCCAAGTAGAACCTATAGGATAACCTACGATGATAGTTGATTTGATTCTGCTGAAAAACAGAAACTTTGCGCGCACGAATATACTTTTGTTAAATCACAGGAACGTGATTTTGCGTTGATTCTTTTTGCTGCTGTTCAATAGACAAAGTTTCCAGGACTTCTTATTTTGGTAGGATTTTTAGAGTTCCAGAAGTTTGCGTTAGTTACAGATTGCTACAGACTGTTCTGTTTTTGACAATTCTGTTTTTGTGTGTTGTTTTCTTATTTCAATGCATCTATGTCTAGTAATTCAGTCTATGAACCATCAAGAAGTTGGAATACAGTATGTTTAACACCAAATTAAATAAAGAATGAGTTCATTGCAGTACCTTAAGTGGTGGTTTTGTTTTCTTTCACTAACAGAGCTTATAAGATTTCCTGTTGAGTTTTGTGTTGTGAAGTTTTCAAGTTTTGGGTAAAGCTTTTATGGACTATGGAATAAAGGGTGGCAAGAGCCTAAGCTTGGGGATGCCCATGGCACCCCAAGATATTCAAGAATAGCCAAAAGCCTAAGCTTGGGGATGCCTCGGGAAGGCATCCCCTTTTTCGTCTTCGTTCATTGGTAACTTTACTTGGAGCTATATTTTTATTCGCCACATGATATGTGTTTTGCTTGGAGCGTCGTGTATTATCTTAGTCTTTGCTTTTTAGTTTACCACAATTATCCTTGATGTACACACCTTTTGGGAGAAGCCTATTTGATTAGAATTTGCTAGAATACTCTATGTGCTTCACTTATATCTTTTGAGCTTGATAGTTTTTGCTCTAGTGCTTCACTTATATCTTTTAGAGCACGGTAGTGTCTTAATTTTGAAGAAATTGTTAGTCTCTCATGCTTCACTTATATCCTTTTGAGAGTCTTTTAGAACAGCATGATATTTGTTATGGTCATAAAGTTGGTCCTAGAATGATGAGCATCCAAGTTGGGTATAATAAAAACTATCATAGAAAAGTGAATTGGATGCCATGATCAACTTGATACTTGCTAATTGTTTTGAGATATGGAGGTAGTGATATTAAAGTCATGCTAGTTGGGTGATTATGAATTCAAAGAATGCTTGTGTTGAAGTTAGCAAGTCCCGTAGCATGCACGTATGGTTAAAGTTGTGTAACAAATTTGAAACATGAAGTGTACTTGGCTTGTGCATCCTTATGAGTGGCGGTCGGGGAAGAGCGATGGTCTTTTCCTACCAATCTATCCCCCTAGGAGCATGCGCATAGTACTTGGTTTTTGATGACTTCTAAATTTTTTCAATAAGTATATGAGTTCTTTTGACTAATGTTGAGTCCATGGATTATACGCACATTTACCTTTCCACCTTTGCTAGCCTCTTCGGTACCGTGCATTGCCCTTTATCACCTTGAGAGTTGGTGCAAACTCCGCCGGTGCATCCAAACCCCGTGATACGATACGCTCTATCACACATAAACCTCCTTATATCTTTCTCAAAACAGCCACCATACCTACCTATTATGGCATTTCCATAGCCATTCCGAGATATATTGCCATGCAACTTTCCACCGTTCCGTTCATCATCATCATGACATACTTTACTTTTGTCATATTGCCATTGCATGATCATGTAGTTGACATTGTATTTGTGGCATAGCCACCAAGCATTATTTTTCATACATGTCACTCTTGATTCATTGCACCATCCCGGTACACCGCCGGAGGCATTCATATAGAGTCATATCTTGTTCTAGTTTTGAGTTGTAATTCTTATGTTGTAATCAATAGAAGTGTGATGATCATCAGTATTAGAGCATTGCCCAAAGAAATAATAATAATAATAATAAGAAAGGCCAAAAAAGGCCCAAAAAATAAAAATAAAATAAAAAGGGGCAATGTTACTATCTCTTTTTCCACACTTGTGCTTCAAAGTAGCACCTTGTTCTTCATGTAGAGAGTCTCATATATTGTGCTTCAAAGTAGCACCATGTTTTTCATGTAGTGAGTCTCATAAGTTGTCTTTTTCATACTAGTGGGAATTTTTCATTATATAACTTGGCTTGTATATTCCTATGATGGGCTTCCTCAAATGCCCTAGGTCTTCGTGAGCAAGCAAGTTGTATGGACACCCACTAGTTTTCTTTTGTTGAGCATTCATTTATAGCTCTAGTGCATCCATTGCATGGCAATCCCTACTCCTCATGTTGACATCAATTGATGGGCATCTCCATAGCCCGTTGATTATCCTCGTCAATGTGAGACTTTCTCCTTTTTCGTCTTCTCCACACAATCCCCATCATCATATTCTATTCCACCCATAGTGCTATATCCATGGCTCACGCTCATGTATTGCGTGAAGGTTGAAAAAGTTTGAGATTATTTAAGTATGAAACAATTGCTTGGCTTGTCATCGGGGGTATAGAAGTTGGGAACATCTTTGTGCAACGAAAATGAAGCATAGCCTAACTATATGATTTTGTAGGGATGAACTTTCTTTTGCCATGTTATTTTGAGAAGACATGATTACTTTGATTAGTATGCTTGAAGTGCTACTATTTCTTATGTCAATATGAACTTTTATTTTGTATTCATTTGGATCTGAACATTCATGCCACAATAAATAAAATTACATTATGAATTATGCTAGGTAGCATTCCACATCAAAAATTCTCTTTTTATCATTTACCTACTCAAGGACGAGCAGGAATTAAGCTTGGGGATGCTTGATACGTCTCCAACGTATCTATAACTTTTGATTGTTCCATGCTATTATATTAACCCTTTTGGATGTTTATGGGCTTTATTTTACACATTTATACCATTTTTGGGACTAACCTACTAACCGGAGGCCCAGCCCATATTGCTGTTTTTTTGTCTATTTCAGTATTTCAAAGAAAAGGAATATCAAACGGAGTCCAAACGGAATGAAACCTTTGGGAGCGTGATTTTTGGAACAAATCTGATCCGGAGAGCTTGGAGTGCAAGTCAAGAAGCTTCCGAGGGCCCCACGAGATAGGGGGCCGTGCCCCCCGGTAGGGCGCGCCCCCTGTCTCGTGGGCCCCTCGGGCAGCCACCGACGTACTTCTTCTTCCTATATATACCTACGTGCCCCGAAAACATCCAGGAGCACCACGAAACACAATTTCCACCACCGTAACCTTTTGTATCCGCGAGATCTCATCTTGAGGCCTTCGCCGGCACTCTGCCGGAGGGGGAATCAACTATGGAGGGCTTCTACATCAACATCCTTGCCCCTTCGATGAGTTGTGAGTAGTTTACCACAGACCTACGGGTCCATAGTTATTAGCTAGATGGCTTCTTCTCTCTTTTTGGATCTCAATACAATGTTTTCCCCCTCTCTTGTCGAGATCTATTCGATGTAAACTCTTTTTGCAGTGTGTTTGTTGAGATCCGATGAATTGTGGGTTTATGATCAAGTTTATCTATGAATAATATTTGAATCTTCTCTGAATTCTTTTATGTATGATTGAGTTATCTTTGCAAGTCTCTTCGAATTATCAGTTTGGTTTGGCCTACTAGATTGATCTTTCTTGCCATGGGAGAAGTGCTTAGCTTTGGGTTCAATCTTGCGGTGTTCTTACCCAGTGACAGAAAGGGTTGCAAGACACGTATTGTATTGTTGCCATCGAGGATAACAAGATGGGGGTTATATCATATTGCATGTGTTTATCCCTCTACATCATGTCATCTTGCTTAATGCGTTACTCTATTCTTATGAACTTAATACTATAGATGCAGGCAGGAGTCGGTCGATGTGTGGAGTAATAGTAGTAGATGCAGGCAGGAGTCGGTCTACTTGTTTTGGACGTGATGCCTATATACATGATCATGCCTTGATAATCTCATAACTATGCGCTTTTCTATCAATTGCTCGACAGTAATTTGTTCACCCACCGTAATACTTATGCTATCTTGAGAAAAGCCTCTAGTGAAACCTATGGCCCCCGGGTCTATCTCTTATCATATTTGCTTTCAAGCTACCTTTATTTGCATCTTTACTTTTTGCATCTATCTTATAAAATACCAAAAATGTATTTATCTTATCATACTATATTTATTAGATCTCACTTTCACAAGTGGCCGTGAAGGGATTGACAACCCCTTTATTGCGTTGGTTGCGAGTTCTCATTTTGTTTGTGTAGGTGCGTGGGACTTTTGAGGAGCCTCCTACTGGATTGATACCTTGGTTCTCAAAACTGAGGGAAATACTTACACTACACTTTGCTGCATCACCCTCTCCTCTTCAAGGAAAACCAACGCAAGCTCAAGACGTAGCAGAGAGGGAGCTTCTATCTTGAGCATTCTGTCGGGGAAAGCGTTTCTTTGGTGGTGGCAGAGGCGGGCCTAGAATGGAGGAGCATGGACGCTTAGAACTAGGATACAACTGAGGAGAATCATATAATTCAAAAGGATTTGGATTGGATTGGTGGCTATGGTTCTGGACAGAAACAATAGGTGAATGTTGAGCATTGGAAATCGGCAAGGCAGTAGTCGCAAAGGCCTGAGTGATTTGAGTTGTAGTTATGCCTTGCACACTGGGATTTTCAGACAACAAAGATGGAATAGAATGATCATGCTGAGAGGCAACTGCAGATCCTGTACCCTATTTGTACAAATCATGTTGCTGGCCTGACTGTGACCCAAACTTCTGTAGGAGAATATTTGATGAGGACATCAATACAATTGTTACACCCACAGCCCCTGCTGCTATACATACTGGACCAATTACTAGAGCTCGTGCACGCCAACTAAATTACCAGGTACTTTCGTTTCTTGGTAATGATTCTAATGTTCATGAGAATATGATGCTGCCTAAATTGGATACATTTGTTTTGCTTACAAATGAAGGGCCTAGCTTGGAGAAGGATGAACATTGGAGCAAGAACAAGCATGGAGATGATGGCATGCGCAAGGGAAACAAGAACGGAGTTACAAGTGATGATTTCAGGACTTTGAAGCCACCATAATGGGTGCATGAAGCCTTGGACGAAATATACAAGATGCCACTTCATAAATTTCGTCCCGAGGCTATTTTAGGTGCTGCGTCACCTTATTATTGGGCCAGGCCCATGTAATTTCGAAATACATAAGTATAGGCTATTTTTAGAGTCCGTATGTGTGGGGAAACAAGAGATAGGGTTGATTTCGGACCCCTCCACCAAGGGCCACGAAATTCCCCCCTCTTCCTCCATATATACAGCCCTTAGGGCATCGTTTAGACTTTGGGTTTTGTTTAGATTAAAAGTTCGCCATAGCTGCAACTTCGCGTACTTCGTTTGTGTTCAACGACCAGACAAAGACGTCACAGAACCCCACCTTGATCAATAAAGCTTTCATCTTATATTCGCAATATCCAGATTGCAATCTCAGTTTCTTGCTTGATCTTCGTTTGCTCGCCGGAAACAGACCCTCGTGGTCAGGTTGATCGTGCTCCGGCGTGGTCAATAACCTCTCGGAGTTGGTTTAGCGATTGCTAAGGCGCGACGTCCACGCACGTTCGTAGTCGGATCGTCAAAGTCGACTGCCACCAAAGCAAAATCCATCATCTCATCGAAAGACGGGACACCTTTGCCTCTATCAAGTGGTATCAGATTTCCAGGTTGCTCGGTGAGATTTTACAGTTTTTCGTAGTTTAGATCGAGTCTGTTCTTCATACCTACAGTCCACGAAAAAGCCACACAAAAAAAATTAGGGTTAGTTCATCATATCCGAACCAATCTGAGCCTTTGCATAATCTTTTTAGGGTTTTGCTTTGTTGAATTTGCGGTTGCATCGTCGTGTCTAGTTGCTGGTCTTAGAGTCTAGTCTTTTAGAGTTTCGAGTTCTGGTCATAAGTTGTCACGCCGCCGCCGCACCATCATCATCGCCCCTGCCATCTACCACCACCGCTCCGAATCCGTATCCATGTACCACCACCAATCCGTGCCCATATACCACCACCGATCCATATCCATATACTACCACCGCTACCACCACCGCTGCCATATACCACCACCATATATCCACCACCAATCCGAGTTCCTTGCTTATTAGGTTTGTTTTCGGGATCCATCCAGATTCCGATTCGTGTTTCCTTGCCGGAGTAGGTTTCGGAAAAAAAAAGAGTCGGGTAGCCACGCTCCGTTTAGGCCCAAAATTTTTCGAAAACGCATTTTTCGAAAAAATTTCTGGCTATCCTATTTTTAGGTGTTTCTGAGTGTTTTGAGACAGGTGCCATTATAGGAAGTTTTTTTGACCCGTTTCCAGTTTTTTGGGTCCGGGCAGTCGAAAAAAAAAATATTGGTCGAAAATTTTCGTACCCATCCTGTCAGTTTGAGCTAGGAAGAGTTTTGAGACACTCGCCATTATAGTGATTTTTCGCAAAAAAAAAAGCAGCGCAAAAAAAAAGAGCGCAAAAAAAAGAGCGCAAAAAAAAGAGCGAAAAAAAAATTCAGAGTGTGCTTTTCCCTTGTTTACGTGCCGCGCCGTGATTTTGTTGGTGTTCTAGGCTCGCGTCTCTAGCACAGTCTAGCCTAGGACCAGCACAGTACCGTCGTTGAGCGTTTATTCAACTTTGCATCTCTGAATTGATTATTGCTGACCCTTTTTGCTACCATAGTATAAGCCTTCCCAGCTCCACATACATCTACGTCGTGCGTTTGACTCTCCCTGGTAATCGCTCTATCCAAGCTTTGAGAGTTTTGACTACAACGGTTGCCGATCACCGCCTGTTGCTGGGTAAGAACTGGTAAGAATTTGAGTTTTGCTTGACGGATTTGTGACACCCACCACCACCACTTGTTCGTAGTCTGTAGGATCATATTCTTGTGTGTTTCTATTGCTGCTAACTATGCCAGGATCACAAGCCGACGAGATTGACTGGGAGAATTTATCGAACAAGGAGCTTCATGATAAGTTTCAGTAAATGATGACTGAACAGGTGCAAGATGTGCTGAACAATTTTGAAGAGGCCATGGAGAAGATCACTGGCCTTGAGAAGACGTTCGAAACAAAGCTCGATAACAGATTTAATGAATTGCTCGCGCGTCTTCCACCACCACCACCCGCTGCACCTAACGCACCTCTCCAACAACAACAACAACGACTACCTCCACGTCGCGAAATAGACCTTCGCCGAGCGAGCCGTGTTCCTCTTGCGTTTGGCCAAACTGTTGGTGCTGCTGTTGATACTTCTGTGGCTCCTGCTACTGCTGTTGCTGGTACCCAGGAGGATGATGAGTATGCGGGCGATTATGAGGATGAGGTTGATCAAAATCAGATCTACGAGCAGCCACCAGCACCACCACCAGCAGGTCGACCTCAGGTATATATTCGTAATGGTAGGCCTGCACCACCACCTCAGGTACGCGATGACGTCCATATTCCTAAACTGAAATTGAATATTCCACCATTTGAGGGTAGATATGTTCCTGATATATATCTTACTTGGGAGTTAGAAACTGAACAACGATTTACATGTTTACAATATCCTGAGGAGAGACGAGTTGCTGCTGCTGTTTGTGCTTTCACTAGTTTTGCATGTGTATGGTGGTCTGAACATTGTAGATTATATCCTATTCCAACTACTTGGGCTGCTTTGAAAACTGCTATGCGTACGCGTTGGGTTCCACCATATTATCAACGTGAATTGCTTCAAAAATTGCAGCGTTTAAGACAAGGAAAAAATTCTGTAGAAGAATATTATCAGGAATTACAAACTGGCATGATTAGATGTGGTATTGTTGAGGAGAATGAAGCTATGCTTGCACGTTTTCTGGGTGGATTAAATAGAGAGATTCAGACCATTCTAGACTATAAGGAGTATACTAATATCACTCGTTTATTCCATCTTGCTTGTAAAGCTGAACGTGAAGTGCAGGATCGACAAGCATTGCGGCGAACTAACTTTCAAAAAGCTAAGGCATATATAAACCATGAGGATTGAGTCGTGACTTAGCTTTTTGACATGTAGTGCAGCGAGCAATAAAACGCTCAACATCCCGTCTCATCTTTGGCCAAAAGAAATGTGTAGCAAGTACGTCCTCCGTCTTCTTCACGCCAAAGTGTCCCATTAATCCTCCTCCATGCGCCTCCTGCAACAACAAAAGACGAACGGAGCTAGCTGGAATGCATAGCTTGTTAGCACGAAACACAAATCCATCGTTAACAACAAACTTGTTCCACATTCTTCCTTCTTTACAATTCTGCATTACATCTTTAAAATCAGCATCATGCACATATTGATCTTTGATGGTCTCCAAACCAAATATTTTGAAGTCAAGTTGTGAAAGCATAGTATAGCGACGAGACAATGCATCAGCAATAACATTTTCTTTTCCCTTCTTGTGTTTAATGACATAAGGGAAAGTCTCAATGAATTCAACCCATTTAGCATGTCTACGATTCAGTTTAGCTTGACGTTTAATATGTTTCAAAGATTCATGATCAGAATGTATAAGAAATTCTTTGGGCCATAAATAATGTTGCCATGTTTCTAAAGTCCGAACAAGAGCATATAATTCTTTATCATAAGTAGAATAATTCAGACTAGGCCCACTCAATTTTTCAGAAAAGTATGCAACAGGTTTGCCATCTTGTAATAACACACCTCCTAATCCAATTCCACTAGCATCACATTCAAGCTCAAAAGTCTTATTAAAATCAGGAAGTTGGAGTAAAGGAGCATGTGTCAACTTATCTTTCAATACCGTGAAGGCTTCTTCCTGTGCGGTACCCCAAAGAAAAGGCACATCTTTCTTTGTAAGCTCATTGAGAGGTGCAGCAATGGTGCTGAAATCTCTCACAAAACGCCTATAGAATCCAGCGAGGCCAAGAAAACTCCTCACTTGTGTGACCGTTTTGGGCTGCGGCTAACTCTCAATAGCTTCAATCTTGGCTTTATCAACTTCAATTCCCTGTGGAGTAACAACATAGCCAAGAAAAGATACTCGGTCGGTGCAAAAGGTGCACTTCCCAAGGTTACCAAACAAACGTGCATCACGTAGAGCAATAAAAACAGCACGTAAATGTTCCAAATGTTCTTCCAAAGATCTGCTATAAATCAATATGTCATCAAAGTAAACTACCACAAATCGTCCAATGAAAGCACGTAAAACTTCGTCCATTAATCTCATGAAAGTACTAGGTGCATTAGTTAACCCAAAAGGCATGACTAACCACTCATATAATCCAAACTTAGTTTTAAATGCTGTTTTCCATTCATCTCCCAATTTCATACGAATTTGATGGTAGCCACTACGCAAATCAACTTTGGAGAATATTGTAGAGCCACTCAATTCATCAAGCATATCATCTAGCCTAGGAATAGGATGACGATAACGAATAGTAATATTATTAATGCCTCTACAATCAACACACATACGTGATGTACCATCCTTTTTCGGCACTAGAATAATAGGAACAGCACAAGGACTAAGGGATTCGCGTATATAACCTTTGTCGAGAAGCTCTTGTACTTGACGCATAATCTCCTTCGTCTCCTCTGGATTGGTACGGTATGGTGCACGGTTTGGCAGTGAAGCACCGGGAATTAAGTGATGAGGACATCAATACAATTGTTACACCCACAGCCCCTACTGCTATACATACTGGACCAATTACTAGAGCTCGTGCACGCCAAATAAATTACCAGGTACTTTCGTTTCTTGGTAATGATTCTAATGTTTATGAGAATATGATGCTGCCTAAATTGGATACATTTGTTTTGCTTACAAATGAAGGGCCTAGCTTGGAGAAGGATGAACATTGGAGCAAGAACAAGCATGGAGATGATGGCATGCGCAAGGGAAACAAGAACGGAGTTACAAGTGATGATTTCAGGACTTTGAAGCCACCATAATGGGTGCATGAAGCCTTGGACGAAATATACAAGATGCCACTTCATAAATTTCGTCCCGAGGCTATTTTAGGTGCTGCGTCACCTTATTATTGGGCCAGGCCCATGTAATTTCGAAATACATAAGTATAGGCTATTTTTAGAGTCCGTATGTGTGGGGAAACAAGAGATAGGGTTGATTTCGGACCCCTCCACCAAGGGCCACGAAATTCCCCCCCTCTTCCTCCATATATACAACCCTTAGGGCATCGTTTAGACTTTGGGGTTTTGTTTAGATTAAAAGTTCGCCATAGCTGCAACTTCGCGTACTTCGTTTGTGTTCAACGACCAGACAAAGGCGTCACAGAACCCCACCTTGATCAATAAAGCTTTCATCTTATATTCGCAATATCCAGATTGCAATCTCAGTTTCTTGCTTGTTCTTCGTTTGCTCGCAGGAAACAGACCCTCGTGGTCAGGTTGATCGTGCTCCGGCGTGGTCAATAACCTCTCGGAGTTGGTTTAGCGATTGCTAAGGCGCGACGTCCTCGCACGTTCGTAGTCGGATCGTCAAAGTCGACTTCCACCAAAGCGAAATCCACCATCTCATCGAAAGACGGGACACCTTTGCCTCTATCACTATTTTGATGATATACTGATTTATAGCAGATCTTTGGAAGAACACTTGGAACATTTACGTGCTGTTTTTATTGCTCTACGTGATGCACGTTTGTTTGGTAACCTTGGGAAGTGCACCTTTTGCACCGACCGAGTATCTTTTCTTGGCTATGTTGTTACTCCACAGGGAATTGAAGTTGACAAAGCCAAGATTGAAGCTATTGAGAGTTGGCCGCAGCCCAAAACGGTCACACAAGTGAGGAGTTTTCTTGGCCTCGCTGGATTCTATAGGCGTTTTGTGAGAGATTTCAGCACCATTGCTGCACCTCTCAACGAGCTTACAAAGAAGGATGTGCCTTTTGTTTGGGGTACCGCATAGGAAGAAGCCTTCACGGTATTGAAAGATAAGTTGACACATGCTCCTTTACTCCAACTTCCTGATTTTAATAAGACTTTTGAGCTTGAATGTGATGCTAGTGGAATTGGATTAGGAGGTGTGTTATTACAAGATGGCAAACCTGTTGCATACTTTTCTGAAAAATTGAGTGGGCCTAGTCTAAATTATTCTACTTATGATAAAGAATTATATGCTCTTGTTCGGACTTTAGAAACATGGCAACATTATTTATGGCCCAAAGAATTTGTTATACATTCTGATCATGAATCTTTGAAACATATTAAAAGTCAAGCTAAACTGAATCGTAGACATGCTAAATGGGTTGAATTCATTGAGACTTTCCCTTATGTCATTAAACACAAGAAGGGAAAAGAAAATGTTATTGCTGATGCATTGTCTCGTCGCTATACTATGCTTTCACAACTTGACTTCAAAATATTTGGTTTGGAGACCATCAAAGATCAATATGTGCATGATGCTGATTTTAAAGATGTAATGCATAATTGTAAAGAAGGAAGAATGTGGAACAAGTTTATTGTTAACGATGGATTTGTGTTTCGTGCTAACAAGCTATGCATTTCAGCTAGCTCCGTTCGTATTTTGTTGTTGCAGGAGGCGCATGGAGGAGGATTAATGGGACACTTTGGCGTGAAGAAGACGGAGGACGTACTTGCTACACATTTCTTTTGGCCAAAGATGAGACGGGATGTTGAGCGTTTTATTGCTCGCTGCACTACATGTCAAAAAGCTAAGTCACGACTCAATCCTCATGGTTTATATATGCCTTTGCCTGTACCTAGTGTTCCTTGGGAGGATATATCTATGGACTTTGTTTTAGGTTTACCTCGAACAAAGAAGGGGAGGGATAGCATATTTGTTGTCGTGGATAGATTCTCGAAAATGGCACACTTTATACCATGTCATAAAAGCGATGATGCTGTTAATGTTGCTGATTTGTTCTTTCGTGAAATTATTCGCTTGCATGGTGTGCCAAATACTATTGTTTCAGATCGTGATACTAAATTTCTTAGCCACTTTTGGATATGTTTATGGGCTAAGTTGGGGACTAAACTGCTTTTTAGTACTACTTGTCACCCCCAAACTGATGGACAAACTGAAGTAGTCAATAGAACGTTGTCTACTATGCTTAGGGCTTTTTTGAAGAATAATAAGAAAATGTGGGAGGAATGCTTGCCTCATATTGAATTTGCTTATAATCGTTCATTGCATTCTACTACTAAGATGTGCCCTTTTGAAGTTGTGTATGGTTTCCTACCTCGTGCACCTATTGATTTGTTGCCTCTTCCATCTTCGGAGAAAATAAATGATAATGCATATAAACTTGAGCTGCCTGCAGATTTTGGGGTTAGTCCCACTTTTAACACTGCAGATTTGAAGCCTTATTTGGGTGAGGAAGATGAACTTCCGTCGAGGACGACTTCATTTCAAGAAGGGGAGGATGATGAGGACATCAATACAATTGTTACACCCACAGCCCCTGCTGCTATACATACTGGACCAATTACTAGAGCTCGTGCACGCCAACTAAATTACCAGGTACTTTCGTTTCTTGGTAATGATTCTAATGTTCATGAGAATATGATGCTGCCTAAATTGGATACATTTGTTTTGCTTAAAAATGAAGGGCCTAGCTTGGAGAAGGATGAACATTGGAGCAAGAACAAGCATGGAGATGATGGCATGCGCAAGGGAAACAAGAACGGAGTTACAAGTGATGATTTCAGGACTTTGAAGCCACCATAATGGGTGCATGAAGCCTTGGACGAAATATACAAGATGCCACTTCATAAATTTCGTCCCGAGGCTATTTTAGGTGCTGCGTCACCTTATTATTGGGCCAGGCCCATGTAATTTCGAAATACATAAGTATAGGCTATTTTTAGAGTCCGTATGTGTGGGGAAACAAGAGATAGGGTTGATTTCGGACCCCTCCACCAAGGGTCACGAAATTCCCCCCCTCTTCCTCCATATATACAGCCCTTAGGGCATCGTTTAGACTTTGGGTTTTGTTTAGATTAAAAGTTCGCCATAGCTGCAACTTCGCGTACTTCGTTTGTGTTCAACGACCAGACAAAGACGTCACAGAACCCCACCTTGATCAATAAAGCTTTCATCTTATATTCGCAATATCCAGATTGCAATCTCAGTTTCTTGCTTGTTCTTCGTTTGCTCGCAGGAAACAGACCCTCGTGGTCAGGTTGATCGTGCTCCGGCGTGGTCAATAACCTCTCGGAGTTGGTTTAGCGATTGCTAAGGCGCGACGTCCACGCACGTTCGTAGTCGGATCGTCAAAGTCGACTGCCACCAAAGCGATATCCATCATCTCATCGAAAGACGGGACACCTTTGCCTCTATCAATATTTGATTCTTCTCTAGGAGTGTAAGATACCATATCCAAGGTCTGAGAGGGCTGGTATGATTGTCGTCCATGTACTGAAGCATTCTCTGCATGTTGAGTGTTGATAGTTTGTCCTGAATCTATTTGCTGTTCAAACTGACCGACCGCCATATTGATGTTTTGAGCCCCTTCAATAGCCACTGGTTGAATCGTGTCAGGATGGTTTCCATTAGATCCCCCCACAACCAGACCACATTGAGTCTGATCTCTGTCGTAAACATCAACTAGTATCTGGCTGCCACCATGGTAAATGTTATGTGACTCCTTTATAGTTGAAGTTTTAGTGTGTGAAGTTGAACCTTTCTGATGGTAGTTTCTGGCTAACTTCTCATTATCTTTTTCGTTGCTGAATTCTGTTGGGCAAACAACCGAAGCCAAGATTTTCCCTTTTGACTCCTCGGCAAATAAACGTTGGAATCTAGTAAGTTGAGGATTCTGATGTGAACTGAAAACGGGATTGAAAGAACTTCTATTTGCTGTATCAAACTGAGGAATGAGCTCTAGAGTATTGATCCATTCTCCAAATCTCTTTGATGGAACATCTGTAGTAGAAATTCCTGTTTTTTGCCTATTTAATATAATCTGATTCCTGAGAGGACATCGCTGAACATTGTGGAACATAATTCCATAGAAAGTGCAGATTCTTCCAATTTTCTCATAGAACAGATAAGCTAATCCAGATGATTCATTTGGAAAGTTGACCATAATCCTATCCTTAATTGGACTATTAATCTGCAACCTAGCAGTGCCCCACATATACTATGCTTTAGCATATAGCATACCCTGATGAAGTGGATGAAATTCAAATGGCTCTCCCACCTATTCCAGAATACTTCTAAGCAATTGAATTGATCTGAAACTTCTTGGAACCCCGTAAATCCTGATGGTGACATATATAGTGTGGAACCGATAGTCCTCTTTTTCTTTTGCCTCATCAGAAGGATCGAGCCAATCCAACAACAGATTATCAGAACCCATAATCCAAGGCTGTCTTGTGATAACAAACATCATAGCCTCTAATGTTCTAAAATGAGCCATGAACATCGACCTTGATACCTGAGATATCCCATGATAATTACTTCTCCAAGCTTTGGCCATTGCCTGTTGCAGAGTTTGCAAATTTAGTACTCTTGCTGGACTCATTCCACTGGCTGCAAGAATGATGAGCATGTTGAACTTCGCATCTGCTCCAAGCTCCATTGTTTCTTGGGCTGCTTGAACAGAGGCAATTTCTGGATCTTGCAGATTGAGGGCCTGCAAATCCAAAGAAAGCATGGCCTCTATGGGGGCTTGAATCGAAGAGGATCCAGGCGGAGCTAAACTAGGATCTGCATGACCTCGCAATAGTAGTGGATTGGATTCCGGCCTCGGATTCGTCGGGTCCATGACCAAAGAAGGGGGAATGGCTTCCTCCGACGGATCTAGAGGAATTTGGGGCTCCGGCTGGGAAGGAAACGAAGCATAATGGAGATGGGAAATCAGAGACAGAGGATTGAGGATTGGATGCATGGAAAGAAAGATTGAGGGAGAAGGATTTGGATAAATCTAGAAAGAGGAGGGGGAGTCCAGAACGGCATAGAGCCAGACGCCTAAGCGGCAAGTCGGTCACTCCACATGTGTGTAGTTGGCTTGGGCCATTGCCACCACGAATCATGTCTAATTAGGGATCCTAATTAGTGTAGCCTAAACCCCTGTTAGCACTAACCTGTCCACTGGTAGACACAACATGTGGGCCTCCACTGCCAAATTTACTAGATAAACAAATCTGTTAAAATACTAGTCTATGGCATGCGGGCCCCTTTGACCTTGTTGACCAGTCAGCATTGACTGGTCAACTGCTGACCATATCTGCTGACTGGACCCCTGGCCCCACTGTCATACCCCTGGCTAGCACAGCCCCATGTAACAAAAGTATTTTAGATACTTATTTTCGAATAAATATTGCACAAAATGATTAAATCTTTAAAAATTAATACTAAATAAACCGTAACTCGGATGAAAATACTTTGTACATGAAAGTTGCTCAGAACGGCGAGACGAATCCGAATATGCAACCCATTCGCCCGCCACACCTCTGTAGCGTAGCGAACAAGCAACTTTCCTCCTTCGGTTCATTTGTCCGAAAAGGCGAAACACCAGGGATACTTTCCCGGATGTTTCCCCCCTTCGCCGGTATCACCTACTACCGCGTTAGGGCACACCTAGCACCGTGTATTGCCATGTTACACTTTGTGATGCTTTGATTGCTCTGTTATTTATTGTGTTCCCCCTCCGTTACTTCTTTCCGGTAGAGCCCGGGACTGCCGGCGACCCCAGTTCGACTACGGAGTTGACGACCCCTTCTTTCCAGAGCAACCAGGCATGCCCCCCCCTTGATCACGAGATATCGCCTATTCTTCCCTTTACTGCTTGCATTAGAGTAGTATAGCATGTTACTGTTCGGTTAATCCTATTTTGTTGCATAGGCTGTCATTGTTGCTACAATTGTTGATACCTTACCTGCAATCCTAGATGCTTAGTATAGGATGCTAGTTTATCATCTGTGGCCCTACATTCTTGTTCGCCTGCCTTGCTATACTATCGGGCCGTGATCACTCGGGAGGTGATCGTGGGTATATACTATACATACATACATTATACAGATGGTGACTAAAGTCGGGTCGGCTCGTAGAGTACCCGCAAGTGATTCTGATGTGGGGGCTGGAAGGACAGGTGGCTCCATCCCAGTAGATGTCGGCCTGGGGTCCCGACGGCCCCTGACTGTTACTTTGTGGCGGAGCGACAGGGCAGGTTGAGACCACCTAGGTGAAAGGTGGGCCTAGCCCTGATCGGTGTCCGTAGTTACTTCAAAATAACACGCTTAACGAGATCTTGGTATTTGATCTGAGTCTGGCCATTGGCCTATACGCACTAACCAAATACGCGGGAACAGTTATGGGCACTCGACGTCGTGGTATCAGCCGAAGCCTTCTTGACGTCAGAGACTGAGCGGCGCGCGCCGGATTGGACTGGAACGCCTGCTCTTGTATTAGGGAGGCTAAGTATGCTTCCGGCCGCCCTCGCAACGTGCAAGTGTGCAATGGGTGATGGGCCCAAACCCCTGCGCCATAGGAGTTAGACCGGCGTGCTGACATCTTTGTTGTGCCTAGGTGGGGCTGCGCCGTGTTGATCTTCCGAGGCTGGGCATGACCCAGGAAAGTGTGTCCGGCCAATGGGGATCGAGCGTGTTGGGTTATGTGGTGCACCCCTGCAGGGAAGTTTATCTATTGGAATAGCCGTGTCCCTCGGTAAAAGGATGAACCGGAGTTGTACCTTGACCTTATGACGACTAGAACTGGATACTTAATAAAACACACCAAGACAAGTTCCAGAGACAACCCGGTGATCACTTTCCCACAGGGTGACAAGGGGAGGATCGCCAGGTAGGATTATGCTATGCGATGCTACATGGAGGACTTCAATATACTCTCTTCTACATGCTGCAAGACGGAGGCTGCCAGAAGCGTAGTCTTCGATAGGACTAGCTACCCCCCTCTTATTCTCGCATTTTGCAGTTCAGTCCACCGATATTGCCTCTTTACACATATACCCATGCATATGTAGTGTAGATCCTTGCTTGCGAGTACTTTGGATGAGTACTCACGGTTGTTTTGCTCCCTCTTTTCCCCCTTTTCCTCTTTTTCCTAGATGCTGCAACCAGACGTGGGAGCCCAGGAGCCAGACACCACCGTCGACGACGACTTCTACTACACTGGAGGTGCCTACTACTACGTGCAGGCCGCTGACGATGACCAGGAGTAGTTTAGGAGGATCCCAGGCAGGAGGCCTACGCCTCTTTCGATCTGTATCCCAGTTTGTGCTAGCCTTCTTAAGGCAAACCTGTTTAACTTATGTCTGTACTCAGATATTGTTGCTTCCGCTGACTCATCTATGATCGAGGACTTGTATAGCCCTCGAGGCCCCTGGCTTGTATTATGATGCTTGTATGACTTATTTTATTTTTATAGTTGTGTTGTGATATCTTCCCGTGAGTTCCTGACCTTGATCGTACACATTTGTGTGTATGATTAGTGTACGATTGAATCGGGGGCGTCACAAGTTGGTATCAGAGGCGACTGCCTGTAGGAATCCCCCTTCCACACTCCTTGGCCGAAGTTGAGTCTAGTCAATTTTAAAACTTTTACTAACATGGTTGTGTGGCTTACGGGCCCTCGTCGCCATTGGGTGGTATTAGGATCTTATACTCCTCATCTATACTCTGGGACTCTGATCTCTCTTCTATTCGGGTTAAATGATTTTACTAATTCCAACTCTAGGTTCTCGTAACTACTTCCTCCCGGAGAGCCCTCACTCCAGATGATTGCTCGGTTCACAAGAAGGTTCCGAAGATGCTATTTGATGTTTTCCCGAGACACTTGTGCCCACCGCCTTTGCTATCCCCTACCATTGTTATATCCTTATGGATAACTGCATACACTTGCCATTCCTACAGTTAATTCCATTGATCTTGTTATTTACAAGATGCCCTGAACTGCTCTTCGTTGTTCCGAGAATCTGTTGAGCTACCGCCTTGCATTTCCTTGCCACATGAATACCCCTACATATAATTTCTCGCGCTTACCGAGTATCCGCTAATCCCCAGTTGATTCATGTATTTCAGAAAAGTCTTTGAAATACATTTTTTGATCTTTCAAAAATCCTCAGCAGCCTATTGCTCTTGAAATTCTTGCTTGCTTACATTATGGTTAATCCCATAAGTCTAGTAATCTTATTGGTATCCTTTGTCATTATCATTTTGAGTCCGTTGATTCAATATGTTGCGGTTGCTCACAATCCTCAATGAATCCTAGAATTCACCCTTCCGACTCAGACGTCATTTTGAACAGGAGCTAGTTCTCGGCCAATCATATTGCCGTCGATCGTACTCCTAAGTCTACTCAACTTACCCATCCTTAATCAAAGCATTTTGCTTTTGATCCCTTGATTTGTAAATCATAATACCTTTGCATTTGAGCTTTGAATTAGTCAGTTGTTCCTATAACTGATCTCCTTGAATTCTTTCTTCCTCTGGTTGTGTGTCGATACTCAAATAAGAACCTTTGTGGCCACCAGATCCTTTATTGGATTCCATCCGACGACGTCCTTCGTATTCAATAACTTTGTGAATCTTTTATCAGATACATAATGCCTTTGGTAAATTGTATCCCCTGCCTTGTCGAACATGCTCTGCTTTCGAGATTGAGTTATTTACTCCTAAAGTTTGTGGTATAGGTTCCTAAAAGGAGCTGGTGGGTTGAACCAATGCCTTACCTAATCTATGTGAGCCCGAAAGATTTCACGGGCCATACTCATCTGGTATTTCACCAGGTAAAACTTTCAACACCAATGCCTTTATCAAAACGAGAAGTGAATGTAAGGTTGTGCTTTGGAGAAGTGGGAGTCGACCTTGAACTTTGTGTTCAGGCCCATGGATCCGATGTGGAATCTATCATGGAAGCTTCTTTTATTAATAATGGTCCCCTTGTATAAGTTCATCTTGTATCTAAGTTGGGCCTTTGCAACCATGGTTCCGACCATGATTGATCATCTTTGATCCTATTCTCGAACAAGTTGAAGTACTTGCCTTCCGCGGATATATACGCCACTTCAACATCTATTCTGATATGCCTTTGAGTGTTACCCTCGGCATCTCGAGAATATCACAGAACTACATAAGTTCTTATGAGTTCATCAACTATTAATTCTTATCGATTCTAATTTTCCCCGGGGTTCTAAGTGGTAAATCACTCGAGGACACCGATAAGTGAATCGAGACCTCACTACAATTTAACAACTTAGTAATCTTTGTTGCTTAGGATTTTGTACTCGATCATGTCATTCTCAGTCGATTGTCTAAACCATCATCGTCATGCTGAAGTTGACCATGCTATCTATGTCCTTCATCCCCGGAACACCATTACATCAATACACTAAACTTAAATCGAGCCTTCAACATTATGTTCGTTGTCACAAAAGGCAATTTTGATACTGAGCTTGCAATCTTATCTGTGGTTCCCACAACCTTTCGCTTCACCATTCATTTGGCTTGATGTCGTCACTGATCGACTATATCTTCATGAAACTTCTTGACAAATGTGTTGTGATCATCATGAACTTTCTAAGCTCTTCCAGGATATCAATCAAACTCATTAAGACAAATATCTTACTTGCCCCTCAATAATTTGTGTTATCATCGACAACATTATTGCCTCCCCTCCGACACAAACTTGTTCATGTTTTGTGTTGTACCTTGAGTTCCTTGCTATCCAGCTTCTGTTGCATTCTACCTTGGAGTATTACCATCTTTGATGTGAAGGATGTTGTGAAAATTGCTCCACCCATCATTTCTTGAAATAGTAATACTTCTCGCCATCTCTGTTCATTTCTTGGTCCCCGTGTTGTTTCTACCCGGAATACCGACAATTGAACTATGGTGTGTGAATTCAAAACTTCTAGCAACCCCATTTGCTTTGTAGTGAATGGTCGATAGTTTCATTCTTTGTGTATTGGTTATCAAATCACCATACTAACATTGATCATGCTACCTAAAGCCCATATTTCGGGTGCACCTTCCAACCAGTGTTTGCTCGTGGATGTTCTCCTCGAGCATACATCATTATATCATTTGATATGACAAATGTTATCTCCTTATTCACATAATTATGGAACTCCATCTTCTTGGAAATCTCGAGGAATTGTCGCTGAGTCCATCAGTCACATCCTCACCTCTCCTTGATTTAATGATGAACTCTTGTTTCGGAACTCACTTCCATAGTTCGATTCCCGAGAATCTTACAATGTCATCTCGACAATTTGTGTTGCACCTTTCTTCTCAGGCATCCCGAGTTGAGTTTTCCTGACACCAACCAGATCTGAATCTCGGTCAGATATGATGGTTGGAACATATTTTCAAGAGTTATAACATTGGTCGTTATATGACCCGGTAAGGTGGTGTCATGCCTAGTACACCTGGCCGGAGGACCTATTGTTATAATTTCCTTGTTAGCAAGGCTATCCATTCTTCCATGAGGAAATTGTAAGACTTATTCTACAAGCTATTCTTGATGAATCCATTGAGTATCCAAAGTCCGACCTTTGATTGAAGACCATATCAATGCTGTCTCGAAGCATGTCTGTGGTACTCCTATTTTCGACAAGAACATTTGAAGCCCAATGCTAAATGTTTTCTTGCTCAATTATGCAAACACCGTTGTATAGGTAATGACATGAAATTTCTCTCCCCTTACCTAAAGAGTTTTCTAAATTATATCATGTCATGGATATCATGCTATTCTTGTCCTTGGGAAGGATATAGCCTTGAAATATGTGTTCAAACACATTTTCCTTTCCATTGTTCTGCTTAAACCTGATAATCGTATTTTCCTTTCCATTGTTTGGTTTAACCTTTCTTGTGATCTATATGATCCAAGCAGTAATATTCTCCTGCTTTTGTAAACATCTCGGTGTATAATTCTGTCAGGAAGACCCTGTTACTCTTGTTGATGACATTCCGGTAACCACCGATGGACGAGAACTTGGCCTACTGGTCCGCCTCGTTCAACGAGCAGGAAAATGGTTCTCTTCGTCCCTCACCCTTTGTATCGATGTTGTTGCCGACATAACCGACAGACTATCCTCTGACATGCCTTGCTTACATAATCTTGCAAGATGTCACCGTGCTTCCTACTTTTAACCCACATGGTGGGCCCATAACCCACAGTTCCAAAGGATCGAAACCTGACTCTCCTGTACATCCCTGTTTCTAAAGTTATTCGACACGCTTGGCTTTGTATGTGGATAACAAGCCACCTTCCTAGTAATCAATTCTGGTAACAGATGCAATTCTCAATCTCGTTGCTCTGGACCCTTTCGCATGCTGCTTCAGACATCGAACGATTGCCTATCCGTTTGAAACTTCTCACGGTACCTTCTTACTTTGCTATCGATATCTTCTTAAGTTTCAATTCGAGAGATACTTATGCTTCTTCCCATGAGCTAACCATACGATGCTCAATCTTGTTAGAACCAGAGTATTTCCCTTCTTATGCTTTCGTAAGTTCGGTGAAGATCCTGAAGGAAGGACAACAATTTCATCATGATGCATTTATGCATAGGAATGGAGACATCAATGCTATGGATCGACCTATTCGAGAAGAGCAACCTAGACCGAGAAGAATCGTTAGAATCTCGTAACCTAGTCTTCCCCCTTACTCCACCTCCTAAATCTCGGGACGAGATTTCTTGTACTGGCGGAGAATTGTGACCCCCTGGGTAATTAAGTTATAGTAACTCTCTACTAATGTTGCCATGTCACCACAGTTACTGTTGATAATCTCACGATGATTCAAATCCCGTCCATATTCTAATTTAAAATCAAAATCAAATTTAAATTTCAAGTCAAAATTTTATTTCTCCAAACAGTGAGGCAAAAATGTTAAAGATGTTGCAAATAATCCTCAAGTATTTTTCATAAAGAAATTAAATTAAAATTGTATTTGTATTTAGTCCCTAGCAATATTTTAGTGAGCCAATAGCCATTTAAACCATTTCAATTTCTAAAAATGTTTAAACGATTCCAAATGTTCTGAGACATTTTGTACAACACCAAAATATTGCAATGGAATCAGGTGCCAAGTTTCATATATAACAAAAATCATTTGATGGCCCAACCTAATACAAAATATGTTCTGAAAATACAAAGAAAAGGGAAAGTCAAAATGGACCTAAACTAAGGTGCCACTGGGCCATAAGTGGCCACACGGCCCAGCCCACCAAAACTTTCCCCTACCTCCCGCTACAGGAATTAAGGGTGTGCGTGGCGCACATCCACGACGGCCAAGGCCGTGGATGGCCTCCACGTCCTCCCCCTCGACCTATAACTATGTCAAATGAAAACCCTAGATCGAGCATGCCCATTCCCCCCTCGATTCCCCATCTTCCCCTCCTCTCAGGCTTGGATTCGAGCTCGTGAGCCTATGCAGTGAACGCCACCTCATCACCGTTGTCGTGACCACCGACGTCTCCGGCGTGCGGGAACACACCTAGGAGATCCACCGCTGCCGGCTTCATCCGTCCTGAGCACCAATTCGAGACGACGCGGCTTGTGCGCTCACCATCGAGGCCATCTATGTCGCGTACATCTCCGGCATCCGGCGTCCATTGCCGCCGCTCCGGTCCACCTACGGCCTCCCCGAGCTCGCCTTCGTGCTCACTGTGAGCTCCTCCATCGACTCCCCTCCTCCCCATGCTTGAGTTCCTTCCATAGCGCCGTCCCCATGTATTGCCGCACCACTGTCCGCCATGGCTGGACCTCCCTTTGCGCGCGCTCGCTTGTGTTGGCTGCCCGTGCCCGCCTCTTCTGCGACGCGCCCGGTCGCGCCTGCACATGCCCCAAAGTCCTGTACGTGCTCGTGTGCATCCACCCGTGCTCGTCGTTGCCGTCCCGCACTCGCCGTCGCCGCGTCCGGAGCTCCGCTCCCGCGCCCTTGGCTGCCCAGCGCACACCAGCGGCCGCCTCGCCCACATGCCGCCAGCGCACTGCCGGCTGCTGCTCACCCCGCCACACTCTCCTGCACCCCCGCGCGTTCGTGCTGCTGCTGCCTTGCCACTGCTGATGCCCTCATGTTGCTGCTGCTCGACTGCGCCGCTGCTGCCGCTGGTGCTTTGCTGGTCTTGCTCGCTACTGCTTGCTGTCGTAGCTGCTCGGTGCTGCTTATTGCTGCTCTCTACTGATGCTGCTCTCTGTCGCCATTGCATGCTGATGGGCATGGCCACGTCCAAGGCCAAGCGCCTGTGCTCGCATGTGTGTAGTTGGCTTGGGCCATTGCCACCACGAATCATGTCTAATTAGGGATCCTAATTAGTGCTCCCCATGCGTGTGCCCATCCGTATTCCCGCATACGTGGCTTGATTTGATTGGAACAAAATAAGGCCCGGCCCCACCCCCTTAAAATCCGGCGGGAAATGATTAGATTAGAAAGGAAAAAAGAAAAAATACAGCCGTAGGATGAAGTGGGAGCACGAATGGAAGCGTGGGAAGGGAGCAGGCAAGCCGGATCCAAACCCCTGTTAGCACTAACCTGTCCACTGGTAGACACTACATGTGGGCCTCCA
This sequence comes from Triticum dicoccoides, assembly GCF_002162155.2. Taxonomy (NCBI): domain Eukaryota; kingdom Viridiplantae; phylum Streptophyta; class Magnoliopsida; order Poales; family Poaceae; genus Triticum; species Triticum dicoccoides. The sequence goes on along the minus strand of NC_041389.1, from coordinate 208,372,759 downwards.
CTGCCAAATTAACTAGATAAACAAATCTGTTAAAATACTAGTCTATGGCATGCGGGCCCCTTTGACCTTGTTGACGAGTCAACATTGACTGGTCAACTACTGACCAGTATCTGCTGACTGGATCCCCTGGCCCCACTGTCATACCCTTGGCTAGCACAACCCCATGTGACAAAAGTATTTTAGATACTTATTTTCGTATTAAATATTGCACAAAATGATTAAATCTTTAAAAATTAATATTAAATAAACCATAACTCGGATGAAAATACTTTGTACATGAAAGTTGCTCAGAACGGCGTGACGAATCCGAACACGCAGCCCGTTCGCCCGCCACACATCTGTAGCATAGCGAACACGCAACTTTCCCCCTCCGGTTCATCTGTCCGAAAAGGCGAAACACCAGGGATACTTTCCCGGATGTTTCCCCCTTCGCCAGTATCACCTACTACCGCGTTAGGGCACACCTAGCACCGTGTATTGCCATGTTACACTTTGTGATGCTTTGATTGCTCTATTATTTATTGTGTTTTCCCTCCGTTACTTCTTTCTGGTAGACCCCGAGACTGCCGGTGACCCCCAGTACGACTATGGAGTTGACGGCCCCTCCTTGCCAGAGCAATCAGGCAAGCCCCCGATTGATCACCAGACATCGCCTATTCTTCCCCCTACTGCTTGCATTAGAGTAGTATAGCATGTTACTATTCGGTTAATCCTATTCTTTTGCATAGCCTTTCATTGTTGCTACAGTTGTTGATACCTTACCTGCAATCCTAAATGCTTGGTATATGATGCTAGTTTATCATCTGTGGCCCTATATTTCTTGTCCGTCTGCCTTGCTATACTATCGGGCCGTGATCACTCGGGAGGTGATCACGGGTATATACTATACATACATACATATTATATAGATGGTGACTAAAGTCGGGTCGACTCGTAGAGTACCCGCAAGTGATTCTGATGTGGGGGCTGGAAGGACAGGTGGCTCCATCCCGGTTGAGGTGGGCCTGGGTTCCCGACGGCCCCCGACTGTTACTTTGTGGCAGAGCAACAAGGCAGGTTGAGACCACCTAGGTGAGAGGTGGGCCTGGCCCTGGTCGGTGTTCATGGTTACTTCAAAATAACACGCTTAACGAGATCTTGGTATTTGATCTGAGTCTGGCCACTGGCCTATACGCACTAACCAATTATGCGGGAACAGTTATGGGCACTCGACATCGTGGTATCAGCCGAAGCCCTCTTGACGTCAGCGACTAAGCGACAACCCACGCCGGATTGGACTGAAACGTCTGCTCTTGTATTAGGGAGGCTAGGTATGCTTTCGACCGCCCTCGCAACATGCAGGTGTGCAATGTGCGATGGGCCCAGACCCTTGCGCCATAGGAGTTAGACCGACGTGCTGACCTCTCTGTTGTGCCTAGGTGGGGCTACGACATGTTGATCTTCCGAGGTCGGGCATGACCCAGGAAAGTGTGTCCGGCCAATGGGGATCGAGCGTGTTGGGTTATGTGGTGCACCCCCTGCAGGGAAGTTTATCTATTTGAATAGCTGTGTCCCTCGGTAAAAGGACGACCCAGAGTTGTACCTTGACCTTATGATAACTAGAACTGGATACTTAATAAAACACACCAAGACAAGTTCCAGAGACAACCCAGTGATCGCTTTCCCACAGGGAGACGAGGGGAGGATCGTCGGGTAGGATTATGCTATGCGATGCTACTTGGACGACTTCAATCTACTCTCTTCTACATGCTGCAAGACGGAGGCTACCAGAACCGTAGTCTTCGATAGGACTAGCTATCCCCCTCTTATTCTGGCATTCTGCAGTTCAGTCCACCGATATTGCCTCTTTACACATATACCCATGGATATGTAGTGTAGATCCTTGCTTGCGAGTACTTTGGATGAGTACTCACGGCTGCTTTGCTCCCTCTTTCTCCCATTTCCCTCTTTTCCTGGATGCCGCAACCAGACGTGGGAGCCCAGGAGCCAGACACCACCGTCGATGACGACTCCTACTACACTGGAGGTGCCTACTACTACGTGCAGGCCGCTGACGACGACCAGGAGTAGTTTAGGAGGATCCCAGGCAGGAGGCCTGCGCCTCTTTCGATCTGTATCCCAGTTTGTGCTAGCCTTCTTAAGGCAAACCTGTTTAACTTATGTCTGTACTCAGATATTGTTGCTTCCGCTGACTAATCTATGATCGAGCACTTGTATTCGAGCCCTCGAGGCCCCTGGCTTGTATTATGATGCTTGTATGACTTATTTTATTTTTATAGTTGTGTTGTGATATCTTTCCATGAGTCCCTGATCTTGATCGTACACGTTTGCGTGTATGATTAGTGTACGATTGAATCGGGGGCGTCACAATGATCAAGATATATCATGTGAGAGGCATGAACATATATGTCATCAACCCAAGAAAGCGAGTAAGAATGGAACATGGGTGATGTGACAAAGCAAGCAATGACAGGAAACGAGTCATGCAAGCTAGTAGTGCGAAGATGCAACATACTAGGAGGAATTATGGCGAACATGTCATGTGTGCAAATAACGGGCATGAATCACATGATATAGCACAAGCATGAAGCAATATATGAGGAAAGTGTCATCATTGTATTGGCAAAAAGTCCTCCGTAAATAGCAATGGAACATCATGACTTCCCCAACACAAGAATCAATAATAGCATGTGGCACATGGTAAACATGGCAATAGCAACAAGTATCTCCACGAAGCATGCAAATAAACATAGTATTAAAATGGTGGCTCATGGGTAAATGCAAACAAGGGCCACAATTGCATGGCAAAGGCATAGAAATAGGCATAACATGCAAAGTGAACACGATATAATGGGCATAAGGTGACACATGGTAAATAGCCCATAGCCGTGTGAGAGCCAAGTGAAAGGAATGCGCGAAGTCGTTGCGCAAAGAGAACGGTGGTAAGAATAGTCCACGGGATCCCAAGTCATGTTTGTTCTCAAGAGCTCGTTTCATCAACTCTTGGGATTAAGAGGTTGATGAGTATACGTGAGTACCTATACAAAACAAAGACAAACGGAAAATTGTTTGTGCGTGGTACACTGGTACGCATTAGTGCTATACAAACGGTTTTAAACCCCTTTTCGTGACGGCATTCGGAACCGTCACCTAGTGAGTGTGGGCGATTAGGGGGTCCTTCGCACATGACCCAGAAACCGTCGGGGATATACCCTCCTGGCACACACGCTCGGCAAAATGAGGTCGTGTGCGACCGGTGAGCGAGCAAATACGGTTATACGAATAGTAGTGCTCAAAAAATACAATTATACAGGCGGAATCATTTCCGGTCGTAAGTTCATCCCACACAGTCAGTCCCCGTGAAACGTTTTCGTTTGTACATACATCCCACACAGTCGCTGCAAGGAAAACGTTTCCATTCGTAGGTACATCTCATACAATTTTCCCTGTTAAATCGTTTGTGATGGCCTTCCCATCGCACACAATATTAATAATTTTATCATTTGCATTATTGAATACATCACACACGATGCGTAGAAGAAACTGTATGTGTTGCATTAGGTCATCGTCCACGGTATTTTCTCAATAACCGTTTGCAATAACAAAAACCAATTAGCAGGCTAATTGCCCTATTATTAGTAATCCATTTAGTAATCTAATTGACATTCATATTAAACACATAATATATTCCATCCCCATATTAAAGAAGCAGTATTTCATAATTGAAATACATCAGAGTACAACATGATATAGCTTCATCACTCAGCTACCCCATTACACAACTACACCAACACCAAGTTTCACGTGCAACATCTAGAACCTTTCGAAATTAGCATCATAGACGATACATAGACAGATGCATCTCATCAAGAAAACTGCTGAAGTGGAAGGCGAATATTGAGCATTCATTGATGTTGAAGGTCTTTGCAACTTTAAGCCAGTGCCTGTGGATGATTGACCGTCCATCCTCCATCCTCTTCAGGAACACTTCAATATTGAACCGTGGTGTTGATGAGGACATCAATACCGTTGTTACACCCACAACCCCTGCTGCTATACATACTGGACCAAGTACTAGAGCTCGCGCACGCCAACTAAATTACAAGGTACTTTTGTTTCTTGGTAATGATTCTAATGTTCATGAGAATATGATGCTGCCTAAATTGGATACATTTGTTTTGCTTACAAATGAAGGGCCTAGCTTGGAGAAGGATGAACATTGGAGCAAGAGCAAGCATGGAGATGATGGCATGCGCAAGGGAAACAAGAACGGAGTTACAAGTGATGATTTCAGGACTTTGAAGCCACCATAATGGGTGCATGAAGCCTTGGGAGAAATATACAAGATGCCACTTCATAAATTTCGTCTAGAGGCTATTCTAGGTGCTGCGTCACCTTATTATTGGGCCAGGCCCATGTAATTTCGAAATACATAAGTATAGGTTATTTTTAGAGTCTGTATGTGTGGGGAAACAAGAGATAGGGTTGATTTCGGACCCCTCCACCAAGGGTCACGAAATTCCCCCCTCTTCCTCCATATATACAGCCCTTAGGGCACCGTTTAGACTTTGGGTTTTGTTTAGATTAAAGTTTGCCATAACTGCAACTTAGCGTACTTCGTTTGTGTTCAACGACCAGACAAAGGCGTCACAGAACCCCACCTTGATCAATAAAGCTTTCATCTTATATTCGCAATATCCAGATTGCAATCTTAGTTTCTTGCTTGTTCTTCGTTTGCTCGCAGGAAACAGACCCTCGTGGTCAGGTTGATCATGCTCCGGCGTGGTCAATAACCTCTCGGAGTTGGTTTAGCGATTGCTAAGGCGCGACGTCCACGCATGTTCGTAGTCGGATCGTCAAAGTCGACTTCCACCAAAGCGATATCCATCATCTCATCGAAAGACGGGACACATTTGCCTCTATCAGGTGTTGTATGAAAACCTTCCTCGCCTCCTATCCATACAGGTGGTTTGAGAGGTAATCATCAGTGAACTGTTTTGGAAAGGCTTGAAAACAAGGATGTGCATAAATATCTTCTCTATATTGGAAATGGGGCAAAGGAATAAAAAAGATAAGGTATAATAGTATACAATAACATAATGCAACCACAACAATTGAACATCGCATTGCAGAATTGAACCAAGCAGTTAACTAAACACGACAAGAAATGAACGAACCGTTAACTGGGCACCACATTGCACAAATATAACATACTCCTAATAGAAGATCAGACAGTTAACCAAACCAAGCATGCTTAACAACTTGGAAATATAGCAATTGTATTTGTTTCTCATGTATGTAGTACAGCCAAATTCGATTTATTTCTCACATGGTATACAATAACAGAATGCAGCCACAACAATTGAACATCGCATTGCAGAATTGAACCAAGCAGTTAATGATAGAGGCAAAGGTGTCCCGTCTTTCGATGAGATGGTGGATTTCGCTTCAGTGGAAGTCGACTTTCACGATCCGACTACGAACGTGCGAGGACGTCGCGCCTTAGCAATCGCTAAACCAACTCCGAGAGGTTATTGACCACACCGGAGCACGATCAACCTGACCACGAGGGTCTGTTTCCTGCGAGCAAACGAAGAACAAGCAAGAAACTGAGATTGCAATATGGATATTGCGAATATAAGATGAAAGCTTTATTGATCAAGGTGGGGTTCTGTGACGCCTTTGTCTGGTCGTTGAACACAAACGAAGTACGCGAAGTTGCAGCTATGGCGAACTTTTAATCTAAACAAAACCCAAAGTCTAAACGATGCCCTAAGGGCTGTATATATGGAGGAAGAGGGGGGAATTTCGTGGCCCTTGGTGGAGGGGTCCGAAATCAACCCTATCTCTTGTTTCCCCACACATACGGACTCTAAAAATAGCCTATACTTATGTATTTCGAAATTACATGGGCCTGGCCCAATAATAAGGTGACGCAGCACCTAAAATAGCCTCGGGACGAAATTTATGAAGTGTCATCTTGTATATTTCGTCCAAGGCTTCATGCACCCATTATGGTGGCTTCAAAGTCCTGAAATCATCACTTGTAACTCCGTTCTTGTTCCCCTTGTGCATGCCATCATCTCCATGCTTGTTCTTGCTCCAATGTTCATCCTTCTCCAAGCTAGGCCCTTCATTTGTAAGCAAAACAAATGTATCCAATTTAGGCAGCATCATATTCTCATGAACATTAAAATCATTACCAAGAAACGAAAGTACCTGGTAATTTAGTTGGCGTGCACGAGCTCTAGTAATTGGTCCAGTATGTATAGCAGCAGGGGCTGTGGGTGTAACAATTGTATTGATGTCCTCATCATCTATTTTTTTTGTGGCTTTGTCGTGGACTATAGGTATGAAGAACAGACTCGATCTAAACTACGAAAAACTGTAAAATCTCACCGAGCAACCTAGAAATGTGATACCACTTGATAGAGGAGGGGTGTCCCGATCTTTCAATGAGATGATAACTATCGATTTGGTGGAGACGACTTTGACGATCTGACTACAAACGTGCACGACGTTGCGCCTTAGCAATCGCTAAACCAATCTCCTGAGGTTACTGACGATGCCGGAAGCACGGTCAGCCTGACCACGAAGGTCTATTCCTGCAAGCAATCGAAGAACGAGCAAGAATATAATAAAGCAATCTGAATATTGCAAATATATATGAGGTATTGATAATGGTGGGGATCCGTAAGCGGTCTTGGTCTGGTCGTTGGACACAAACGAAGTACACGAAGTTGCAATGGCTAACTTTTAACTAAACAAATCCCCAAAGTCTAAACGATGCCCTAAGGGCTGTATATATGGAGGAAGAGGGGGGAATTTCGTGGCCCTTGGTGGAGGGGTCCGAAATCAACCCTATCTCTTGTTTCCCCACACATACGGTGATAGAGGCGGGGTGTCCCGATCTTTCAATGAGATGATAACTATCGATTTGGTGGAGACGACTTTGACGATCTGACTACAAACGTGCACGACGTTGCGCCTTAGCAATCGCTAAACCAATCTCCTGAGGTTACTGACGATGCCGGAAGCACGGTCAGCCTGACCACGAAGGTCTATTCCTGCAAGCAATCGAAGAACGAGCAAGAATATGATAAAGCAATCTGAATATTGCAAATATATATGAGGTATTGATAATGGTGGGGATCCGTAAGCGGTCTTGGTCTGGTCGTTGGACACAAACGAAGTACACGAAGTTGCAATGGCTAACTTTTAACTAAACAAATCCCCAAAGTCTAAACGATGCCCTAAGGGCTGTATATATGGAGGAAGAGGGGGGAATTTCGTGGCCCTTGGTGGAGGGGTCCGAAATCAACCCTATCTCTTGTTTCCCCACACATACGGACTCTAAAAATAGCCTATACTTATGTATTTCGAAATTACATGGGCCTGGCCCAATAATAAGGTGATGCAGCACCTAAAATAGCCTCGGGACGAAATTTATGAAGTGTCATCTTGTATATTTCGTCCAAGGCTTCATGCACCCATTATGGTGGCTTCAAAGTCCTGAAATCATCACTTGTAACTCCGTTCTTGTTCCCCTTGCGCATGCCATCATCTCCATGCTTGTTCTTGCCCCAATGTTCATCCTTCTCCAAGCTAGGCCCTTCATTTGTAAGCAAAACAAATGAATCCAATTTAGGCAGCATCATATTCTCATGAACATTAAAATCATTACCAAGAAACGAAAGTACCTGGTAATTTAGTTGGCGTGCACGAGCTCTAGTAATTGGTCCAGTATGTATAGCAGCAGGGGCTGTGGGTGTAACAATTGTATTGATGTCCTCATCATCCTCCCCTTCTTGAAATGAAGTCGTCCTCGACGGAAGTTCATCTTCCTCACCCAAATAAGGCTTCAAATCTGCAATGTTAAAAGTGGGACTAACCCCAAAATCTGTAGGCAGCTCAGGTTTATATGCATTATCATTTATTTTCTCTAACACCTTAAAGGGACCATCAGCACGTGGCATTAACTTTGATTTGCGCAAATCAGGAAATCTATCCTTACGCAAATGTAACCAAACAAGATCTCCAGGTGCAAACACAACATGTTTTCTACCCTTATCTCCAGCAAGTTTATATTTAGCATTCATACGCTCAATGTTTTCCTTAGTTAACTCATGCATTTTTAAAATCAATTCAGCACGTTGTTTAGCATCAAAATTAACCTTCTCCGAAGATGGAAGAGGCAACAAATCAATAGGTGCACGAGGTAGGAAACCATACACAACTTCAAAAGGGCACATCTTAGTAGTAGAATGCAATGAACGATTATAAGCAAATTCAATATGAGGCAAGCATTCCTCCCACATTTTCTTATTATTCTTCAAAACAGCCCTAAGCATAGTAGACAACGTTCTATTGACTACTTCAGTTTGTCCATCAGTTTGGGGGTGACAAGTAGTACTAAAAAGCAGTTTAGTCCCCAACTTAGCCCATAAACATCTCCAAAAGTGGCTAAGAAATTAAGTATCACGATCTAAAACAATAGTATTTGGCACACCATGCAAGCGAATAATTTCACGAAAGAACAAATCAGCAACATTAACAGCATCATCGCTTTTATGACATGGTATAAAGTGTGCCATTTTCGAGAATCTATCCACGACAACAAATATGCTATCCCTCCCCTTCTTTGTTCGAGGTAAACCTAAAACAAAGTCCATAGATATATCCTCCCAAGGAACACTAGGTACAGGCAAAGGCATACATAAACCATGAGGATTGAGTCGTGACTTAGCTTTTTGACATGTAGTGCATCGATCAATAAAACGCTCAACATCCCGTCTCATCTTTGGCCAAAAGAAATGTGTAGCAAGTATGTCCTCCGTCTTCTTCACGCCAAAGTGTCCCATTAATCCTCCTCCATGCGCCTCCTGCAACAACAAAAGACGAACGGAGCTAGCTGGAATGCATAGCTTGTTAGCACGAAACACAAATCCATCGTTAACGACAAACTTGTTCCACATTCTTCCTTCTTTACAATTCTGCATTACATCTTTAAAATCAGCATGATGCACATATTGATCTTTGATGGTCTCCAAACCAAATATTTTGAAGTCAAGTTGTGAAAGCATAGTATAGCGACGAGACAATGCATCAGCAATAACATTTTCTTTTCCCTTCTTGTGTTTAATGACATAAGGGAAAGTCTCAATGAATTCAACCCATTTAGCATGTCTACGATTCAGTTTAGCTTGACTTTTAATATGTTTCAAAGATTCATGATCAGAATGTATAACAAATTCTTTGGGCCATAAATAATGTTGCCATGTTTCTAAAGTCCGAACAAGAGCATATAATTCTTTATCATAAGTAGAATAATTCAGACTAGGCCCACTCAATTTTTCAGAAAAGTATGCAACAGGTTTGCCATCTTGTAATAACACACCTCCTAATCCAATTCCACTAGCATCACATTCAAGCTCAAAAGTCTTATTAAAATCAGGAAGTTGGAGTAAAGGAGCATGTGTCAACTTATATTTCAATACCGTGAAGGCTTCTTCCTGTGCGGTACCCCAAACAAAAGGCACATCCTTCTTTGTAAGCTCGTTGAGAGGTGCAGCAATGGTGCTTAAATCTCTCACAAAACGCCTATAGAATCCAGCGAGGCCAAGAAAACTCCTCACTTGTGTAACCGTTTTGGGCTGCGGCCAACTCTCAATAGCTTCAATCTTGGCTTTATCAACTTCAATTCCCTGTGGAGTAACAACATAGCCAAGAAAAGATACTCGGTCGGTGCAAAAGGTGCACTTCCCAAGGTTACCAAACAAACGTGCATCACGTAGAGCAATAAAAACAGCACGTAAATGTTCCAAATGTTCTTCCAAAGATCTGCTATAAATCAGTATATCATCAAAATAGACTACCACAAATCGTCCAATGAAAGCACGTAAAACTTCGTTCATTAGTCTCATGAAAGTACTAGGCGCATTAGTTAACCCAAAAGGCATGACTAACCACTCATATAATCCAAACTTAGTTTTAAATGCTGTTTTCCATTCATCTCCCAATTTCATACGAATTTGATGGTATCCACTACGCAAATCAACTTTGGAGAATATTGTAGAGCCACTCAATTCATCAAGCATATCATCTAGCCTAGGAATAGGATGACGATAACGAATAGAGGCGAGGGTCCCGATCTTTCGATAAGATGATAACTATCGATTTGGTGGAGACGACTTTGACAATCCGACTACAAACATGCACGACGTTGCGCCTTAGCAATCGCTAAACCAATCTCCTGAGGTTACTGACGATGCTGGAAGCACGGTCAGCCTGACCACGAAGGTCTATTCCTGCAAGCAATCGAAGAACGAGCAAGAATATGATAAAGCAATCTGAATATTGCAAATATATATGAAGTATTGATAATGGTGGGGATCCGGAGCAACTAGACACTAGCCATTGCAACTTCGTGTACTTCGTTTGTGTCCAACGACCAGACCAAGACCGCTTCCGGATCCCCACCATTATCAATACTTCATATATATTTGCAATATTCAGATTGCTTTATCATATTCTTGCTCGTTCTTCGATTGCTTGCAGGAATAGACCTTCGTGGTCAGGCTGACCGTGCTTCCAGCATCGTCAGTAACCTCAGGAGATTGGTTTAGCGATTGCTAAGGCGCAACGTCGTGCATGTTTGTAGTCGGATTGTCAAAGTCGTCTCCACCAAATCGATAGTTATCATCTTATCGAAAGATCGGGACCCTCGCCTCTATTCGTTATCGTCATCCTATTCCTAGGCTAGATGATATGCTTGATGAATTGAGTGGTTCTACAATATTCTCCAAAGTTGATTTGCGTAGTGGCTACCATCAAATTCGTATGAAATTAGGAGATGAATGGAAAACAGCATTTAAAACTAAGTTTGGATTATATGAGTGGTTAGTCATGCCTTTTGGGTTAACTAATGCACCTAGTACTTTCATGAGATTAATGAACGAAGTTTTACGTGCTTTCATTGGACGATTTGTGGTAGTTTACTTTGATGACATACTGATTTATAGCAGATCTTTGGAAGAACATTTGGAACATTTACGTGCTGTTTTTATTGCTCTACGTGATGCACGTTTGTTTGGTAACCTTGGGAAGTGCACCTTTTGCACCGACCGAGTATCTTTTCTTGGCTATGTTGTTACTCCACAGGGAATTGAAGTTGACAAAGCCAAGATTGAAGCTATTGACAGTTGGCCGCAGCCCAAAACGGTCACACAAGTGAGGAGTTTTCTTGGCCTCGCTGGATTCTATAGGCGTTTTGTGAGAGATTTCAGCACCATTGCTGCACCTCTCAACGAGCTTACAAAGAAGGATGTGCCTTTTGTTTGGGGTACCGCACAGGAAGAAGCCTTCACGGTATTGAAAGATAAGTTGACACATGCTCCTTTACTCCAACGTCCTGATTTTAATAAGACTTTTGAGCTTGAATGTGATGCTAGTGGAATTGGATTAGGAGGTGTGTTATTACAAGATGGCAAACCTGTTGCATACTTTTCTGAAAAATTGAGTGGGCCTAGTCTGAATTATTCTACTTATGATAAAGAATTATATGCTCTTGTTCGGACTTTAGAAACATGGCAACATTATTTATGGCCCAAAGAATTTGTTATACATTCTGATCATGAATCTTTGAAACATATTAAAAGTCAAGCTAAACTGAATCGTAGACATGCTAAATGGGTTGAATTCATTGAGACTTTCCCTTATGTCATTAAACACAAGAAGGGCAAAGAAAATGTTATTGCTGATGCATTGTCTCGTCGCTATACTATGCTTTCACAACTTGACTTCAAAATATTTGGTTTGGACATTCTGATCAAGTTGTGAAAGCATAGTATAGCGGCGAGACAATGCATCAGCAATAACATTTTCTTTTCCCTTCTTGTGTTTAATGACATAAGGAAAAGTCTCAATGAATTCAACCCATTTAGCATGTCTACGATTCAGTTTAGCTTGACTTTTAATATGTTTCAAAGATTCATGATCAGAATGTATAAAAAATTCTTTGGGCCATAAATAATGTTGCCATGTTTCTAAAGTCCGAACAAGAGCATATAATTCTTTATCATAAGTAGAATAATTCAGACTAGGCCCACTCAATTTTTCAGAAAAGTATGCAACAGGTTTGCCATCTTGTAATAACACACCTCCTAATCCAATTCCACTAGCATCACATTCAAGCTCAAAAGTCTTATTAAAATCAGGACGTTGGAGTAAAGGAGCATGTGTCAACTTATCTTTCAATACCGTGAAGGCTTCTTCCTGTGCGGTACCCCAAACAAAAGGCACATCCTTCTTTGTAAGCTCGTTGAGAGGTGCAGCAATGGTGCTGAAATCTCTCACAAAACGCCTATAGAATCCAGCGAGGCCAAGAAAACTCCTCACTTGTGTGACCGTTTTGGGCTGCGGCCAACTCTCAATAGCTTCAATCTTGGCTTTGTCAACTTCAATTCCCTGTGGAGTAACAACATAGCCAAGAAAAGATACTCGGTCGGTGCAAAAGGTGCACTTCCCAAGGTTACCAAACAAACGTGCATCACGTAGAGCAATAAAAACAGCATGTAAATGTTCCAAATGTTCTTCCAAAGATCTGCTATAAATCAGTATGTCATCAAAGTAAACTACCACAAATCGTCCAATGAAAGCACGTAAAACTTCGTTCATTAATCTCATGAAAGTACTAGGTGCATTAGTTAACCCAAAAGGCATGACTAACCACTCATATAATCCAAACTTAGTTTTAAATGCTGTTTTCCATTCATCTCCCAATTTCATACGAATTTGATGGTAGCCACTACGCAAATCAACTTTGGAGAATATTGTAGAGCCACTCAATTCATCAAGCATATCATCTAGCCTAGGAATAGGATGACGATAACGAATAGTAATATTATTAATGCCTCTACAATCAACACACATACGTGATGTACCATCCTTTTTCGGCACTAGAATAATAGGAACAGCACAAGGACTAAGGGATTCGCGTATATAACGTTTGTCGAGAAGATCTTGTACTTGGCGCATAATCTCCTTCGTCTCCTCTGGATTGGTACGGTATGGTGCACGGTTTGGCAGTGAAGCACCGGGAATTAAGTCAATCTGATGCTCAATCCCTCGAATAGGCGGTAATCCCGGTGGCACGTCTTGTGGAAAGACGTCAGGGAACTCCTGCAAAATGTTAGTGACAGCAGGAGGCAAAGAGGAAGGCACGTCCTCGAATGAAAATAATGCCTCTTTGCACACAAAAGCATAGCAAACAGATTTGCTGAAATCTAGCTCATCAATATCAGATTTGGTGGCAAATAAACATGCACTTTTCAATTTAATTTCAGAAGCAACACTAGATGGTTTATTATTAGGCTTCATTTGTTGCTCAAATTCTTTTGCCACAATCTGATTTTCACTCTTATTTGTCTCCTATTTTGCTTTATTAGCTCTATTAATATCATCTTTCAAAATGGAATCAGGAGTCATAGGAAGCAAAGTAATATTTTTATCCTTATGAACAAGAGTATAGTGATTGTTTCTACCATGGTGTACAGAATTTTTATCAAATTGCCATGGTCTACCAAGTAATAAGGAACATGCTTGCATAGGTACCACATCACAATCAACATAATCAGCATATGTAGAGATACTAAAATGCACACGAACAGTACGTGTTACCTTAACCTTGCCGCTGTTGTTGAACCATTGGATGTAGTAAGGATGTGGATGTGGTCTTGTGGTGAGAGAAAGCTTCTCCACCATCTCCATGCTAGCCAAGTTGTTGCAGCTCCCTCCGTCTATTATGACGCGCACAGAACGTTCCTTCACAACTCCCTTGGTATGGAACAAATTGTGCCTCTGATTTTGCTCATCTTGTGTGACCTGCACACTCAAAACACGTTGAGCAACTAAACATTCATACCTGTCAGCGTCTTCAGGAGCCATGTATTGCGTCTCATGATCAGAATCATCTCCACCATGTTCTTCACGTGTAATAAGAGCCAATGTCTCCTCATCATAGTCACTAGCGGACTCATATCCACCATCCGCAGTAGCAATCATCACACGCGGAGATTTGCATTCCCTCGCATAATGACCTCCTCCCTTACAACGACGACAAATAATATCACTTGTGTGCCCTGTTGATGCCATGGAAGAAGAAGAACGCTGTGCAGGCCCCGCAGGTGCGCTCTTGGCAGATAATGGTGGTTGTGCCTGTTTTCTTGTATCACGGCTGGAGGTGGCACCGGATGGAGGTGCTGGTGCAGTTGAAGTAGAAGATGCACGTGGTGTCCATGATGAAGGTCGGCCTGCAGAAAAGTTAGTTCGCCCCAATGCTTGTCGATCCTGCACTTCACGTTCAGCTTTACAAGCAAGATGGAATAAACGAGTGATATTAGTATACTCCTTATAGTCTAGAATGGTCTGAATCTCTCTATTTAATCCACCCAGAAAACGTGCAAGCATAGCTTCATTCTCCTCAGGATATTGTAAACATGTAAATCGTTGTTCAGTTTCTAACTCCCAAGTAAGATATATATCAGGAACATATCTACCCTCAAATGGTGGAATATTCAATTTCAGTTTAGGAATATGGACATCATCTCGTACCTGAGGTGGTGGTGCAGGCCTACCATTACGAATATATACCTGAGGTCGACCTGCTGGTGGTGGTACAGGTGGCTGCACGTAGTGTTGATTTTGATCAACCTCATCCTCATAGTCTCCCACATAATCATCCTCCTCCGCATCAGCAGCAGGAGCCACAGAAGTATCAACAGCAGCACCAACAGTTTGGCCAAACGCAAGAGGAACACGGCTTGCTCGGCGGAGGTCTGCTTCGCGACGTGGAGGTAGTCGTTGTTGTTGTTGTTGTTGTTGGAGAGGTGCGTTAGGTGCAGCGGGTGGTGGTGGTGGAAGACGCGCGAGCAATTCATTAAACTTGTTATCGAGCTTTGTTTCGAACGTCTTCTCAAGGCCAGTGATCTTCTCCATGGCCTCTTCAAAATTGTTCAGCACATCTTGCACCTGTTCAGTCATCATTTGCTGAAACTTATCATGAAGCTCCTTGTTCGATAAATTCTCCCAGTCAATCTCGTCGGCTTCTGATCCTGGCATGGTTAGCAGCAATAGAAACACACAAGAATATGATCCTACAGACTACGAACAAGTGGTGGTGGTGGGTGTCACAAATCCGTCAAGCAAATCTCAAATTCTTACCAGTTCTTACCCAGCAGCAGGCGGTGATCGGCAACCGTTGTAGTCAAAAACTCTCAAAGCTTGGATAGAGCGATTACCAGGGAGAGTCAAACGCACGACGTAGATGTATGTGGAGCTGGGAAGGCTTATAATATGGTAGCAAAAAGGGTCAGCAATAATCAATTCAGAGATGCAAAGTTGAATAAACGCTCAACGACGGTACTGTGCTGGTCCTAGGCTAGACTGTGCTAGACACGCGAGCCTAGAACACTAACAAAATCACGGCGCGGCACGTAAACAAGGGAAAAGCACACTCTGAATTTTTTTTTCCGAAACCTACTCCGGCAAGGAAACACGAATCGGAATCTAGATGGATCCCGAAAACAAACCTAATAAGCAAAGAACTCGGATTGGTGGTGGATATATGGTGGTGGTATATGGCAGCGGTGGTGGTAGCGGTGGTAGTATATGGATATGGATCGGTGGTGGTATATGGACACGGATTGGTGGTGGTATATGGATACGGATTCGGTGCGGCGGCGGCGTGACAACTTATGACCAGAACTCGAAACTCTAAAAGACTAGACTCTAAGACCAGCAACTAGACACGACGATGCAACCGCAAATTCAACAAAGCAAAACCCTAAAAAGATTATGCAAGGCTCAGATTGGTTCGGATATGATGAACTAACCCTAATTTTTTTTGTGGCTTTGTCGTGGACTATAGGTATGAAGAACAGACTCGATCTAAACTACGAAAAACTATAAAATCTCACCGAGCAACCTGGAAATCTGATACCACTTGATAGAGGCAAAGGTGTCCCGTCTTTCGATGAGATGGTGGATTTCGCTTCGGTGGAAGTCGACTTTGACGATCCGACTACGAACGTGCGAGGACGTCGCGCCTTAGCAATCGCTAAACCAACTCCGAGAGGTTATTGACCACGCCGGAGCACGATCAACCTAACCACGAGGGTCTGTTTCCTGCGAGCAAACGAAGAACAAGCAAGAAACTGAGATTGCAATCTGGATATTGCGAATATAAGATGAAAGCTTTATTGATCAAGGTGGGGTTCTGTGACGCCTTTGTCTGGTCGTTGAACACAAACGAAGTACGCGAAGTTGCAGCTATGGCGAACTTTGAATCTAAACAAAACCCAAAGTCTAAACGATGCCCTAAGGGCTGTATATATAGAGGAAGAGGGGGGAATTTCGTGGCCCTTGGTGGAGGGGTCCAAAATCAACCCTATCTCTTGTTTCCCCACACATACGGACTCTAAAAATAGCCTATACTTATGTATTTCGAAATTACATGGGCCTGGCCCAATAATAAGGTGACGCAGCACCTAAAATAGCCTCGGGACGAAATTTATGAAGTGTCATCTTGTATATTTCGTCCAAGGCTTCATGCACCCATTATGGTGGCTTCAAAGTCCTGAAATCATCACTTGTAACTCCGTTCTTGTTCCCCTTGCGCATGCCATCATCTCCATGCCTGTTCTTGCTCCAATGTTCATCCTTCTCCAAGCTAGGCCCTTCATTTGTAAGCAAAACAATGTATCCAATTTAGGCAGCATCATATTCTCATGAACATTAAAATCATTACCAAGAAACGAAAGTACCTGGTAATTTAGTTGGCGTGCACGAGCTCTAGTAATTGGTCCAGTATGTATAGCAGCAGGGGCTGTGGGTGTAACAATTGTATTGATGTCCTCATCATCCTCCCCTTCTTGAAATGAAGTCGTCCTCGACGGAAGTTCATCTTCCTCACCCAAATAAGGCTTCAAATCTGCAATGTTAAAAGTGGGACTAACCCCAAAATCTGCAGGCAGCTCAAGTTTATATGCATTATCATTTATTTTCTCTAACACCTTAAAGGGACCATCAGCACGTGGCATTAACTTTGATTTGCGCAAATCAGGAAATCTATCCTTACGCAAATGTAACCAAACAAGATCTCCAGGTGCAAACACAACATGTTTTCTACCCTTATCTCCAGCAAGTTTATATTTAGCATTCATCGCTCAATGTTTTCCTTAGTTAACTCATGCATTTTTAAAATCAATTCAGCACGTTGTTTAGCATCAAAATTAACCTTCTCCGAAGATGGAAGAGGCAACAAATCAATAGGTGCACGAGGTAGGAAACCATACACAACTTCAAAAGGGCACATCTTAGTAGTAGAATGCAATGAACGATTATAAGCAAATTCAATATGAGGCAAGCATTCCTCCCACATTTTCTTATTATTCTTCAAAACAGCCCTAAGCATAGTAGACAACGTTCTATTGACTACTTCAGTTTGTCCATCAGTTTGGGGGTGACAAGTAGTACTAAAAAGCAGTTTAGTCCCCAACTTAGCCCATAAACATCTCCAAAAGTGGCTAAGAAATTAAGTATCACGATCTGAAACAATAGTATTTGGCACACCATGCAAGCGAATAATTTCACGAAAGAACAAATCAGCAACATTAACAGCATCATCGCTTTTATGACATGGTATAAAGTGTGCCATTTTCGAGAATCTATCCACGACAACAAATATGCTATCCCTCCCCTTCTTTGTTCGAGGTAAACCTAAAACAAAGTCCATAGATATATCCTCCCAAGGAACACTAGGTACAGGCAAAGGCATATATAAACCATGAGGATTGAGTCGTGACTTAGCTTTTTGACATGTAGTGCAGCGAGCAATAAAACGCTCAACATCCCGTCTCATCTTTGGCCAAAAGAAATGTGTAGCAAGTACGTCCTCCGTCTTCTTCACGCCAAAATGTCCCATTAATCCTCCTCCATGTGCTTCCTGCAACAACAAAAGACGAACAGAGCTAGCTGGAATGCATAGCTTGTTAGCACGAAACACAAATCCATCGTTAACGACAAACTTGTTCCACATTCTTCCTTCTTTACAATTCTGCATTACATCTTTAAAATCAGCATCATGCACATATTGATCTTTGATGGTCTCCAAACCAAATATTTTGAAGTCAAGTTGTGAAAGCATAGTATAGCGACGAGACAATGCATCAGCAATAACATTTTCTTTTCCCTTCTTGTGTTTAATGACATAAGGGAAAGTCTCAATGAATTCAACCCATTTAGCATGTCTACGATTCAGTTTAGCTTGACTTTTAATATTTTTCAAAGATTCATGATCAGAATGTATAACAAATTCTTTGGGCCATAAATAATGTTGCCATGTTTCTAAAGTCCGAACAAGAGCATATAATTCTTTATCATAAGTAGAATAATTCAGACTAGGCCCACTCAATTTTTCAGAAAAGTATGCAACAGGTTTGCCATCTTGTAATAACACACCTCCTAATCCAATTCCACTAGCATCACATTCAAGCTCAAAAGTCTTATTAAAATCAGGACGTTGGAGTAAAGGAGCATGTGTCAACTTATCTTTCAATACCGTGAAGGCTTCTTCCTGTGCGGTACCCCAAACAAAAGGCACATCCTTCTTTGTAAGCTCGTTGAGAGGTGCAGCAATGGTGCTGAAATCTCTCACAAAACGCCTATAGAATCCAGCGAGGCCAAGAAAACTCCTCACTTGTGTGACCGTTTTGGGCTGCGGCCAACTTTCAATAGCTTCAATCTTGGCTTTGTCAACTTCAATTCCCTGTGGAGTAACAACATAGCCAAGAAAAGATACTCGGTCGGTGCAAAAGGTGCACTTCCCAAGGTTACCAAACAAACGTGCATCACGTAGAGCAATAAAAACAGCACGTAAATGTTCCAAATGTTCTTCCAAAGATCTGCTATAAATCAGTATGTCATCAAAGTAAACTACCACAAATCGTCCAATGAAAGCACGTAAAACTTCGTTCATTAATCTCATGAAAGTACTAGGTGCATTAGTTAACCCAAAAGGCATGACTAACCACTCATATAATCCAAACTTAGTTTTAAATGCTGTTTTCCATTCATCTCCCAATTTCATACGAATTTGGTGGTAGCCACTACGCAAATCAACTTTGGAGAATATTGTAGAACCACTCAATTCATCAAGCATATCATCTAGCCTAGGAATAGGATGACGATAACGAATAGTAATATTATTAATGCCTCTACAATCAACACACATACGTGATGTACCATCCTTTTTCGGCACTAGAATAATACTAACAGCACAAGGACTAAGGGATTCGCGTATATAACCTTTGTCGAGAAGCTCTTGTACTTGGCGCATAATCTCCTTCGTCTCCTCTGGATTGGTACGGTATGGTGCACGGTTTGGCAGTGAAGCACCGGGAATTAAGTCAATCTGATGCTCAATCCCTCGAATAGGCGGTAATCCCGGTGGCACGTCTTGTGGAAAGACGTCAGCGAACTCCTGCAAAATGTTAGTGACAGCAGGAGGCAAAGAGGAAGGCACGTCCTCGAATGAAAATAATGCCTCTTTGCACACAAAAGCATAGCAAACAGATTTGCCGAAATCTAGCTCATCAATATCAGATTTGGTGGCAAATAAACATGCACTTTTCAATTTAATTTCAGAAGCAACACTAGATGGTTTATTGTTAGGCTTCATTTGTTGCTCAAATTCTTTTGCCACAATCTGATTTTCACTCTTATTCGTCTCCTGTTTTGCTTTATTAGCTCTATTAATATCATCTTTCAAAATGGAATCAGGAGTCATAGGAAGCAAAGTAAGATTTTTATCCTTATGAACAAGAGTATAGTGATTGTTTCTACCATGGTGTACAGAATTTTTATCAAATTGCCATGGTCTACCAAGTAATAAGGAACATGCTTGCATAGGTACCACATCACAATCAACATAATCAGCATATGTAGAGATACTAAAATGCACACGAACAGTACGTGTTACCTTAACCTTGCCGCTGTTGTTGAACCATTGGATGTAGTAAGGATGTGGATGTGGTCTTGTGGTGAGAGAAAGCTTCTCCACCATCTCCATGCTAGCCAAGTTGTTGCAGCTCCCTCCGTCTATTATGACGCGCACAGAACATTCCTTCACAACTCCCTTGGTATGGAACAAATTGTGCCTCTGATTTTGCTCAGCTTGTGTGACCTGCACACTCAAAACACGTTGAGCAACTAAACATTCATACCTGTCAGCGTCTTCAGGAGCCATGTATTGCGTCTCATGATCAGAATCATCTCCACCATGTTCTTCACGTGTAATAAGAGCCAAAGTCTCCTCATCATAGTCACTAGCGGACTCATATCCACCATCCGCGGTAGCAATCATCACACGCGGAGATTTGCATTCCCTCGCATAATGACCTCCTCCCTGTTTTCTTGTATCACGGCTGGAGGTGGCACCGGATGGAGGTGCTGGTGCAGTAGAAGTAGAAGATGCACGTGGTGTCCATGATGAAGGTCGGCCTGCAGAAAAGTTAGTTCGCCCCAATGCTTGTCGATCCTGCACTTCACGTTCAGCTTTACAAGCAAGATGGAATAAACGAGTGATATTAGTATACTCCTTATAGTCTAGAATGGTCTGAATCTCTCTATTTAATCCACCCAGAAAACGTGCAAGCATAGCTTCATTCTCCTCAACAATACCACATCTAATCATGCCAGTTTGTAATTCCTGATAATATTCTTCTACAGAATTTTTCCCTTGTCTTAAACGCTGCAATTTTTGAAGCAATTCACGTTGATAATATGGTGGAACCCAACGCGTACGCATAGCAGTTTTCAAAGCAGCCCAAGTAGTTGGAATAGGATATAATCTACAATGTTCAGACCACCATACACATGCAAAACTAGTGAAAGCACAAACGGCAGCAACAACTCGTCTCTCCTCAGGATATTGTAAACATGTAAATCGTTGTTCAGTTTCTAACTCCCAAGTAAGAAATATATCAGGAACATATCTACCCTCAAATGGTGGAATATTCAATTTCAGTTTAGGAATATGGACATCATCTCGTACCTGAGGTGGTGGTGCAGGCCTACCATTACGAATATATACCTGAGGTCGACCTGCTGGTGGTGGTACAGGTGGCTGCACGTAGTGTTGATTTTGATCATCCTCATCCTCATAATCTCCCACATAATCATCCTCCTCCGCATCAGCAGCAGGAGCCACAGAAGTATCAACAGCAGCACCAACAGTTTGGCCAAACGCAAGAGGAACACGGCTTGCTCGGCGGAGGTCTGCTTCGCGACGTGGAGGTAGTCGTTGTTGTTGTTGTTGGAGAGGTGCGTTAGCTGCAGCGGGTGGTGGTGGTGGAAGACGCGCGAGCAATTCATTAAACTTGTTATCGAGCTTTGTTTCGAACGTCTTCTCAAAGCCAGTGATCTTATCCATGGCCTCTTCAAAATTGTTCAGCACATCTTGCACCTGTTCAGTCATCATTTGCTGAAACTTATTATGAAGCTCCTTGTTCGATAAATTCTCCCAGTCAATCTCGTCGGCTTGTGATCCTGGCATGGTTAGCAGCAATAGAAACACACAAGAATATGATCCTACAGACTACGAACAAGTGGTGGTGGTGGGTGTCACAAATCCGTCAAGCAAATCTCAAATTCTTACCAGTTCTTACCCAGCAGCAGGCGGTGATCGGCAACCGTTGTAGTCAAAAACTCTCAAAGCTTGGATAGAGCGATTACCAGGGAGAGTCAAACGCACGACGTAGATGTATGTGGAGCTGGGAAGGCTTATAATATGGTAGCAAAAAGGGTCAGCAATAATCAATTCAGAGATGCAAAGTTGAATAAACGCTCAACGACGGTACTGTGCTGGTCCTAGGCTAGACTGTGCTAGAGACGCGAGCCTAGAACACTAACGAAATCACGGCGCGGCACGTAAACAAGGGAAAAGCACACTCTGAATTTTTTTTCCGAAACCTACTCCGGCAAGGAAACACGAATCGGAATCTAGATGGATCCCGAAAACAAACCTAATAAGCAAAGAACTCGGATTGGTGGTGGATATATGGTGGTGGTATATGGCAGCGGTGGTGGTAGCGGTGGTAGTATATGGATATGGATCGGTGGTGGTATATGGACACGGATTGGTGGTGGTATATGGATACGGATTCGGTGCGGCGGCGGCGTGACAACTTATGACCAGAACTCGAAACTCTAAAAGACTAGACTCTAAGACCAGCAACTAGACACGACGATGCAACCGCAAATTCAACAAAGCAAAACCCTAAAAAGATTATGCAAGGCTCAGATTGGTTCGGATATGATGAACTAACCCTAATTTTTTTTGTGGCTTTGTCGTGGACTATAGGTATGAAGAACAGACTCGATCTAAACTACGAAAAACTGTAAAATCTCACCGAGCAACCTGGAAATCTGATACCACTTGATAGAGGCAAAGGTGTCCCGTCTTTCGATGAGATGGTGGATTTCGCTTCGGTGGAAGTCGACTTTGACGATCCGACTACGAACGTGCGAGGACGTCGCGCCTTAGCAATCGCTAAACCAACTCCGAGAGGTTATTGACCATGCCGGAGCACGATCAACCTGACCACGAGGGTCTGTTTCCTGCGAGCAAACGAAGAACAAGCAAGAAACTGAGATTGCAATCTGGATATTGCGAATATAAGATGAAAGCTTTATTGATCAAGGTGGGGTTCTGTGACGCCTTTGTCTGGTCGTTGAACACAAACGAAGTACGCGAAGTTGCAGCTATGGCGAACTTTTAATCTAAACAAAACCCAAAGTCTAAACGATGCCCTAAGGGCTGTATATATAGAGGAAGAGGGGGGAATTTCGTGGCCCTTGGTGGAGGGGTCCGAAATCAACCCTATCTCTTGTTTCCCCACACATACGGACTCTAAAAATAGCCTATACTTATGTATTTCGAAATTACATGGGCCTGGCCCAATAATAAGGTGACGCAGCACCTAAAATAGCCTCGGGACGAAATTTATGAAGTGTCATCTTGTATATTTCGTCCAAGGCTTCATGCACCCATTATGGTGGCTTCAAAGTCCTGAAATCATCACTTGTAACTCCGTTCTTGTTCCTCTTGCGCATGCCATCATCTCCATGCTTGTTCTTGCTCCAATGTTCATCCTTCTCCAAGCTAGGCCCTTCATTTGTAAGCAAAACAAATGTATCCAATTTAGGCAGCATCATATTCTCATGAACATTAAAATCATTACCAAGAAACGAAAGTACCTGGTAATTTAGTTGGCGTGCACGAGCTCTAGTAATTGGTCCAGTATGTATAGCAGCAGGGGCTGTGGGTGTAACAATTGTATTGATGTCCTCATCAGTTAACTAAACACCACAACAAATGAACCAACCGTTAACTGAGCACCACATTGCACAATATAACATACTCCTAATAGAAGATCAGGGAGTTAACCAAACCTAGCATGCTTGACAACTTGGAAAATTGCACCCTAAAGAATTGAACATCACATTTGCAGAATTGAACCAAACAGTTAACTGAACACCACATTGCATGACATATAGAATATATACACTAGAGCAGAAGATTGCATGGTAAAAGTAGATAGCACAATTCACTAAAATTTGTTAAGGAAAGGCAGTAGCTAGCAAACTGAACATGGGTCCTTATAGTGAGCTAATAAGACAAGCTACTCATTGTCGGAGATATCGATGATGATTGGCTCCTTGGACATGGAAGAGGGTGAGGCCTCCGCATCGTGGGTGCCCTCCTCGTAGTGCTGAGTTGCCTGAGTCACTCCGGGCACCAACCTGCCGGCTCTTGAGATGAGGTAAGCACGTGCACGCTGAGAAAACACTTCGTAGTCGTCGTCGAAAGCACCGACGGTGGCCTCGAGAAAACTCCACGAACTATTGTTTAAAGCAGCCAACCGCGTCGCGGCATCGGCGTGCGAGGCATCAATGGTGGCCTCAACGCCGAGGTGCTCCTCCAAGATCTGGGGGTCGGCACGAATGGCAGCCATCACGACCTTATCCATGCGTGCGGGCACGATTTGCTTCTCCGCTGCCAAATGCTCCTTGAGATCCTAGCTAAACTGCGTGCACCATGGTTTAGGATGACGCTTATTTGGTGGAGGGGGCGGTGATTTGGGTGGAAGGTGTCACGCTCGCGCCGGCGGTCGGGGCATGTGGGATGTGGAAGTAGGAGGAGGACGGGGTTCGGGTTTGGATTACTTGCCTAGATAGGCGAGGCCGAGCAGCGTGAAGGAGGGTCGCCGGCGAGAAGGTGGCGCTGCAAGCAAGGAGTGAAGGTTTCAACTTGGAAAGGAAGGCAGAAACAAGGGAAATGTGGCTTTTGGTAAGGGGGAGGGGCGGGGAGGTAGATATTTCCGCAGAAGCCGAAAATTTGGAATCGCTTCAGCGAAAAAACTGGCACGCAAAGTGCCATCAGACATGGTCCCTTATTCAGAGCGGGTTGTGGACTGTAGCCGACGAAACTTGTTGAGCAAGCCATAGGCATACTATACACCGATGGTGCTCCAGGATATTCTTAACTGCATCTCACACGGTGATAGAGGCAAAGGTGTCCCGTCTTTTGATGAGATGGTGGATTTCGCTTTGGTGGAAGTCGACTTTGACAATCCGACTACAAACGTGCACGACGTTGCGCCTTAGCAATCGCTAAACCAATCTCCGGAGGTTACTGACGATGCCGGAAGCACGGTCAGCCTGACCACGAAGGTCTATTCCTGCAAGCAATCGAAGAACGAGCAAGAATATGATAAAGCAATCTGAATATTGCAAATATATATGAGGTATTGATAATGGTGGGGATCCATAAGCGGTCTTGGTCTGGTCGTTGGACACAAACGAAGTACACGAAGTTGCAATGGCTAACTTTTAACTAAACAAATCCCAAGGAAAAAGCTACTAGATGGATCTACTTATATAGGAGCAAGGGGTGGCGGCCAAGGAGGTGGGAGGACGTCCCAAGGCAGCCTAAAACTAACCCTAGGTCGTACAAGGCTCATGGGCCCAAGTGGAGGTGATGTAACACCTTTGGACTTGTAGTTTGACTCGGATTCTGCTGCAGCATCAGATTGTTTCGTCCACAACTCGACGCTCCGGACGAATTTGAAGGTGATTCCAATTGGGTTGGAAAGTGCACGAAATCTAGTTTCCAACAAAAAAAGAATCACCCAATTCGGAGTCCGTATGAAAAACTTGTGTGCGTTTTGAGTCAGGTATATCTGTGCAGTCCGAATCTGAATCCAGAACGTGAGAGACTTGGACTCTATCTTCTCTTGGGCCAAAAGTGACGTGAGAGAACTTTTTGGACAGCAAATAAACATCTCTTTCTTCCTTATCTTCATATGTGGATTGTACAAATGTCCCATACACCTGCAATTAGACAAAACACAAAAGTGTGTGAAGTATTTTTGTTCTGGATAACATAAATAGATTATTGAAAAGTTTGCACTAGAAATCACGTGACAAATATGCATATATGCAATATTTTTGGTCATATCCAAGGTAGTCATGTCCTCATCAACAGCCCCTGCTGCTATACATACTGGACCAATTACTAGAGCTCGTGCACGCCAACTAAATTACCAGGTACTTTCGTTTCTTGGTAATGATTCTAATGTTCATGAGAATATGATGCTGCCTAAATTGGATACATTTGTTTTGCTTACAAATGAAGGGCCTAGCTTGGAGAAGGATGAACATTGGAGCAAGAACAAGCATGGAGATGATGGCATGCGCAAGGGGAACAAGAACGGAGTTACAAGTGATGATTTCAGGACTTTGAAGCCACCATAATGGGTGCATGAAGCCTTGGACGAAATATACAAGATGCCACTTCATAAATTTCGTCCCGAGGCTATTTTAGGTGCTGCGTCACCTTATTATTGGGCCAGGCCCATGTAATTTCGAAATACATAAGTATAGGCTATTTTTAGAGTCCGTATGTGTGGGGAAACAAGAGATAGGGTTGATTTCGGACCCCTCTACCAAGGGCCACGAAAT
This sequence comes from Triticum dicoccoides, assembly GCF_002162155.2. Taxonomy (NCBI): domain Eukaryota; kingdom Viridiplantae; phylum Streptophyta; class Magnoliopsida; order Poales; family Poaceae; genus Triticum; species Triticum dicoccoides. Next base: position 208,346,680 of record NC_041389.1, on the reverse strand, counting down.
TCCCCCCTCTTCCTCCATATATACAGCCCTTAGGGCATCGTTTAGACTTTGGGTTTTGTTTAGATTAAAAGTTCGCCATAGCTGCAACTTCGCGTACTTCGTTTGTGTTCAACGACCAGACAAAGGCGTCACAGAACCCCACCTTGATCAATAAAGCTTTCATCTTATATTCGCAATATCCAGATTGCAATCTTAGTTTCTTGCTTGTTCTTCGTTTGCTCGCAGGAAACAGACCCTCGTGGTCAGGTTGATCGTGCTCCGGCGTGGTCAATAACCTCTCGGAGTTGGTTTAGCGATTGCTAAGGCGCGACGTCCTCGCACGTTCGTAGTCGGATCGTCAAAGTCGACTTCCACCAAAGCGAAATCCACCATCTCATCGAAAGACGGGACACCTTTGCCTCTATCAAATATTTTGAAGTCAAGTTGTGAAAGCATAGTATAGCGACGAGACAATGCATCAGCAATAACATTTTCTTTTCCCTTCTTGTGTTTAATGACATAAGGGAAAGTCTCAATGAATTCAACCCATTTAGCATGTCTACGATTCAGTTTAGCTTGACTTTTAATATGTTTCAAAGATTCATGATCAGAATGTATAACAAATTCTTTGGGCCATAAATAATGTTGCCATGTTTCTAAAGTCCGAACAAGAGCATATAATTCTTTATCATAAGTAGAATAATTCAGACTAGGCCCACTCAATTTTTCAGAAAAGTATGCAACAGGTTTGCCATCTTGTAATAACACACCTCCTAATCCAATTCCACTAGCATCACATTCAAGCTCAAAAGTCTTATTAAAATCAGGACGTTGGAGTAAAGGAGCATGTGTCAACTTATCTTTCAATACCGTGAAGGCTTCTTCCTGTGCGGTACCCCAAACAAAAGGCACATCCTTCTTTGTAAGCTCGTTGAGAGGTGCAGCAATGGTGCTGAAATCTCTCACAAAACGCCTATAGAATCCAGCGAGGCCAAGAAAACTCCTCACTTGTGTGACCGTTTTGGGCTGCGGCCAACTCTCAATAGCTTCAATCTTGGCTTTGTCAACTTCAATTCCCTGTGGAGTAACAACATAGCCAAGAAAAGATACTCGGTCGGTGCAAAAGGTGCACTTCCCAAGGTTACCAAACAAACGTGCATCACGTAGAGCAATAAAAACAGCACGTAAATGTTCCAAATGTTCTTCCAAAGATCTGCTATAAATCAGTATATCATCAACATAGACTACCACAAATTGATAGAGGCGAGGGTCCCGATCTTTCGATGAGATGATAACTATCGATTTGGTGGAGATGACTTTGACGATCCGACTACAAACGTGCACGACGTTGCGCCTTAGCAATCGCTAAACCAATCTCCTGAGGTTACTGACGATGCCGGAAGCACGGTCAGCCTGACCACGAAGGTCTATTCCTGCAAACAATCGAAGAACGAGCAAGAATATGATAAAGCAATCTGAATATTGCAAATATATATGAGGTATTGATAATGGTGGGGATCCGGAAGCGGTCTTGGTCTGGTCGTTGGACACAAACGAAGTACACGAAGTTGCAATGGCTAACTTTTAACTAAACAAATCCCAAGGAAAAGCTACTAGATGGATCTACTTATATAGGAGCAAGGGGTGGCGGCCAAGGAGGTGGGAGGACGTCCCAAGGCAGCCTAAAACTAAATCTAGGTCGTACAAGGCCAATGGGCCCAAGTGGAGGTGATGTAACACCTTTGGACTTGTAGTTTGACTCGGATTCTGCTGCAGCATCAGATTGTTTCGTCCACAACTCAACGCTCTGGACGAATTTGAAGGTGATTCCAATTGGGTTGGAAAGTGCACGAAATCTAGTTTCCAACAAAAAAAGAATCACCCAATTCGGAGTCCGTATGAAAAACTTGTGTGCGATTTGAGTCAGGTATGTCTGTGCAGTCCGAATCTGAATCCAGAACGTGAGAGACTTGGACTCTATCTTCTCTTGGGCCAAAAGTGACGTGAGAGAACTTTTTGGACAGCAAATAAACATCTCTTTCTTCCTTATCTTCATATGTGGATTGTACAAATGTCCCATACACCTGCAATTAGACAAAACATAAAAGTGAGTGAAGTATTTTTGTTCTGGATAACATAAATAGATTATTGAATAGTTTGCACTAGAAATCACCTGACAAATATGCATATATGCAATATTTTTGGTCATATCCAAGGTAGTCATGTCCTCATCATCCTCCCCTTCTTGAAAATAAAGCCGTCCTCGGCGTTGCTTAATCTGAAATGTGGCTAACAAAAGAGACAAGGTGTACATGTTGTATATGTATATGTCATCCATTTTTACTTCCCTTGATTTTTGCATATATGACACATGAATAGATGAGTAACTTGCATAGTTCATAAAATCTAAAGCCAAAAAATTAGCACAAGAAGTAGAAGGCATGAAAATATTGCAACTCAGTTTGCACATATAAGTGAAGCTCTTATTCATTTCAAAAGATTGACAATCTTCATCATTAAACCATCCCAACATTGGTGAATAAACCTTACTTGCATCAAATTTACATGCTACAACATGCTTAAATAAGCAAACATGCAATAAGTCATTCAACACAGAATCATCACCAAGATTAGAGGTCATATCAAAATGATTAAACATTGGTTCTTTTGCATCAATAGTTAATTCAATGGGTGCACTCAAAATTGTTGGTATTTCAGTTGTTTGATCACATGGCAAAGTCAAATTATCAACGTAGTCCTCTAAAATAGGTGGTGTGATCAAAGTAGTGGGTAGCTCATCAGATGGTGCATTCAAATTGACAAGGCATTCATCATTCTCATGTAGAGATTGAAGATCAGTACCTTTGTCATTACCTCTTATGATCAACTCAGATGATGTAGCCACTCTCGGGAGCGATGTGTCACATGGTGGAGGTGATGTAGTCCTGACAACAACGGATTTGGTTGTCATAGTATGCTTAGTAGTTGAAGGAACAATCATATCAACTCTTGGAATGTGCACCGTGCGCTTGTTCTCCTCGTGGCCAACACGTCGTTTTATTTCCTGTTCAGCTTTGCAAGCAAGATGAAACAAATGGTCCATAGGATAACACTCTTCATGAATTAGTATCTCTTGAATATCACGGTTTAATCCTCCCCAAAATCTATCCATAAAATCATCTTCACTTTCTTCTAAAGAGGAATGCAACAAGGTAGTTTGTAAATCATCATAATATTTTGTTACAGTTTCACTACCTTGTTTTAAGTGTTGCAACTTCTTAATCATGTCACGAGTATAATAAGCAGGGACGAAAGTATGTCGCATGGCAAGTTTCAAATCATCCCAAGTAGTAGGTATATAATCAGGGTGTAACCGACAATATTCACTCCACCACACCAAACCATAACCAGTGAAAGAACCAACCGCAACCTTAACCTTTTTATGTTCATCGAAATTATGGGAAGCAAATATATTTTTTATGTCGAACTCCCATTCAATATATAAAGCAGGTTTAAAACGGCCATTAAATGGTGGTATAGATACATTAACCTGATCATGTGCATTTGGATGTTTGTGCACCTCTCGTGACGGTTGTGGTATTTGCAAAGGTGGTGGCACGTCTCCCGCGATCGACAAAGCCCATGAATTGACTCTGGATCCTGTCATGATTAGTAGAACAAGAAACAAAACCCAAAAATAATGTTCCTATAACTACTAGGATGTGGTGGTAAAACGCTCACAGTAAAGCAAATATCAATGTCTTACAAGTTCTTACCATGCAGCAGGCGGTGATCGGCAACCAGCGGTGTCAAGTAACTCCGAATATTGAGTAAAGCAATTGCCAGGGGAGCGTACGTATACACGGTGTAGAAATATGTGGAGCTGGGTTGGCTATATATGGTAGCAAAAGATTAGCAATAATCAATTCAAAGATGCAATGTTGAATAAACGCTCAACGACGGTACTGTGCTGGTCCTAGGCTAAACCGGACTAGAGACGCGAGCCTAGTACACTAATGAGGTCACGTCGTAGCACAACTAGCATCAATGAAGGATACTAAGTAGCTCTGGACAGCAAGATATAAGTGAAGATCACAACGGCAGTAAAGATAATGAGGTGAAACAACAGCCAAGCAGGATATATCAACAACTTTGTCTCCAACTTTCCTCTGAAAAAGTTTGTGCCGATTTTTTTGTTTTTTTTCTTCTCTCTTTTTTTTCCTCACACTTTTTTTCTTTCTCTCCTTTTTTTCTCTGACTTTTTTTTCTCCTTTTTTTCTCATTTTTTTCTCTCTTTTTTTTCTCCCTCTTTCCAAAACAAACTAGATAAGATGCAGATTGGATCAAGTGAAGATGTGAACGATCTCAACTATTATTATGACAATGAATGGTGGGTAGCACGTGGTGGAAATTGATGGATGGGTGGTGGACAGCGGAAGAGATAATGATGCAGCGGTGGCGTGACTAATGTGAACAGAACTCGAAACTCTAAACGAACTAGACACTAAGACCAGCAACTCGACACGACGATGCAACCGATAATTCAACTATGCAAGCAATGAAAAGAAAATTGCAAAGGCTCAGACTGGCTTGGACCAAGGATGAATAGATCTAACTCTTTTTTGTGGCTTTTTCTTGGACAATAGGTAAGAAAATAAATCTAATCTAGGAAAACTGGAAATTCTCACCGAGCAACCTGAAAACTGATACCACTTGATAGAGGCAAAGGTGTCCCGTCTTTCGATGAGATGGTGGATTTCGCTTTGGTGGAAGTCGACTTTGACGATCCGACTACAAACGTGCACGACGTTGCGCCTTAGCAATCGCTAAACCAATCTCCGGAGGTTACTGACGATGCCGGAAGCACGGTCAGCCTGACCACGAAGGTCTATTCCTGCAAGCAATCGAAGAACGAGCAAGAATATGATAAAGCAATCTGAATATTGCAAATATATATGAGGTATTGATAATGGTGGGGATCCATAAGCGGTCTTGGTCTGGTCGTTGGACACAAACGAAGTACACGAAGTTGCAATGGCTAACTTTTAACTAAACAAATCCCAAGGAAAAAGCTACTAGATGGATCTACTTATATAGGAGCAAGGGGTGGCGGCCAAGGAGGTGGGAGGACGTCCCAAGGCAGCCTAAAACTAACCCTAGGTCGTACAAGGCTCATGGGCCCAAGTGGAGGTGATGTAACACCTTTGGACTTGTAGTTTGACTCGGATTCTGCTGCAGCATCAGATTGTTTCGTCCACAACTCGACGCTCCGGACGAATTTGAAGGTGATTCCAATTGGGTTGGAAAGTGCACGAAATCTAGTTTCCAACAAAAAAAGAATCACCCAATTCGGAGTCCGTATGAAAAACTTGTGTGCGTTTTGAGTCAGGTATGTCTGTGCAGTCCGAATCTGAATCCAGAACGTGAGAGACTTGGACTCTATCTTCTCTTGGGCCAAAAGTGACGTGAGAGAACTTTTTGGACAGCAAATAAACATCTCTTTCTTCCTTATCTTCATATGTGGATTGTACAAATATCCCATACACCTGCAATTAGACAAAACACAAAAGTGTGTGAAGTATTTTTGTTCTGGATAACATAAATAGATTATTGAATAGTTTGCACTAGAAATCACCTGACAAATATGCATATATGCAATATTTTTTGTCATATCCAAGGTAGTCATGTCCTCATCACAAATTGACAAGGCATTCATCATTCTCATGTAGAGATGGAAGATCAGTACCTTTGTCATTACCTCTTATGATCAACTCAGATGATGTAGCCACTCTCGGGGGCGATGTGTCACATGGTGGAGGTGATGTAGTCCTGACAACAACGGATGTGGTTGTCATAGTATGCTTAGTAGTTGAAGGAACAATCATATCAACTCTTGGAATGTGCACCGTGCGCTTGTTCTCCTCGTGGCCAACACGTCGTTTTATTTCCTGTTCAGCTTTGCAAGCAAGATGAAACAAATGGTCCATAGGATAACACTCTTCATGAATTAGTATCTCTTGAATATCACGGTTTAATCCTCCCCAAAATCTATCCATAAAATCATCTTCACTTTCTTCTAAAGAGGAATGCAACAAGGTAGTTTGTAAATCATCATAATATTTGTTACAGTTTCACTACCTTGTTTTAAGTGTTGCAACTTCTTAATCATGTCACGAGTATAATAAGCAGGGACGAAAGTATGTCGCATGGCAAGTTTCAAATCATCCCAAGTAGTAGGTATATAATCAGGGTGTAACCGACAATATTCACTCCACCAAACCAAAGCATAACCAGTGAAAGAACCAACCGCAACCTTAACCTTTTTATGTTCATCGAAATTATGGGAAGTAAATATATTTTTTATGTCGAACTCCCATTCAATATATAAAGCAGGTTTAAAACGGCCATTAAATGGTGGTATAGATACATTAACCTGATCATGTGCATTTGGATGTTTGTGCACCTCTCGTGACGGTTGTGGTATTTGCAAAGGTGGTGGCACGTCTCCCGCGATCGACAAAGCCCATGAATTGACTATGGATCCTGTCATGATTAGTAGAACAAGAAACAAAACCCAAAAATAATGTTCCTATAACTACTAGGATGTGGTGGTAAAACGCTCACAGTAAAGCAAATATCAATGTCTTACAAGTTCTTACCATGCAGCAGGCGGTGATCGGCAACCAACGGTGTCAAGTAACTCCAAATATTGAGTAAAGCGATTGCCAAGGGAGCGTACGTATACACGGTGTAGAAATATGTGGAGCTGGGTTGACTATATATGGTAGCAAAAGATTAGCAATAATCAATTCAAAGATGCAATGTTGAATAAACGCTCAACGACGGTACTGTGCTGGTCCTAGGCTAGACCGGACTAGAGACGCGAGCCTAGAACACTAATGAGGTCACGTCGTAGCACAACTAGCATCAATGAAGGATACTAAGTAGCTCTGGACAGCAAGATATAAGTGAAGATCACAACGGCAGTAAAGATAATGAGGTGAAACAACAGCCAAGCAGGATATATCAACAACTTTGTCTCCAACTTTCCTCTGAAAAAGTTTGTGCCGATTTTTTTGTTTTTTTTTCTTCTCTTTTTTTTCCTCACACTTTTTTTTCTTTCTCTCCTTTTTTTCTCTCTGACTTTTTTTTCTCCTTTTTTTCTCGTTTTTTCTCTCTTTTTTTCTCCCTCTTTCCAAAACAAACTAGATAAGATGCAGATTGGATCAAGTGAAGATGTGAACGATCTCAACTATTATTATGACAATGAATGGTGGGTAGCACGTGGTGGAAATTGATGGATGGGTGGTGGACAGCGGAAGAGATAATGATGCAGCGGTGGCGTGACTAATGTGAACAGAACTCGAAACTCTAAACGAACTAGACACTAAGACCAGCAACTCGACACGACGATGCAACCGATAATTCAACTATGCAAGCAATGAAAAGAAAATTGCAAAGGCTCAGACTGGCTTGGACCAAGGATGAATAGATCTAACTCTTTTTTGTGGCTTTTTCTTGGACAATAGGTAAGAAAATAAATCTAATCTAGGAAAACTGGAAATTCTCACCGAGCAACCTGAAAACTGATACCACTTGATAGAGGCAAAGGTGTCCCGTCTTTCGATGAGATGGTGGATTTCGCTTTGGTGGAAGTCGACTTTGACGATCCGACTACAAACGTGCACGACGTTGCGCCTTAGCAATCGCTAAACCAATCTCCGGAGGTTACTGACGATGCCGGAAGCACGGTCAGCCTGACCACGAAGGTCTATTCCTGCAAGCAATCGAAGAACGAGCAAGAATATGATAAAGCAATCTGAATATTGCAAATATATATGAGGTATTGATAATGGTGGGGATCCATAAGCGGTCTTGGTCTGGTCGTTGGACACAAACGAAGTACACGAAGTTGCAATGGCTAACTTTTAACTAAACAAATCCCAAGGAAAAAGCTACTAGATGGATCTACTTATATAGGAGCAAGGGGTGGCGGCCAAGGAGGTGGGAGGACGTCCCAAGGCAGCCTAAAACTAACCCTAGGTCGTACAAGGCTCATGGGCCCAAGTGGAGGTGATGTAACACCTTTGGACTTGTAGTTTGACTCGGATTCTGCTGCAGCATCAGATTGTTTCGTCCACAACTCGACGCTCCGGACGAATTTGAAGGTGATTCCAATTGGGTTGGAAAGTGCACGAAATCTAGTTTCCAACAAAAAAAGAATCACCCAATTCGGAGTCCGTATGAAAAACTTGTGTGCGTTTTGAGTCAGGTATATCTGTGCAGTCCGAATCTGAATCCAGAACGTGAGAGACTTGGACTCTATCTTCTCTTGGGCCAAAAGTGACGTGAGAGAACTTTTTGGACAGCAAATAAACATCTCTTTCTTCCTTATTTTCATATGTGGATTGTACAAATGTCCCATACACCTGCAATTAGACAAAACACAAAAGTGTGTGAAGTATTTTTGTTCTGGATAACATAAATAGATTATTGAATAGTTTGCACTAGAAATCACCTGACAAATATGCATATATGCAATATTTTTGGTCATATCCAAGGTAGTCATGTCCTCATCACACGGTTGGTGATAATAAACTGTGTGGGATCTACTTGATTTTTCATCTTGATTTGAATTACATAATGGGGTCACAGCTACAAAGGATGGTCACTACTAGGGAAAACCTTATACACAGAACTTTAGCAGTAGCGCGGGTCAAAAAAGCACACTGGTGCTAAGTAGCAGTAGCGCGCCTGTGCAAACCGCGCTACAGATAAAGTCCTAGCAATAGCGCGCCTGATTCTAAACTCGCTACTACTAAAATTCCCACAGCTTAGCCGGTAGGCTACTGATACGTCTCCAACGTATCTATAATTTTTGATTGCACCATGCTATATTATCTACTATTTTAGGCAATATTGGGCTTTATTATCCACTTTTATATTATTTTTGGGACTAACCTATTAACCGGAGGCCCAGCCCAGATTTGCTGTTTTATGCCTATTTCACTGTTTTGAGGAAAAGGAATATCAGACGAAGTCAAAACGGAACGAAATCAACTGAAGAAGTTATTTTTGGAAGGAAAGCAACCCAGGGAACTTGGAGTGCATGTCAGGGGAGATACGGGCTGCCCACGAGGGTGGGGCGCGCACCCACCCCCCCTAGGGCGTGCCCCCCTGCCTCGTGGGGCCCCTCTAGCTCCTCCGACGTACCCCCTGCACCCATATATACTCTCGTACCGTAGAACTTCCAGAACATAAGAAAGATCAGGAGTTCCACCGCCGCAAGCCTCTGTAGCCACCAAAAACCTCTCGGGAGCCCTTTCCGGCACCCTGTCGGAGGGGGATCCCATCACCGGTGGCCATCTTCATCATCTCGGCGCTATCCAGGACGAGGAGGGAGTAGTTCACCCTCGGGGCTGAGGGTATGTACCAGTAGCTATATGTTTGATCTCTCTCTCTCTCTCGTGTTCTCTCTCGTGTTCCCTCTATGGCTCGATCTTGATGTATCTCGAGCTTTGCTATTGTAGTTGGATCTTATGATGTTTCTCCCCCTCTACTCTCTTGTGATGAATTGAGTTTCCCCTTTTTGAAGTTATCTTATTGGATTGAGTCTTTATGAGAACACTTGATGTATGTCTTGCCGTGATTATCTGTGGTGACAATGGGATATCATGTGCCACTTGATGTATGTTTTGGTGATCAACTTGCGGGTTTCGTGACATTGGGAACCTATGCATAGGGGTTGGCACACGTTCTTGACTCTCCGGTAGAAACTTTGGGGAAATCTTTGAAGTACTTTTATGTTGGTTGGATGAATCTGAGATTGTGTGATGCATATCGTATAATCATGCCCACGGATACTTGAGGTGACAATGGAGTATCTAGGTGACATTAGGGTTTTGGTTGGTTTGTGTCTTAAGGTGTTATTCTAGTACGAACTCTTTTATAGATTGATCCGAAAGAATAGCTTTGAGGTGGTTTCGTACCCTACCATAATCTCTACGTTTGTTCTCCGCTATTAGTGGCTTTGGAGTGACTCTTTATTGCATGTTGAGGGCTTGTTATATTATCTATCTATGTTATTATTGTTGAGAGAACTTGCACTAGTGAAAGTATGAACCCTAGGTCTTGTTTCCTATCATTGCAATACCGTTTACGCTCACTTTTATCATTAGTTACCTTGCTGTTTTTATTATTTCAGATTACAAAAACCTATATCTACTATCTATTTTGCACTTGTATCACCATCTCTTCGCCGAACTAGTGCACATATACAATTTACCATTGTATTGGGTGTGTTGGGGACACAAGAGACTTTTTGTTATTTGGTTGCAGGGTTGTTTGAGAGAGACCATCTTCATCCTACGCCTCCTACGGATTGATAAACCTTAGGTCATCCAGTTGAGGGAAATTTTCTACTGTCCTACAAACCTGTGCACCTGCAGGCCCAACAACGTCTACAAGAAGAAGGTTGTGTAGTAGACATCAAACTCTTTTCTGGCGCCGTTGCCGGGGAGGCTAGGTAAGTGAAGGTATATCTTTAGATCTTGCGATCAAATCTTTTTGTTTCTTGTTTTATCACTAGTCTAGTTTATAAAAGAAAACTACAAAAAAATGGAATTGAGTTTGTCTCATACGCTTCATCTTTTTAATATCTTTCGTGAAAATGATGGAAAGGAAAATTGTGCTCAAATACTAGAAGAAGAATTACATAGAATGCTTGGCATAAATTATGTGAATGATGAGCATGATTGCAATGTTGTTAGTATGAATTCCTTGAATATCCATGATGCTAATGATATGCAAAGCCACAAGCTTGGGGAAGCTATGTTTGATGAAGATGATATTTTTTGTCCCCCAAGCTTTGATGAGCAAATTTACTATGATGAAAGTATGCCTCCTATCTATGATGATTATTGTGATGACACATATGCTTTAAAGAATAATGATAACCATGGAACTTGTCCTCTTGATCCAAATTTTAAATCATATAATAGTTATTTTGTTGAGTTTGCTCCCACTACTATTCGTGAGAAGAATTTGGCTTACGAGGAGAGTAGTAAATTTTCTATGCTAGTAGATCATGAAAAGAATGCTTTAGGTGCTGGTTATATTGTTGAATTTATTCATGATGCTACTGAAAATTATTATGAAGGAGGAACATATGCTTGTAGGAATTGCAATAATATCAAGTTTCCTGTCTATGTGCTTCAAGTTTTGAAGCTATGCTTGTTTTACCTTCCTATGCTAGTTGATTATCGTTCCCATAAGTTGTTTGCTTACAAAATCCCTATGCATAGGAAGTGGTTAGAATTAAATGAGCTAGTCATATTCTTGATGATGCTCTCTTTATGTTTCAATTCTTATCTTTTACGCGAGCATCATTGTCATCATCATGCCTAGATAGAAAGGCATTAAAGAAAAGCGCTTGTTGGGAGACAACCCAATATTTATCCTTGTTTTTGTGTGTTCACATGATTATGCTACTGTAGTAATCATGTCTTATAGCTTTTGTTTCAATAAAGTGCCAAGTAAGACCTTTAGGATGGCTTACGGTGATAGTTGTGTTGACCCTGCTGAAAATCAGAAAATTTTGAATCCAGTAAATTAGTTTTGTTAATTCACACAAACGTGCTTCTAATCTGATTCGTTTTGCTCTGGATTGGTACACGAATTGCTTAGGACTTCCTAATTTGGTAGAATTTGTTTATTTCCAGAAGTATATGTTTGATACAGATTACTACAGACTGTTCTGTTTTCGACAGATTCTGTTTTCTATGTGTTGTTTGCTTATTTTGATGAATCTATGAGTAGTATCGGAGTGTATAAACCATAGATAAGTTGAAGTACAGTAGATATTACACCCATATGAATTTAGAATGAGTTCATTACAGTACCTAAGTGGTGGTTTTATTTTATTATACTAATGGAGCTTACGAGTTTTCTGTTGAGTTTTGTGTTAGTGGAGTTTTCACGTTTTGGGTAAAGATTTGATGGACTATGGAATAAGGAGTGGCAAGAGCCTAAGCTTGGGGATGCCCAAGGCACCCCAAGGTAATATTCAAGGACAACCAAGAGCCTAAGCTTGGGGATGCCCCAGATGGTATCCCCTCTTTCGTCTTCGTTCATTGGTAACTTTACTTGGGCTATATTTTTATTCACCACGTGCTATGTGTTTTGCTTGGAGCGTCATTTTATTTTGTTAGTATTTTCTTTCTGTTACTTAGATTAATATTTTGCATCTTTAGTTTCAATAAAAAAGTCAAGGATAGCCTTTACCATGCTTATTTTGCTAGTATACATGTTGCTGTTTGAAAACAGAAAGTTTACCGCTGTTACAAAAATCCCCTAGAAAAGTAAGAGAGTGGTATAATGTTGAATCTTTTTTCATATTGATCTCTGATAAATTTATTACAGTGGTAATTTTAGTTCATAATTTTTGGAGTCAGGGAAATATTGATACTCTTGCATTCTTTACAGACTGTACAGTTTTGGCAGATTGCTGTTATGGTTGCATTGTTTGCATATGTTTGCTTGATTAATGATTCTATTTGAGGATTGGAGTATTAAATATGCAGAGGCATTTAGTATTCAATGTTGAATAATTATTTAAGTGATTTGTTACAGTAGAAAATGATAAGGTTTTCCATTGGTTTATACTAACCTATCTCACGAGTTCTTGTTGAGTTTGTTGTGAATGAAACTTTTGATAAAAAGAGAAACCATGATATGAGAGGAATTAAGGAGACACAAAAGCTCAAGCTTGGGAATTGCCAAGGCACCCCAAGATAATATTTCAAGAAGTCTCAAGCATCTAAGCTTGGGTATGCCCCGGTACGCATCCCACCTTTCTTCTTCAACAACTATCAGTTTGTACCGGTTGAGCCTAAGTTTTTGCTTCTTCACATGAGTTGTGCTATCCTTGCAATGTAGTTTTCTTTAGCTTTGCTTGCTGTTTGAATAAAGTATCAAGATATGAAATTATTAAATGAGAGAGAGTCTTCGCATAGTTGCATAATTATTTAGCTACTCATTGACCTTCACTTATATCTTTCGGAGTAGTTTGTCATTTGCTCTAGTGCATCACTTATACCTTTTAGAGCATGGTGGTAGTATTATTTTGAAGAAATAGATGAACTCTCATACTTCACTTAGATTATTTTGAGAGTCATTAATAGCATGGTAATTTGCTTAATGTTAATATACTTAGTGTTCAAGTTACGTGAAACTTTCTTTTGAGTGAATTTAATACTAAGATAAGTTTGATGCTTGATAATTGTTTTGAGATATGGAGGTGATAATATCAAAGTCGTGCTAGTTGGGTAATTGTGAATTTAAAGAATGCTTTTGTTGAAGTTAGCAAATACCATAGCATGCACGTATGGTTAAAGTTGTGTAACAAATTTGAAACATGAAGTGTACCTGGCTTGTGCATCCTTATGAGTGGCGGTCGGTGACGAGCGATGGTCTTTTCCTACCAATCTATCCCCCTAGGAGCATGCTCATAGTACTTGATTTTTGATGACTTCTAAATTTTTGCAATAAGTATATGAGTTCTTTTGACTAATGTTGAGTCCATGAATTATACGCACTCTCATCTTTCCGCCTTTGCTAGCCTCTCTAATACCCCGCACTTTTCACCGGTATCATACACCCACCATATACCCTCCTCAAAACAGCCACCTACCTATCATGGCATTTCCATAGCATTCCGAGATATATTGCCATGCAACTTTCCATCATTCCGTTTGTTATGACAACCTCTATCATTGTCATATTGCTAGCATGATCATGTAGTTGACATCGTATTTGTGGCAAAGCCACCGTTTATAATTCTTTCATACATGTCACTCATGATTCATTGCATATCCCGGTACACCGCCGGAGGCATTCATATAGAGTCATACTTTGTTCTAAGTATCGAGTTGTAATTGTTGAATTGTAAGAAAAATAAAAGTGTGATGATCATCATTATTAGAGCATTCTCCCAAGTAAGGAAAGGATGATGGAGACCATGATTCCCCCACAAGTCGGGATGAGACTCCGGACGAAAAAAAGGGGAGGCCAAAAAAAAGAGAAGAGAAAAGGCCCAAATAAAAAAAAGAGGAAAAGAGAGAAGGGACAATGCTACTATCCTTTTACCACACTTGTGCTTCAAAATAGCACCACGATCTTCATGATAGAGAGTCTCTTGTTTTGTCACTTTCATATACTAGTGGGAATTTTACATTATAGAACTTGGCTTGTATATTCCAATGATGGGCTTCCTTAAAATGCCCTAGGTCTTCGTGAGCAAGCGAGTTGGATGCACACCCACTTAGTTTCTTTTGTAGGGCTTTCATATACTTATAGCTCTAGTGCATCCGTTGCATGGCAATCCCTACTCACTCACATTGATATCTATTGATGGGAATCTCCATAGCCCGTTGATACGCCTAGTTGATGTGAGACTTTCTCCTTTTTTGTCTTCTCCACACAATTCTATCATCATATTCTATTCCACCCATAGTGTTATATCCATGGCTCACGCTCATGTATTGCGTGAAGGTTGAAAAAGTTTGAGATTATTTGAGTATGAAACAATTGCTTGGCTTGTCATCGGGGGTATAGAAGTTGGGAACATCTTTGTGTGACGAAAATGAAGCATAGCTTAACTATATGATTTTGTATGGATGAACTTTCTTTAGCCATGCTATTTTGAGAAGACATGATTGCTTTGATTAGTATGCTTGAAGTATTATTATTTTTATGTCAACATGAACTTTTGTCTTGAATCTTTCAGAGCTGAATATTCATACCACAATTAAGAGATTTACATTGAAATTATGCCAAAGTATCACTCCGCATTAAAAATTCTTTTTTATCATTTACCTACTCGAGTACGAGCAGGAATTAAGCTTGGGTATGCTTTATACGTCTCCAACATATCTATAATTTTTGATTGCTCCATGCTATATTATCTACTGTTTTAGGCAATATTGGGCTTTATTATCCACCTTTATATTATTTTTGGGACTAACCTATGAACCGGAGGCCCAGCCCAGATTTGCTGTTTTATGCCTATTTCAGTGTTTTGAGGAAAAGGAATATCAGACGAAGTCAAAACGGAACGAAATCAATTGGAGAAGTTATTTTTGGAAGGAAAGCAACCCAGGGAACTTGGAGTGCACGTCAGGGGAGATACGGGCTGCCCAAGAGGGTGGGGGGCGTGCCCACCCCCAAGGCGTGCCCCCTGCCTCGTGGGCCCCCCGTAGCTCCTCCGATGTACCCCCTGCACCCATATATACTCTCGTACCCTAAAACTTCCAGAACAGAAGAAAGATCGGGAGTTCCGCCGCCGCAAGCCTCTGTAGCCACCAAAAACCTCTCGGGAGCCCTTTCCGGCACCCTGCCGGAGGGGGATCCCATCACCGGTGGCCATCTTCATCATCTCGGCGCTATCCATGACGAGGAGGGAGTAGTTCACCCTCGGGGCTGAGGGTATATACCAGTAGCTATGTGTTTGATCTCTCTCTCACGTGTTCCCTCTATGGCACGATCTTGATGTATCCCGAGCTTTGCTATTGTAGTTGGATCTTATGATGTTTCTCCCCCTCTACTCTCTTGTGATGAATTGAGTTTCCCCTTTCTGAAGTTATCTTATCGGATTGATTCTTTATGAGAACACTTGATGTAATTCTTGCCGTGATTATTTGTGGTGACAATGGGATATCATGTGCCACTTGATGTATGTTTTGGTGATCAACTTGCGGGTTTCGTGACATTGGGAACCTATGCATAGGGGTTGGCACACGTTCTTGACTCTCCGGTAGAAACTTTGGGGCACTCTTTGAAGTAATTTTATGTTGGTTGGATGAATCTGAGATTGTGTGATGCATATCGTATAATCATGCCCACGGATACTTGAGGTGACAATGGAGTATCTAGGTGACATTAGGGTTTTGGTTGGTTTGTGTCTTAAGGTGTTATTCTAGTACGAACTGTTTTATAGATTGATCCGAAAGAATAGCTTTGAGGTGGTTTCATACCCTACCATAATCTCTACGTTTGTTCTTCGCTATTAGTGGCTTTGGAGTGACTCTTTGTTGCATGTTGAGGGCTTGTTATATTATCTATATATGTTATTATTGTTGAGAGAACTTGCACTAGTGAAAGTATGAACCCCAGGCCTTGTTTCCTATTATTGCAATACCGTTTACGCTCACTTTTATCATTAGTTACCTTGCTGTTTTTATTATTTCAGATTACAGAAACCTATATCTACTATCTATTTTGCACTTGTATCACCATCTCTTCGCCGAACTAGTGCACATATACAATTTACCATTGTATTGGGTGTGTTGGGGACATAAGAGACTTTTTGTTATTTGGTTGCAGGGTTGTTTGAGAGAGACCATCTTCATCCTACGCCTCCTACGGATTGATAAACCTTAGGTCATCCAGTTGAGGGAAATTTGCTACTGTCCTACAAACCTGTGCACTTGCAGGCCCAACAACGTCTACAAGAAGAAGGTTATGTAGTAGACATCAAGCTCTTTTCTGGCGCCGTTGCCGGGGAGGCTAGGTAAGTGAAGGTATATCTTTAGATCTTGCGATCGAATCTTTTTGTTTCTTGTTTTATCACTAGTTTAGTTTATAAAAGAAAACTACAAAAAAATGGAATTGAGTTTGTCTCATACGCTTCATCTTTTTAATATCTTTCGTGAAAATGATGGGGAGGAAAATTGTGCTCAAGTACTAGAAGAAGAATTACATAGAATGCTTGGCATAAATTATGTGAATGATGAGCATGATTGCAATGTTGTTAGTATGAATTCCTTGAATATCCATGATGCTAATTATATGCAAAGCCACAAGCTTGGGGAAGCTATGTTTGATGAAGATGATATTTTTTGTCCCCCAAGCTTTGATGAGCAAATTTACTATGATGAAAGTATGCCTCCTATCTATGATGATTATTGTGATGACACGTATGCTTTAAAGAATAATGATAGCCATGGAACTTGTCCTCTTGATCCAAATTTTAAATCATATGATAGTTATTTTGTTGAGTTTGCTCCCACTACTATTCATGAGAAGAATTTGGCTTATGAGAAGAGTAGTAAATTTTCTATGCTAGTAGATCATGAAAAGAATGCTTTAGGTGCTGGTTATATTGTTGAATTTAGTCATGATGCTACTGAAAATTATTATGAAGGAGGAACATATGCTTGTAGGAATTGCAATAATATCAAGTTTCCTGTCTATGTGCTTCAAGTTTTGAAGCTATGCTTGTTTTACCTTCCTATGCTAGTTGATTATCATTCCCATAAGTTGTTTGCTCATAAAATCCCTATGCATAGGAAGTGGGTTAGACTTAAATGTGCTAGTCATATTCTTCATGATGCTCACTTTATGTTTCAATTCTTATCTTTTATGCGAGCATCATTGTCATCATCATGCCTAGATAGAAAGGCATTAAAGAAAAGCGCTTGTTGGGAGACAACCCAATATTTATCCTTGTTTTTGTGTGTTCACATGATTATGCTACTGTAGTAATCATGTCTTATAGCTTTTGTTTCAATAAAGTGCCAAGTAAGACCTTTAGGATGGCTTACGGTAATAGTTGTGTTGATCCTGCTGAAAATTAGAAACTTTTGCACAAATTCACAGAAACGTGCTTCTGATCTGATTCTTTTTGCTCTGGATTGGTACACGAATTGCTTAAGACTTCCTAATTTGGTAGAATTTTGGTAGTTCCAGAAGTATACATTTAATACAGATTACTACAGACTGTTCTGTTTTTGACAGATTCTATTTTCTATGTGTTGTTTGCTTATTTTGATGAATCTATGAGTACTATCGGAGTGTATGAACCATAGATAAGTTGAAGTACAGTAGATATTACACCCATATGAATTTAGAATGAGTTCATTACAGTATCTAAGTGGTGGTTTTATTTTATTATACTAACGGAGATTACGAGTTTTCTATTTAGTTTTGTGTTGTGGAGTTTTCAAATTTTGGGTAAAGATTTGATGGACTATGGAATAAGGAGTGGCAAGAGCCTAAGCTTGGGGATTCCCAAGGCAACCCAAGGTAATATTCAAAGACAAGCAAGAGCCTAAGCTTGGGGATGCCCCGGATGGCATCCCCTCTTTCGTCTTTGTTCATCGATTACTTTACTTGGAGCTATATTTTTATTCACCACATGATATGTGTTTTGCTTGGAGCGTCATTTTCTTTTGTTAGTATTTGCTTGCTGGTACTTAGATTAATGTTTTGCATCTTTAGTTTCAATCATGCTGTTTGAAAACAGAAAGTTTACCGCTGTTACAAAAATCCCCTAGAAAAGTTAGAGAGTGGTATAATGTTGAATCTTTTTGCATATTGAGCTCTGATAAATTTATTACAGTGGGAATTTTAGTTCATAATTTTTGGAGTCAGGGAAGTATTGATACTTTTGCATTCTTTACAGACTGTACTGTTTTGGCAGATTGCTGTTATGGTTGCATTATTTGCATATGTTTGCTTGATTAATGATTCTATTTGAGGATGGGAGTATTAAATATGCAGAGGCATTTAGTATTCAATGTTGAATAATTATTTAAGTGATTTGTTACAGTAGAAAATGATAAGGTTTTGCATTGGTTTATACTAACCTATCTCACGAGTTCTTGTTGAGTTTGTTGTGAATGAACCTTTTGATAAAAAGAGAAACCATGATATGAGAGGAATTAAGGAGACACAAAAGCTCAAGCTTGGGGATGCCCAAGGCACCCCAAGATAATATTTCAAGAAGTCTCAAGCATCTAAGCTTGGGGATGCCCCGGTAGGCATCCCACCTTTCTTCTTCAACAACTATCGGTTAGTATCGGTTGAGCCTAAGTTTTTGCTTCTTCACATGAGTTGTGCTATCCTTGCAATGTAGTTTTCTTTAGCTTTGCTTGCTGTTTGAATAAAGTATCAAGATTTGAAATTATTAAATGAGAGAGAGTCTTCGCATAGTTCCATAATTATTTAGCTACTCATTGACCTTCACTTATATCTTTCGGAGTAGTTTGTCATTTGCTCTAGTGCATCACTTATACCTTTTAGAGCATGGTGGTAGTTTTATTTTGAAGAAATAGATGAACTCTCATACTTCACTTAGATTATTTTGAGAGTCATTAGTAGCATGGTAATTTGCTTAATGTTAATATACTTAGTGTTCAAGTTACGTGAAACTTTCTTTTGAGTGAATTGAATACTAAGATAAGTTTGATGCTTGATAATTGTTTTGAGATATGGAGGTGATAATATCAAAGTCGTGCTAGTTGGGTAATTGTGAATTTAAAGAATGCTTGTGTTGAAGTTAGCAAATCCCGTAGCATGCACGTATGGTTAAAGTTGTGTAACAAATTTGAAACATGAAGTGTACCTGGCTTGTGCATCCTTATGAGTGGCGGTCAGGGACGAGTGATGGTCTTTTCCTACCAATCTATCCCCCTAGGAGCATGTGCATAGTACTCGATTTTTGATGACTTCTAAATTTTTGCAATAAGTATATGAGTTCTTTTGACTAACGTTGAGTCCATGGATTATACGCACTCTCATCTTTCCGCCTTTGCTGGCCTCTCTAATACCGTGCACTTTTCGCCGGTATCATACACCCACCATATACCCTCCTTAAAACAGCCACCATACCTACCTATCATGGAATTTCCATAGCCATTCTGAGATATATTGTCATGCAACTTTCCATCGTTCCGTTTGTTATGACAAGCTCCATCATTGTCATATTGCTAGCATGATCATGTAGTTGACATCGTATTTGTGGCAAAGCCACCATTTATAATTCTTTCATACATGTCACTCATGATTCATTGCATATCCCGGTACACCGCCGGAGGCATTCATATAGAGTCATACTTTGTTGTAAGTATCAAGTTGTAATTGTTGAATTGTAAGAAAAATAAAAGTGTGATGATCATCATTATTAGAGCATTGTCCCAAGTGAGGAAAGGATGATGGAGACCATGATTCCCCCACAAATCGGGATGAGACTCCAGAAAAAAAAGGGGAGGCCAAAAAAAGAGAAGAGAAAAGGCCCAAATAAAAAAATGAAAGAAAAAGAGAGAAGGGACAATGCTACTATCCTTTTACCGCACTTGTGCTTCAGAATAGCACCATGATCTTCATGATAGGGAGTCTCTTGTTTTGTCACTTTCATATACTAGTGGGAATTTTACATTATAGAACTTGGCTTGTATATTCCAATGATGGTGATGAGGACATCAATACCATTGTTACACCCACAGCCCCTGCTGCTATACATACTTGACCAATTACTAGAGCTCGCGCACGCCAACTAAATTACCAGGTACTTTCGTTTCTTGGTAATGATTCTAATGTTCATGAGAATATGATGCTGCCTAAATTGGATACATTTGTTTTGCTTACAAATGAAGGGCCTAGCTTGGAGAAGGATGAACATTGGAGCAAGAGAAAGCATGGAGATGATGGCATGCGCAAGGGGAACAAGAACGGAGTTACGAGTGATGATTTCAGGTCTTTGAAGCCACCATAAGAGTGCATGAAGCCTTGGACGAAATATACAAGATGCCACTTCATAAATTTCGTCCAGAGGCTATTATAGGTGCTGCGTCACCTTTTTATTGGGCTAGGTCCATGTAATTTCGAAATACATTAGTATAGGCTATTTTTAGAGTCCGCATGTGTGGGGAAACAAGAGATAGGGTTGATTTCGGACCCCTCCACCAAGGGCCACGAAATTCCCCCTCTCTTCCTCCATATATACAGCCCTTAGGGCACCGTTTAGACTTTGGGTTTTGTTTAGATTAAAAGTTCGCCATAGCTGCAACTTCACGTATTTCATTTGTGTTCAACGACCAGCCAAAGGCGTCACAGAACCCCACCTTGATCAATAAAGCTTTCATCTTATATTCGCAATATCCAGATTGCAATCTCAGTTCCTTGCTTGTTCTTCGTTTGCTCGCAGGAAACAGACCCTCGTGGTCAGGTTGGTCGTGCTCCGGCGTGGTCAATAACCTCTCTGAGTTGGTTTAGCGATTGCTAAGGCGCGGCGTCCTCGCACGTTCGTAGTCGGATCGTCAAAGTCGACTTCCACCAAAGCAAAATCCATCATCTCATTGAAAGATGGGACACCTTTGCCTCTATCAAGTGGTATCAGATTTCCAGGTTGCTCGGTGACATTTTACAGTTTTTCGTAGTTTAGATTGAGTCTGTTCTTCATACCTACAGTCCACGAAAAAGCCACAAAAAATAGGGTTAGTTCATCATATCCGAACCAATCTGAGCCTTTGCATAATCCTTTTAGGGTTTTGCTTTGTTGAATTTGCGGTTGCATCGTCGTGTCTAGTTGTTGGTCTTAGAGTCTAGTCTTTTAGAGTTTCGAGTTCTGGTCATAAGTTGTCACGCCGCCGCCGCACCATCATCATCGCCCCTGCCATCTACCACTACCGCTCCGAATCCGTATCCATATACCACCACCAATCCGTGTCCATATACCACCACCGATCCATATCCATATACTACCACCGCTACCACCACCGCTGCCATATACCATTAACAATATACCACCACCAATCCGAGTTCCTTGCTTATTAGGTTTGTTTTCAGGATCCATCTAGTTTCCGATTCGTGTTTCCTTGCCGGAGTAGGTTTCGGAAAAAAATAGAGTCCGGAAACCACCCTCCGTTTAGGCCCAAAATTTTCCGAAAACGCTCTTGTCGAAAAATTTTCTGGCTATCCTATTTTTAGGTGTTTCTAAGCGTATTGAGACAGTCGCCGTTATAGAAAGTTTTTTTTGACCCGTTTCCAGTTTTTGGGTCCGGGCAGTCGAAAAAAAATTGGTCGAAAAAATTTCGTGCCCATCCTGTCAGTTTGACCTGGGAAGAGTTTTGAGACACTCGCCATTATAGTGATTTTTCGCAAAAAAAAGAGCAGCGCAAAAAAAAGCAACGCACAAAAAAAGAGCGAAAAAAAAATCCAGAGTGTGCATTTCCCTTGTTTACGTGCAGCGCCGTGATTTTGTTAGTGTTCTAGGCTCGCGTCTCTAGCACGGTCTAGCCTAGGACCAGCACAGTACCGTCGTTGAGCGTTTATTCAACTTTGCATCTCTGAATTGATTATTGGTGACCCTTTTTGCTACCATATTATAAGCCTTCCCAGCTCCACATACATCAACGTTGTGCGTTTGACTCTCCCTGGTAATCGCTCTATCCAAGCTTTGAGAGTTTTGACTACAACGGTTGCCGATCACCACCTGCTGGTGGGTAAGAACTGGTAAGAATTTGAGGTTTGCTTGACGGGTTTGTGATACACCACCACCACTTCTTAGTAGTCTATAGGATCATATTCTTGTGTGTTTCTATTTGCTGCTAACCATGGTAGGATCACAAGCCGATGAGACTGATTGGGAGAACCTGACGAACAAACAACTACATGATAAATTTCAGCAAATGATGAGTGGACAGGTGCAAGATGTGCTAAACAGATTTGACGAGGCCATGGAGAAGATAGATGGCATTGAGAAGACGTTC
Organism: Triticum dicoccoides; assembly: GCF_002162155.2. Taxonomy (NCBI): domain Eukaryota; kingdom Viridiplantae; phylum Streptophyta; class Magnoliopsida; order Poales; family Poaceae; genus Triticum; species Triticum dicoccoides. Next base: position 208,324,154 of record NC_041389.1, on the reverse strand, counting down.
GAAACAAAGCTTGATAGCAAGTTTAATGAATTGCTCACGCGTTTTCCACAACCACCGCCGGCTGCAGCTATCGCACCTCTGCAACAACAACAACAACAACAACTCATCCTTTCGAATCAGTATGGACGAGCGAAGCGTGTTCCTATTGAGGATGGCCAAACTTCTGGTGCTGCTGTTCATGTTGTTGATACTTCTTTGGCCCCTGCTACTGCTCCTGCTGGTACCCAGGAGGATGATGAGTATGCGGGCGATTATGAGGATGAGGTTGATCAAAATCAGAACTACGTGCAGCCACCAGCACCACCACCACCAGGTCGACCTCAGGTATATATTCGTAATGGTAGGCCTGCACCACCACCTCAGGTACGAGATGATGTCCATATTCCTAAACTGAAATTGAATATTCCACCATTTGAGGGTAGATATGTTCCTGATATATATCTTACTTGGGAGTTAGAAACTGAACAACGTTTTACATGTTTACAATATCCCGAGGAGAGACGGGTTGCTGTTGTTATTTGTGCTTTCACTAGTTTTGCATGTGTATGGTGGTCTGAACATTGTAGATTATATCCTATTCCCGCTACTTGGGATGCTTTGAAAACTGCTATGCGTACTCATTGGGTTCCACCATATTATCAACGTGAATTGCTTCAAAAATTGCAGCGTTTAAGACAAGGAAAAAATTATGTAGAAGAATATTATCAGGAATTACAAACTGGCATGATTAGATGTGATATTGTTGAGGAGAATGAAGCTATGCTTGCACGTTTTCTGGGTGGATTAAATAGAGAGATTCAGACCATTCTAGACTATAAGGAGTATACTAATATCACTCGTTTATTCCATCTTGCTTGTAAAGCTGAACGTGAAGTGCAGGATCGACAAGCATTGGCGCGAATTAACTTTTCTGCAAGCCGGCCTTCATCATGGACACCGCGTGCATCTTCTACTTCAACTGCACCAGCACCTCAATCAGGTGCCTCCTCCAGCCGTGATACAAGAAAACAGGCACAACAACCATTATCTGCCAAGAGCGCACCTGCCGCGCCTGCACAGAGTTCTTCTTCTTCCATAGCATCAACAGGGCACACAAGTGATATTATTTCTCGTCGTTGTAAGGGAGGAGGTCATTATGCGAGAGAATGCAAATCTAAGCGTGTGATGATTGCTACCGAGGATGGTGGATATGAGTCCGCTAGTGACTATGATGAGGAGACTTTGGCTCTTATTACACGTGAAGAACATGGTGGAGATGATTCTGATCATGAGACGCAATACATGGCTCCTGAAGACGCTGATAGGTATGAATGTTTAGTTGCTCAACGTGTTTTGAGTGTGCAGGTCACACAAGCTGAGCAAAATCAGAGGCACAATTTGTTCCATACCAAGGGAGTTGTGAAGGAACGTTCTGTGCGCGTCATCATAGACGGAGGTAGCTGCAACAACTTGGCTAGCATGGAGATGGTGGAGAAGCTTTCTCTCACCACAAGACCACATCCACATCCTTACTACATCCAATGGTTCAACAACAGCGGCAAGGTTAAGGTAACACGTACTGTTCGTGTGCATTTTAGTATCTCTACATATGCTGATTATGTTGATTGTGATGTGGTACCTATGCAAGCATGTTCCTTATTACTTGGTAGACCATGGCAATTTGATAAAAATTCTGTACACCATGGTAGAAACAATCAGTATACTCTTGTTCATAAGGATAAAAATATTACTTTGCTTCCTATGACTCCTAATTCTATTTTGAAAGATGATATTAATAGAGCTACTAAAGCAAAACAGGAGAAGAATAAGAGTGAAAATCAGATTGTGGCAAAAGAATTTGAGCAACAAATGAAGCCTAATAATAAACCATCTAGTGTTGCTTCTGAAATTAAATTGAAAAGTGCATGTTTATTTGCCACCAAATCTGATATTGATGAGCTAGATTTCAGCAAATCTGTTTGCTATGCTTTTGTGTGCAAAGAGGCATTATTTTCATTCGAGGACGTGCCTTCCTCTTTGCCTCCTGCTGTCACTAACATTTTGCAGGAGTTCGCTGACATCTTTCCACAAGACGTGCCACCGGGATTACCGCCTATTCGAGGGATTGAGCATCAGATTGACTTAATTCCCGGTGCGTCACTGCCAAACCGTGCGCCATACCGTACCAATCCAGAGGAGACGAAGGAGATTATGCGTCAAGTACAAGAGCTTCTCGACAAAGGTTATATACGCGAATCCCTTAGTCCTTGTGCTGTTCCTATTATTCTAGTGCCGAAAAAGGATGGTACATCGCATATGTGTGTTGATTGTAGAGGCATTAATAATATTACTATTCGTTATCGTCATCCTATTCCTAGGCTAGATGATATGCTTGATGAATTGAGTGGCTCTACAATATTCTCCAAAGTTGATTTGCGTAGTGGATACCATCAAATTCGTATGAAATTGGGGGATGAATGGAAAATAGCATTTAAAACTAAGTTTGGATTATATGAGTGGTTAGTCATGCCTTTTGGGTTAACTAATGCGCCTAGTACTTTCATGAGACTAATGAACGAAGTTTTACGTGCTTTCATTGGACGATTTGTGGTAGTCTATTTTGATGATATAGTGATTTATAACAGATCTTTGGAAGAACATTTGGAACATTTACGTGCTGTTTTTATTGCTCTATGTGATGCACGTTTGTTTGGTAACCTAGGGAAGTGCACCTTTGCACCGACCGAGTATCTTTTCTTGGCTATGTTGTTACTCCACAGGGAATTGAAGTTGACAAAGCCAAGATTGAAGCTATTGAGAGTTGGCCGCAGCCCAAAATGGTCACACAAGTGAGGAGTTTTCTTGGCCTCGCTGGATTCTATAGGCGTTTTGTGAGAGATTTCAGCACCATTGCTGGACCTCTCAACGAGCTTACAAAGAAGGATGTGCCTTTTGTTTGGGGTACCGCACAGGAAGAAGCCTTCACGTTATTGAAAGATAAGTTGACACATGCTCCTTTACTCCAACTTCCTGATTTTAATAAGACTTTTGAGCTTGAATGTGATGCTAGTGGAATTGGATTAGGAGGTGTGTTATTACAAGATGGCAAACCTGTTGCATACTTTTCTGAAAAATTGAGTGGGCCTAGTCTAAATTATTCTACTTATGATAAAGAATTATATGCTCTTGTTCGGACTTTAGAAACATGGCAACATTATTTATGGCCCAAAGAATTTGTTATACTTTCTGATCATGAATCTTTGAAACATATTAAAAGTCAAGCTAAACTGAATCGTAGACATGCTAAATGGGTTGAATTCATTGAGACTTTCCCTTATGTCATTAAACACAAGAAGGGTAAAGAAAATGTTATTGCTGATGCATTGTCTCGTCGCTATACTATGCTTTCACAACTTGACTTCAAAATATTTGTTTTGGAGACCATCAAAGATCAATATGTGCATGATGCTGATTTTAAAGATGTATTGCAGAATTGTAAAGAAGGAAGAACATGGAACAAGTTCGTTGTTAATGATGGATTTGTGTTCCGTGCTAACAAGCTATGCATTCCAGCTAGCTCCGTTTGTCTTTTGTTCTTGCAGGAAGCGCATGGAGGACTAATGGGACACTTTGGCGTGAAGAAGATGGAGGACGTACTTGCTACACATTTCTTTTGGCCAAAGATGAGACGGGATGTTGAGCGTTTTATTGCTCGCTGCACTACATGTCAAAAAGCTAAGTCACGACTCAATCCTCATGGTTTATATATGCCTTTGCCTATACCTAGTGTTCCTTGGGAGGATATATCTATGGACTTTGTTTTAGGATTACCTCGAACAAAGAAGGGGAGGGATAGCATATTTTTTGTCGTGGATAGATTCTTGAAAATGGCACACTTTATACCATGTCATAAAAGCGATGATGCTGTTAATGTTGCTGATTTGTTCTTTCGTGAAATTATTCGCTTGCATGGTGTGCCAAATACTATTGTTTCAGATTGTGATACTAAATTTCTTAGCCACTTTTGGAGATGTTTTTGGGCTAAGTTGGGAACTAAACTGCTTTTTAGTACTACTTGTCACCCCCAAACTGATGGACTGAAGTAGTCAATAGAACATTGTCTACTATGCTTAGGGCTGTTTTGAAGAATAATAAGAAAATGTGGGAGGAATGCTTGCCTCATATTGAATTTGCTTATAATCGTTCATTGCATTCTACTACTAAGATGTGCCCTTTTGAAGTTGTGTATGGTTTCCTACCTTGTGCACCTATTGATTTGTTGCCTCTTCCATCTTCAGAGAAGGTTAATTTTGATGCTAAACAACGTGCTGAATTGATTTTAAAAATGCATGAGTTAACTAAGGAAAACATTGAGCGTATGAATGCTAAATATAAACTTGCTGGCGATAAGGGTAGAAAACATGTTGTATTTGCACCTGGAGATCTTGTTTGGTTACATTTGCGTAAAGATAGATTTCCTGATTTGCGCAAATCAAAGCTAATGCCACGTGCTGATGGTCCCTTTAAGGTGTTAGAGAAAATAAATGATAATGCATACAAACTTGAGCTGCCTGCAGATTTTGGGGTTAGTCCCACTTTTAACATTGCCGATTTGAAGCCTTATTTGGGTGAGGAAGATGAACTTCCGTCGAGGACGACTTCATTTCAAGAAGGGGAGGATGATGAGGACATCAATACCATTGTTACACCCACAGCCCCTGCTGCTATACATACTGGACCAATTACTAGAGCTTGCGCACGCCAACTAAATTACCAGGTACTTTCGTTTCTTGGTAATGATTCTAATGCTCATGAGAATATGATGCTGCCTAAATTGGATACATTTGTTTTGCTTACAAATGAAGGGCCTAGCTTGGAGAAGGATGAACATTGGAGCAAGAGAAAGCATGGAGATGATTGCATGCGCAAGGGGAACAAGAACGAAGTTACGAGTGATGATTTCAGGTCTTTGAAGCCACCATAAGAGTGCATGAAGCCTTGGACGAAATATACAAGATGCCACTTCATAAATTTCGTCCAGAGGCTATTATAGGTGCTGCATCACCTTTTTATTGGGCCAGGTCCATGTAATTTCGAAATACATTAGTATAGGCTATTTTTAGAGTCCGTATGTGTGGGGAAACAAGAGATAGGGTTGATTTCGGACCCCTCCACCAAGGGCCACGAAATTCCCCCTCTCTTCCTCCATATATTCAGCCCTTAGGGAACCGTTTAGACTTTGGGTTTTGTTTAGATTAAAAGTTCTCCATAGCTGCAACTTCGCGTACTTCGTTTGTGTTCAACGACCAGACAAAGGCGTCACAGAACCCCACCTTGATCAATAAAGCTTTCATCTTATATTCGCAATATCCAGATTGCAATCTCAGTTCCTTGCTTGTTCTTCGTTTGCTCGCAGGAAACAGACCCTCGTGGTCAGGTTGGTCGTGCTCCGGCGTGGTCAATAACCTCTCTGAGTTGGTTTAGCGATTGCTAAGGCGCGACGTCCTCGCACGTTCGTAGTCGGATCATCAAAGTCGACTTCCACCAAAGCGAAATCCATCATCTCATCGAAAGACGGGGCACCTTTGCCTCTATCAGATGGGCTTCCTCAAAATGCCCTAGGTCTTCGTGAGCAAGCGAGTTGGATGCACACCCACTTAGTTTCTTTTGTAGCGCTTTCATATACTTATAGCTCTAGTGCATCCGTTGCATGGCAATCCCTACTCACTCACATTGATATCTATTGATGGGAATCTCCATAGCCCATTGATACGCCTAGTTGATGTGAGACTTTCTCCTTTTTTGTCTTCTCCACACAATCCCCATCATCATATTCTATTCCACCCATAGTGCTATATCCATGGCTCGCGTTCATGTATTGCGTGAAGGTTGAAAAAGTTTGAGATTATTTGAGTATGAAACAATTGCTTGGCTTGTCATCGGGGGTATAGAAGTTGGGAACATCTTTGTGTGACGAAAATGAAGCATAGCTTAACTATATGATTTTGCAGGGATGAAATTTCTTTAGCCATGCTATTTTGAGAAGATATGATTGCTTTGATTAGTATGCTTGAAGTATTATTATTTTTATGTCAATATGAACTTTTGTCTTGAATCTTTCGGATCTGAATATTCATACCACAATTAGAAGATTTACATTGAAATTATGCCAAAGTATCACTCCGCACCAACAATTCTTTTTTATCATTTACCTACTCGAGGACGAGCAGGAATTAAGCTTGGGGATGCTTGATACGTCTCCAACATATCTATAATTTTTGATTGCTCCATGCTATTTTATCTACTGTTTTAGGCAATATTGGGCTTTATTATCCACTTTTATATTATTTTTGGGACTAACCTATTAACCGGAGGCCCAGCCCAGATTTGCTGTTTTATGCCTATTTCAGTGTTTCGAGGAAAAGGAATATCAGACGAAGTCAAAACGGAACGAAATCAACTGGAGAAGTTATTTTTGGAAGGAAAGCAACCCAGGGAACTTGGAGTGCATGTCAGGGGAGATACGGGCTGTCCACGAGGGTGGGGGGCGCGCCCCCCTGCATCGTGGGGCCCTCGTAGCTCCTCCGACGTACCCCCAGCACCCATATATACTCTCGTACCCTAAAACTTCTAGAACAGAAGAAAGATCGGGAGTTCCACCGCCGCAAGCCTCTGTAGCCACCAAAAACCTCTCGGGAGCCCTTTCCGGCACCCTGCCGGAGGGGGATCCCATCACCGGTGGCCATCTTCATCATCTCGACGCTATCCATGACGAGGTGGGAGTAGTTCACCCTCGGGGCTGAGGGTATGTACCAGTAGCTATGTGTTTGATCTCTCTCTCTCTCGTGTTCTCTCTCATGTTCCCTCTATGACACGATCTTGATGTATCCCGAGCTTTGCTATTGTAGTTGGATCTTATGATGTTTCTCCCCCTCTACTCTCTTGTGATGAATTGAGTTTCCCCTTTTTGAAGTTATCTTATCGGATTGAGTCTTTATGAGAACACTTGATGTATGTCTTGCCGTGATTATCTGTGGTGACAATGGGATATCATGTGCCACTTGATGTATGTTTTGGTGATCAACTTGCGGGTTTCGTGACATTGGGAACCTATGCATAGGGGTTGGCACACGTTCTTGACTCTCCGGTAGAAACTTTGGGGCACTCTTTGAAGTACTTTTATGTTGGTTGGATGAATCTGAGATTGTGTGATGCATATCGTATAATCATGCCCACAGATACTTGAGGTGACAATGGAGTATCTAGGTGACATTAGGGTTTTGGTTGGTTTGTTTCTTAAGGTGTTATTCTAGTACGAACTCTTTTATGGATTGATGCGAAAGAATAGCTTTGAGGTGGTTTCTTACCCTACCATAATCTCTATGTTTGTTCTCCGCTATTAGTGGCTTTGGGGTGACTCTTTGTTGCATGTTGAGGGCTTGTTATATTATCTATCTATGTTATTATTGTTGAGAGAACTTTCACTAGTAAAAGTATGAACCCTAGGCCTTGTTTCCTATCATTGCAATACTGTTTACGCTCACTTTTATCATTAGTTACCTTGCTGTTTTTATTATTTCAGATTACAAAAACCTATATCTACTATCTATTTTTCACTTGTATCACCATCTGTTCGCCGAACTAGTGCACCTATACAATTTACCATTGTATTGGGTGTGTTGGGGACACAAGAGACTTTTTGTTATTTGATTGCAGGGTTGTTTGAGAGAGACCATCTTCATCCTACGCCTCCTACGGATTGATAAATCTTAGGTCATACACTTGAGGGAAATTTGCTACTGTCCTACAAACCTGTGCACTTGCAGGCCCAACAACCTCTACAAGAAGAAGGTTGTGTAGTAGACATCAGCTACACATAGTAGTAGCGATCTATATAGAACCGCGCTACCGCTACTTGCTTTGTAGCAGTGCGTTTACGCTGAAAGGCGCTACTGCTAAAAGAAGTAAAATTAAATGGAAAGCAAATAGAAAAGTAAATGAAAATGAAAGAAATAGAAGAAGGTGAAAGAAAAAAATTGTAATGAAAAATAAATGAAAAAGGGGAAAAAAGAGAAAGGAGTAGCAATAGCGCGTATCCAAGAACGCGCTATAGATAACTTATCAGTAGCGCACTTTGCGGAATGCGCTACTGCTACTTCTAACTTAACCATGGGTTCGTCCTTCCCCATGGCCACTTCCCCCAAATCCAACTCCTCCGCTCTCGCCGCCACCATCGCTCGTTGGCCGCCGCGCGCTCTCCGCACACCCTTGACGCCGCCCCCGACCCCGGATTCGACGCCGCCCCCGCCCCCAACCTCGACGCCGCCCCAGACGCCGCCCCCGACCCCGACCTCGACGCCGCCCTCCGCCGCGTGCCCAAGACCCAGCCCCGACCTCGATGCCGCATGCCCCTCCCTCGCCGCAAGCACCCGAGGTGAGCACGCCTGCTCCTCGCTCTCCCCTACCTCTGCCTAGGGTTCTTCAAATTTTAGTTGCATCAAATAAGTTAGGGTTCATGTAACGGTGGAAACGAATCGGATGCGGATGCGGCTCAAATTAGTTAGGGTTCATGTAAGGGTGGAAATGAATCAAATTTCTAAGATGAATCATAAAACGAGTAAATTTTGACCATTCATTTCACTTTTAAGTTGGATAATTGGAATATCCGCTACCACTTTCCACACCCTAGGTTCATCTAATTAGATGGTAATTAGGGCAGGAGTTTCTAGGTACTAATTAGTTAGTAAGAACTAGGTACTAGTTTATTTTTATTTATATTAAGTTTATTCTTAGTAAGAACTAGTTGAATTAATAGAACTAGTTGAAGATGTCACATTTGTTGTTATATTTTTAGTTAAAGAAAATTTTCCCGCATCGACGTCGACGATGGCTATCCCGCATCCTCGTTGTCGACTCGGTGGAGGACGCCTGCTTGACCAGATGGGCCATGTCCGGAACTAGCTTGGTGAGGAATCAACCCATCGTTGACCCAAACCTTCTTTGGTGGCGGTCGCGTGGGCCAGTGACGGTCGAGAGGCTTGAGGACCCCGCGGAGGTGGCACGTCACCGTGTTAGCGAGGAGGACGCGCACGTCCGTCGCTACTTGTTTGCGTTGCAACACATGTTCTCCAATACCTGGCAGGTTCTCCAGGGATCTCACTGGAGATATGATCCTATGATGGTTCCTTCTCTTTGGGTGTCCACCGCCCGCGCCGATACCCGTCGTTCGCTAAGGTTTTAGTTTTATTAGTGATGTTATATGTATGATAGTATTCGGGATGTATTAGTGATAATATTCAACGATGTAGGGACGCAAGAGATGATTTACTTTTGCTTATTGAATGCATGCTAATTTGAATACTTATTTATTTTATGATTTGGTTTTGCTTATTGAATGCTCATGTCAATATGAGTCCTATAAGATATTTTGAAATGTATATCTTGTGTTGCTCAAATAGGATATGTGCTTGCGCAAGCGGCCGGTCATGTTTGCAGGTTACACCTCCGAGTGGCCTATGTTTTGCCGGAGTGTAGATTCATTTCCGTTTCGGCAAATTTGAGGCGCTCGATATGTCCTATTTTAGCAAAGGTCATGCCGGATTTTTCCGTGAATTTTTGCATGACTTGTTCCATAATATGTAGGAAATATCGAGTGCCCCGGATTTGTGTGTTGAGTATCCTGGTAGTTGACTTTGATCGATTTTCAATTTATGTTTCAACTATGAACATAGGAAATGACTGGCGACGAAAAGGTTTTTGGTATTTGCAAATACTGCGAAGACGAGTGCGGCCCGTGCGACAGAATCTTCCTAGATGATGATAGGCGCTTCAGCATCAAGATGGAGAGAACTTCGAAGTGGATACAGTAAGTCACAACGACAAGTCTTTTTTCGTAATTAAAGATGACATCTGCTTCATTTGCTTCAACTTATAATTTTTTTACTATGCTATTAGCGTATCCCCTGCCATGCAAGAGTTCTTGTCTTGGATAAGATAGATCTCAGTCCTATGAAAACTACTATGGTGGTAAAGAGAGTTTACTTGAAGACCGAGCATGGTTGTATTTTCCACGCAAAATTATACAACACAGACACCTACACCTATTTTGGATGCAAAACTTGGCAAGCACTATGCAGGACTTATGCATTTGAGCCTGATATGGTTATCACCTTTGATATTCATCCGGAAGATGATATTGAAGGTAATATCGACCTCTGGGTCGATGTGCACACGCCTCCAGTTATACCATTATGTGAGTTTCTCAACCATATTTATGTCTTTGATATTGTTTATTCAAAAATAGTTGACAACTACTATTGACAGCTTATTTCCAATCAAGTAAACATGTCCAGCGCTTGGTAGACATGACCTACTACTGTCCCGGGGCTGAACTAAACTGCGAGGAGATAAGTCATTATGTTTCATGGCTTGAGAATCTTCATACTGTCAAGACAAACTATTTTTTTGGACTTGAAAATCTTAGTACTCAAAACGTGCGACCAATAGTGTTCGTACTTAACTACGTCACATCTATAGGAAAGATGGTAAGATTTTTACTATTTGTCCTCAGTGCATCTTTTGCATACATTATTTTTAAGCTAAACTTCATTGCTAAGTATGTTACTATACAATGTTCCTCAACAAGGACTCCCGATGAATGTTGTGCCTCATTGGATGGAGACTAAAGGACGCATGAGAATTGTTAGCTTACGGCCAAGATATCCTACAATGCACTTTAGTGCATACAAGATTTCTAATAGCGAGGAATGCTTAATAGTGAAAGACTGGAGAAAAATTGTGAACGATCACAGAGAAGTACTAGGGGGCAGCAATCAGAAGTGCAACCCACGATTAGGAGACAGGTTCATCTGCTTGCTCCAACTTGATGAAGCAGGAGTGCTACACATGTTTTATGTTATTTTACCTGAGAGAGAGCAGCAAGAGTGATTAATTAGCTAGCTAGAAATGAGTTTGAAGATGATGAGGTGCTACACTATGACTATGATGATTACATAGCTAGTGTGATGAGGACATGACTACCTTGGATATGACCAAAAATATTGCATATATGCATATTTGTCAGGTGATTTCTAGTGCAAACTATTCAAGAATCTATTTATGTTATCCAGAACAAAAATACTTCACACACTTTTGTGTTTTGTCTAATTGCAGGTGTATGGGACATTTGTAAAATCCACATATGAATATAAGGAAGAAAGAGATGTTTATTTGCTGTCCAAAAAGTTCTCTCACGTCACTTTTGGCCCAAGAGAAGATAGAGTCCAAGTCTCTCACGTTCTGGATTCAGATTCGGACTGCACAGACACACCTGACTCAAAACGCACACAAGTTTTTCATACGGACTCGGAATTGGGTGATTCTTTTTTTGTTGGAAACTAGATTTCGTGCACTTTCCAACCCAATTGGAATCACCTTCAAATTCGTCCGGAGCGTTGAGTTGTGGACGAAACAATCTGATGCTGCAGCAGAGTCCGAGTCAAACTACAAGTCCAAAGGTGTTACATCACCTCCACTTGGGCCCATTGGCCTTGTACGACCTAGATTTAGTTTTAGGCTGCCTTGGGACGTCCTTCCACCTCCTTGGCCTCCACCCCTTGCTCCTATATAAGTAGATCCATCTAGTAGCTTTTCCTTGGGATTTGTTTAGTTAAAAGTTAGCCATTGCAACTTCGTGTACTTCGTTTGTGTCCAACGACCAGACCAAGACCGCTTACGGATCCCCACCATTATCAATACCTCATATATATTTGCAATATTCAGATTGCTTTATCATATTCTTGCTCGTTCTTCGATTGCTTGCAGGAATAGACCTTCGTGGTCAGGCTGACCGTGCTTCCGGCATTGTCAGTAACCTCAGGAGATTGGTTTAGCGATTGCTAAGGCGCAACGTCGTGCACGTTTGTAGTCGGATCGTCAAAGTCGTCTCCACCAAATCGATAGTTATCATCTCATCGAAAGATCGGGACACCCTCGCCTCTATCAGGTGGTATCAAGTGGTATCAGTTTTCAGGTTGCTCGGTGAGAATTTCCAGTTTTCCTAGATTAGATTTATTTTCTTACCTATTGTCCAAGAAAAAGCCACACAAAAAAAAGTTAGATCTGTTCATCCTTTATCCAAGCCAGTCTGAGCCTTTGCAATTTTCTATTCATTGCTTGCATAGTTGAATTATCGGTTGCATCGTCGTGTAAGTTGCTGGTCTTAGCGTCTAGTTCCTTTAGAGTTTCGAGTTCTGTTCACATTAGTCACGCCGCCGCTGCATCATTATCCCTTCCGATGTCCACCATCCCATCTATTAATGTCCACCACGTGCTACGCACTGTTCATTGTCATAATCATAGTTGAGGTCATTCACATCTTCGCCTGATCCAATCTGCATCTTATCTAGTTTGTCTTGAAAAAAAAAGATAGAGAAAAAAAGAGAAAAAAGGGAAAAAAAGAAAAAGAGAGAGAAGAAAAAGAAAAAAAAGCGTGAGAAAAAAAAAGAGAGAAGAAAAAAAATTGGATCTATCTAGAATCAATCTCGTACCTGAATTCGGATTGGAATCTGTTTTGCGCACTGTTCAGTAAAACAGGTGTATCTTCCTCATACGAAGTCCGTTTTGGCTCCGTGAGTACTCAAATTGAAGCTAGCGACGAGCCGCATCTAAATAGTTGCAGAAGCTTTTTCAATATTTGACACCTCAAAATCGGCTTCTAAATAGGTCTTTTTGCCCTTCGAAGTTCATGAACACAGCTTGTTCCAATTTTTCAGGCCAGTTTTAGAATTCTTTGACTCCTCATATCAACTCGGAATTGAGTGATTCTTTTTGCATTGGAAAGGTTGAGTTAATAGCATTCTTTGAAAGAATTTATCAGAAAATTGTCTTAAACTTTTCAAGAGGAAAGTTGGAGAGAGAGTTGTTGTATATCCTGCTTGGCAGTTGTTTTTCATCATTATCTTCACTGCCATTGTGATATTCACTTATATCTTGCTGTCAAGAGCTACTTAGTATCCTTCATTGATGCTAGTTGTGCTACGCCGTGACCTCATTAGTGTTCTAGGCTCGCGTCTCTAGTACGGTCTAGCCTAGGACCAGCACAGTACCGTCGTTGAGCGTTTATTCAACATTGCATCTTTGAATTGATTATTGCTAATCTTTTGCTACAATATATAGCCAACCCAGCTCCACATATTTTCTACACCGTGTATACGTACGCTCCCCTGCCAATCGCTTTACTCAATATACGGAGTTACTTGACACCGCTGGTTGCCGATCACCGCCTGCTGCATGGTAAGAACTTGTAAGACATTGATATTTGCTTTACTGTGAGCGTTTTACCACCACATCCTAGTAGTTATAGGAACATTATTTTTGGGTTTTGTTTCTTGTTCTACTAATCATGACAGGATCCAGAGTCAATTCATGGGTTTTGTCGATCGCGGGAGACGTGCCACCACCTTTGCAAATACCACAACCGTCACGAGAGGTGCACAAACATCCAAATGCACATGATCAGGTTAATGTATATATACCACCATTTAATGGCCGTTTTAAACCTGCTTTATATATTGAATGGGAGTTCGACATAAAAAAATATATTTGCTTCCCATAATTTCGATGAACATAAAAAGGTTAAGGTTGCGGTTGGTTCTTTCACTGGTTATGCTTTGGTTTGGTGGAGTGAATATTGTCGGTTACACCCTGATTATATACCTACTACTTGGGATGATTTGAAACTTGCCATGCGACATACTTTCGTCCCTGCTTATTATACTCGTGACATGATTAAGAAGTTGCAACACTTAAAACAAGGTAGTGAAACTGTAACAAAATATTATGATGATTTACAAACTACCTTGTTGCATTCCTCTTTAGAAGAAAGTGAAGATGATTTTATGGATAAATTTTGGGGAGGATTAAACCGTGATATTCAAGAGGTACTAATTCATGAAGAGTGTTATCCTATGGACCATTTGTTTCATCTTGCTTGCAAAGCTGAACAGGAAATAAAACGACGTGTTGGCCACGAGGAGAACAAGCGCACGGTGCACATTCCAAGAGTTGATATGATTGTTCCTTCAACTACTAGGCATACTATGACAACCAAATCCGTTGTTGTCAGGACTACATCACCTCCACCATGTGACACATCGCCCCCGAGAGTGGCTACATCATCTGAGTTGATCATAAGAGGTAATGACAAAGGTACTGATCTTCCATCTCTACATGAGAATGATGAATGCCTTGTCAATTTGAATGCACCATCTGATGAGCTACCCACTACTTTGATCACACCACCTATTTTAGAGGACTACGTTGATAATTTGACTTTGCCATGTGATCAAACAACTGAAATACCAACATTTTTGAGTGCACCCATTGAATTAACTATTGATGCAAAAGAACCAATGTTTAATCATTTTGATATGACCTCTAATCTTGGTGATGATTCTGTGTTGAATGACTTATTGCATGTTTGCTTATTTAAGCATGTTGTAGCATGTAAATTTGATGCAAGTAAGGTTTATTCACCAATGTTGGGATGGCTTAATGATGAACATTGTCAATCTTTTGAAATGAATAAGAGCTTCACTTATATGTGCAAACTGAGTTGCAATATTTTCATGCCTTCTACTTCTTGTGCTAATTTTTTTGGCTTTAGATTTTATGAACTATGCAAGTTACTCATCTATTCATGTGTCATATATGCAAAAATCAAGGAAAGTAAAAATGGATGACATATACATATACAACATGTACACCTTGTCTCTTTTGTTAGCCACATTTCAGATTAAGCAACGCCGAGGACGGCTTTATTTTCAAGAAGGGGAGGATGATGAGGACATGACTACCTTGGATATGACCAAAAATATTGCATATATGCATATTTGTCAGGTGATTTCTAGTGCAAACTATTCAATAATCTATTTATGTTATCCAGAACAAAAATACTTCACACACTTTTGTGTTTTGTCTAATTGCAGGTGTATGGGACATTTGTACAATCCACATATGAAGATAAGGAAGAAAGAGATGTTTATTTGCTGTCCAAAAAGTTCTCTCACGTCACTTTTGGCCCAAGAGAAGATAGAATCCAAGTCTCTCACGTTCTGGATTCAGATTCGGACTGCACAGACACACCTGACTCAAAACGCACACAAGTTTTTCATACGGACTCCGAATTGGGTGATTCTTTTTTTGTTGGAAACTAGATTTCGTGCACTTTCCAACCCAATTGGAATCACCTTCAAATTCGTCCGGAGCGTTGAGTTGTGGACGAAACAATCTGATGCTGCAGCAGAGTCCGAGTCAAACTACAAGTCCAAAGGTGTTACATCACCTCCACTTGGGCCCATTGGCCTTGTACGACCTAGATTTAGTTTTAGGCTGCCTTGGGACGTCCTTCCACCTCCTTGGCCTCCACCCCTTGCTCCTATATAAGTAGATCCATCTAGTAGCTTTTCCTTGGGATTTGTTTAGTTAAAAGTTAGCCATTGCAAGTTCGTGTACTTTGTTTGTGTCCAACGACCAGACCAAGACCGCTTACGGATCCCCACCATTATCAATACCTCATATATATTTGCAATATTCAGATTGCTTTATCATATTCTTGCTCGTTCTTCGATTGCTTGCAGGAATAGACCTTCGTGGTCAGGCTGACCGTGCTTCCGGCATCGTCAGTAACCTCAGGAGATTGGTTTAGCGATTGCTAAGGCGCAACGTCGTGCACGTTTGTAGTCGGATCGTCAAAGTCGTCTCCACCAAATCGATAGTTATCATCTCATCGAAAGATCGGGACACCCTCGCCTCTATCAGGTGGTATCATAGTGTTGGTGGTAATGACTATGATGATTATTATTAGCTAGTGTTGGTGGTGAGTAGATAGCTACCGCAACTAGTGTTGGTGGTGATTAGCTAGCTAGAATGAGTTTGAAGATGATGATGTGCTACACTATGACTATGATGATTAAATAACTACTGTTGGTGGTAATGACTATGATGATGATTATATAGCTTGTGCTGGCGGATTAGATTCAAGTGGAGGCAACATGTGGTGCACATCGAAAATACTACTAGTCCAAATTAGATCAAGTTTGGATTAGTAGTATACTTTTGACATGCAGCACATATTGCCTCCACTTGAACCTAATCCTCATTTATTTGACACACTATTATGGACATAATGATATAAACCTCATAATTGGTATTGTACCAAAATTCGTATAACGGCGTATAAATACACTCAAAATAAAAAAAATGAAAAAAGAATACTAGTAGCAATGGATAGGAAACACGCTGCTACTAGCTAGATTAGCAGCAGCGCGTTATAGAACAAACGATGCGGCTATGAGTCTTAGCAGTACCGGACGTTGTACGCGCTACTGCTAAGTATTAGCTGTAGCGTCTTATTAGTAGCATGGTTACCCGCGCTACTAGTGGGCACTAAACCCGCGCAACTACTATTGTTTTCCCTAGTAGTGGGTGTTTGAATTGCTAGAACTTCTATCTGTGGTGAACATGCAACTATAGGTGTGTCGTCAAAAAATTTGGAATTATTCAGGCTTCGTTTGGACATTTTTATACGGTAACTTGGTTTTCTAGGAATTTCAGGTGCACAATTCAAAATTAAACCACATGCACATGCTCCGGCGCACCAAAATGGGTTGTAAAATGATACATGTGTCCATGGATTGATGCTTACGTCCCATTCAAGAAATGGGGATGAATTTCAAACACCACGACACCGTGGCTCTCCGGCAAATGTTGAGGTGCTTGCTTTTGTAATTCTAGTAAATACAAAACTCGTCTGAAATTCATGAACCTTGGCATGCTATCATGGAACGGCATCAAGATGCTGGGGTATAAAAATGTGGTCCCATTTGGGCCAGGTTATGGTATAACTTTCTCGCAAACTAGAGCTTCTCTCACAACAAGCATGATGGTTTCGGTAGGGAACGCTTCACCTTTCTGGACGAAATGATATCCGTTGCATCTTCTCGATTTCAATTTTTTTTCCTAGTGTCAACATAGAACAACAGGAGTGTTGTGTCAATTTTTGGGATTTTTTGGGGTTCGCTTGGACATTTTTATACATTAATTGAGTTTTCTATGCATTCATGTGCATAATTCAAATTTGAACTACATGCACATGTTCTAATGCATATAAATTAGTTGAAAATTCAAATATGTGTCCTTGGTTGCATGCTTAATTAGGTCCCATGCAAGAAATGAGAATGAATGTAAAACGCCCTGCCACCGTCACTCGGCCGCAAACGTTGAGACATATACATGGTTTTTAAATTCTAGTAAATCCAAAGCTAGTATGCAATTCATGAAACTTGGCATGCTGTCATGGAGCGGCATCAACATGTCGTGGTAAATTTTTTGTCCCATTTGGGGTAGGTTTGGGGATATGCTTCTCACGAACCAGATCTTCTCACAACAAGCCCGATGGTCTTGGTAGGGAACGTTTCACCTTTCTGGACGAAACGATATGCATTGCCTCTTCTCGATTTCAATTTTTTTCCTAGTGTCAACATAGATCAATAGGGGTGTCGTGTCAATTTTTTGGAATTTTGGGGGTTTGCTTGGACATTATTATACATTAACTGGGGTTTCTATGCATTCATGTGCATAATTCAAATTTAAAGTACATGCACACATATGCTCTAATGCATATAAATTGGTTAAAAATTCAAATCTATGTCCTTGGTTGCATGCTTAATTAGGTCCCATGCAAGAAATGAGAATGAATGTAAAACACCCTGCCACCATCACTCGGCCGCAAATGTTGAGATATATACCTGGTTTTTGAATTCTAGTAAATCCAAAGCTCGTCTGTAATTCATGAAACTTGGCATGCTGTCATGGAGCAGCATCAACATGTCGTGGTAAATTTTTTATCCCATTTGGGGTAGGTCTGGGGATATGCTTCTCACGAACCAGATCTTCTCACAACAAGCCCGATGGTTTCGGTAGGGAATGTTTCACCTTTCTAGACGAAATGATATGCATTGCCTCTTCTCGATTTCAATTTTTTTTCCTAGTGTCAACATAGAACAACAGGGGTGTTGTGTCAATTTTGGGATTTTTGGGGTTTCGCTTGGATATTTTTATACATTAACTGAGTTTCCTATGTATTCATGTGCATAATTCAAATTTGAACTATACATGCACACATATGCTCTAATGCATATAAATTGGTTAAAAATTCAAATCTATGTCCTTGGTTGCATGCTTAATTAGGTCCCATGCAAGAAATGAGAATGAATGTCGTCAAACACCCTGCCACCGTCACTCGACTGCAAACATTGAGATACATGGTTTTTAAATTCTAGTATAAATCCAAAGCTCGTCTGAAATTCATGAAACTTGGCATGCATGCTATCATGGAGCGGCATCAACATGCCATGGTAAAATTTTTGTCCCATTTGGGGCAGGTTTGGGGATATGCTTCTCACAAACCAGAGCTTCTCACAACAAGCCTAATGGTTTCGGTAGGTAACATCCCACCTTTGGGGACAAAACGATATCCATTGCCTCTTATTGCTTGAAAAAATTTCTCGTGTCAACATAGAACAACAGGAGTGGTATGTCAATTATTGGGATTTTTCGGGGTTCGTTTGGGCATTTTTATGCGTTAATTGAGTGTTTCAATACATTTATGTGTATAATTCAAATTTTAACCATTCACGTGACGCCACGTGTCTTGGTTTTAATGGCTATAGGTTTTAATTGCTCTTGATCGCAAATGTTTTAGAAAGAACACCCGTATGCAAAGTGAGAGCAAGATTTGTGCATCTCTTCAACGCAAACGGTTGTTTTGGATGACCTATGTGCAAACACTTTACAAACAATTTGGTAAGATTTGCATCTGTCATATTGGGTATGTTGCCATTTGTCAAACTAGAAAGATTGACATTTGTTGATATAGTAACATTGCCATTTGTCAACCTTGTAACACTCGATTTGTCAAAATACAAAGCTCAAAATCACTAGCAGTATCTAATTTTTGCAACTAAAATTTAGTAATTAAGCATAGATGGAGGCAAGGAGGCGTGTTTAGCCAGGCGTGCAGCGGGCGGCGCAGTACTATTCGATTTGACCGCGGGCGGCCCAGTTCCCGATACGGCTTTAATGCAGACGAGGGAGAGGGTAGCGGTTCCCGAAATGTTGAACGACCAATGATGCATCCTCCTTAAATTAATCATGAATGCACAAGGGAAGTAATGGGAGGAGTACCGGGAAAAGAGGCAGCACGACGTGAATGCAATGCAGTTTGCACTCATATAAAGGCGTCCCTCCATTCCAATGCATCTGCCACATCGTACGTACCTAAGCATTTGCCTAAGCAGCTACACTAAGCGCAAAAGTGCTCACTCCAGACCCATGGCGGCGATGCGCGCGAGCGGACAGCGGCTGTGCCAGACGGTCCATGACGCCGGCCTGCGGAGTGGCACCAAGGATCATCTCCAGACGGTGTTGGCAACCGGCTGGTGGATGGCCGCCGTCGACGCCAACTACGACTCTCAGTTGGACCAGATGATCATTGCCACCACCAACAAGTTCGTCGTCGTCAAGAAGCTCGCAGACGACATCGCCGTACTCCTCCAGCCCATGCGCCCGGGCTCCTCATTGCCTACCACCCTAATCGGCCTCCATGGTCGGAACCTCTTTCAAGCATTGGTGGCCCTGCGACTGCCCGCCGACGCCATGAAGAATGTCAACCTGGAGGTCGCACTCGCCGCGAGGTGCCTCACCCTGCAAGAATTCGTCGACCTACACATCCAAGTGTACGAGCAAATCGCGTACATAGGTGTCTACAAGGCCAGTGAGGACGCTACGATGTTGGCCTTCTTCAACCGGCTGGAAGCCTTGGATGCCTTTGTTGAGAAGCACCTTGACCTCGCCAGAAAAGTCGTCGATCCTTAGCCGTCGGTCGGTGGCCCGGCGCACTAAGTTAATGAGGAGGAGGTCGAACGTTGATGGATGCATCTTTATTCTTGCCTCCTTAATTCTTATTGTGCTATTGCATTCTCGTTCGAGTCAATACAGACATGTGTGATCCCTTTGCTTAATTATATGCATCACTATAACTAGTACTCCATCCTGTCAATTTATAAGTTGTGCTGCCAGTGTTTGGGGCCGGTGCACGACACAATAAGCACACCCACGACGACACATACAGAGAGGACATCTAGCGGTTCCAATGGCGATTTATCAAAATAGGAAGCTCAAAATCACTAGCACTATCTAATTTTTGCAACTAAAATTCAGTAATTAAGCATATATTTCATTCATAGATTAAGCAGTCGTGCTTAATCTATACAAACAGTTCAACCGTTAGGCGCCACTGCGCGCTCTGCTCGCGTCCATCGGCGCGCTCGGGTTCTGAACAACTTTTCCTTGCATGTTCAACTGCTATATGCATATATATGGTTGCTCGCCATTGAGGTGATCGCGGAGCGCTCTGCTCGCGTCCCTCCGCGCGCGCTCTGCCAGCGGTTGGGCCTACACACGATCATGTCGGGGGCCCCATATGCATGCGGTTGCGCCGCGCGCGTTGCCACGCAATGCAGTTATGTGCGGCACGATGGAGTTACACGCTGCGAATTAGAACTGCCATCAGGACGTGCCGTCTGGCCTCCCCTTTAATTCCCGCAGCCATTATAACCTTAGTCTCTTCAACCTTTCGATCGCGCCCCACAATACCTCAAGCACACCCACGCGAACACATAGAGAGGGGATGTCTAGCGGTTCTCCAATGGAGTTCGGCGAGCATAAAGTGGAGACCCACGCGAGGGAGATGGATCTCTTGGTGGTGTACACAATCGACCCGGCCGTGGTGGACGACTACATCAACACTCTCGAGCAGTTGCTTGCTGGAAACAAGTACAAGGTGGTCAGCATCGACCTCCAGTACACCGCCAGTCGTCCCGGAATAGATTAGAAGGTTGCCATCGCCCAGTTGTGCGTGCACCATCATGTCCTAATCTACCACTACTGCATGGCCAGAGAGCCTTGCGGCCGTTTCAACAGGTTTGTCAACAACACCGACTACAAGTTCGCCACAGTGGAAACCACCGATGATGTAAAAGCGCTCAGTGTTACGGGCTTGGCTTGCCAGAACCTTGTCGAAATCCGTGACCACTACAAGGTCTAGGGCAGCACGAAGAAGGACACCCTAGTCGAACTCGCCTCGGCCATCGTCGACCCCTACTACGAAAAGGTGAAGCAGGATGCCCAGAGAACAATTGCCGTATCTTGGCACAGGGCCTGGATGCGGCGACTGGATGAACCTCATCTCAGGTTCGCGGCCGAGAGCGTGTACACATGCTGCGAGATGCACAGGCGGATTGTTGACATGAGGAAGTGCCTCGTTACCCAAATCGACGAGCCCGGATCGAGCCACAAGCAGAGCAAGCATCACAAGAAGTAGATGATGATCATATGATCGTTTATGCTATTTAATCATGCATGTAATATATAGTTTAGTTTATTGGTGTGTGGAAGTGTCATGTGTGTAGTACCCACCTATGAAATTATGCATGTAATAGTTTACTTTGATGTGTGCAAATGCCATGGTTGTAGTAGCCACCTATGTAATTGGATGTTTAATTTGGTTATGCAACCATGTCCTTATAAGTGTGTGTGTGTATATATGTTGTTGTTCTGTATGCAATCCCATCGCACAACACACACATCTTATTAGCAGCAACCGTCTATGTTATTATCGGTCTTCGCACACATTTCTGATTACATACATGTTTGCCGCGTATCACACACATCTTGTCTCAACACAAACAGTTCATCCGCGTGAACCGCATGTCGTATATCGCACACACCTTGATTTGGCTGACCGTTTCTTTTGTGTTGCCTAATCACAAACGGTTCATCCTAGTAAACTGTATGCTATTTATCGCACACACCTTTATCTGGCTGCCCGTTTCTTTTGTTGCTCCTCATTGAAACGGTTAATTGCACTGAACCATATGCCTGAAATCACACATGGAACTAACAACTGAACCGTGTTTGATGCATCCGTCATCGCAAATGTTTTGCACCTTTTTTGATGGGTTTTTACACCACCGTTTGCAATTAATGCATCGCACACAGTTTCGTCAAAGGGTCTCTGATCGTGGTGTCGCGTTAGCATCATCCAGCAGTAGTGTATATGTACACATCATCCATTATGATGCGCACGTGCTTGTGTTGGTTAGCACCAAATATCCAATGCTCAAATAAATGAGATGCGTGATATAGAAACATGTCATCCATCATGAGAGGTTTGTTGTTATGTATGGCATAATGGAGACTCAAATTGTGTAATACATCATGAGAAATTTGTAGAGCATTGTTATTCATGGAATGCATATGGTGCACACAATCATGGGAAATATACAAAGTATGAAACGCATCAAAATCTCCTAATATGTATGAAGAAACTATGGGGGTCTCCTCATGATCATTAGTGGAAACATCACATGGAGAATATTGACAACATCCAAAACAATGCATATTTGAAACAATGTGATCATGGCATGGCATAGTAGATGAATTGCACAAATCATGTAAAGGCAGCTTAGCAATATCATCACATGAAAAACAAAAGCCAACGACCATCATCTCGTCATCTATGCCATAAGTGCAAATGGGATTTATTTTAGTGGGGCATGCATAGTTACTATGTTGAGATTGTAATGATGCAATATGGGAGATCTCACTCATAGCATATGACAAGTTCAATGGGTTGTCGAACATGATGTGACCAAAAGAATTTTCACATGATATCCTATGGAGCATAGCATCACAACTAGGCACCTTGACATGCTCATCACCATATTCATCATAAATGGGTGGCATATCAAAGCAAGTAGAAGATATAGTATGTGATGAATCCATAAGGTCATCAACATCATGCAAGCAATCATTTGCAAGATAGTCCACTAGTGGGACAAGAGAAGCACCATCACCTATGTTACCTTTGGAGCGTCGCTCATGTGTTGTAGGTGAGGTGTCGAAGACCAAGTCATGGTCATCTTCATCTTGATGGAACCATGTGGGGGTGCATCATCGTCCACCATGGCCATCGTCGTCTCCATTGGAGGTATGGACTCGTCAAGGATAGGCATGTCGTCATGTAGGAGACCTAGCACAAAAAAGGAAAACACACTTGGAGTAGAGGATAAGTCATTAGAAATCATAGTTGCCTCACGTGCCGTGTCAACTACCTCACTCACTAAGTGTTGTGGCTCACTCACTCCCTTAAGGATGCACTCACTCATATGGTTGGTGGAGTCAATCAAATGGCTCTCAACCTCACATAGGATGTGTGGGATGCTCTCAAGTGTGGGGCTCGTGGTGGTCACACTAATCCTCTCATAGGTGGAGTCACTCATGTCACTCATGTGGTGGTGGCTCTCCTCACATGGGAATTGGGGTGATACGTCTCCAACGTATCTATAAATTTTGATTGTTCCATGCTATTATATTACCCGTTTTGGATGTTTATGGGCTTTACCATACACTTTTATATCATTTTTGGGACTAACCTTCTAACCGGAGGCCCAGTCCGAATTGCTGTTTTTTTGCCTATTTCAGTGTTTCGAAGAAAAGGAATATCAAACGGAGTCCAAACGGAATGAAACCTTCAGGAGCGATCTTTTTGGAACAAACGCAATCCAGGAGACTTGGAGTGGATGTCAAGAAGCAGCCGAGGCGGCCATGAGGCAGGAGGGCTCCCTAGGGGGGTGGGCACGCCCCCACCCTCGTGGCTCCCCTGACCTACCTCCTTCGCCTATATATACTCCCGTACCCTGAAAACATCCAAGAGCACTACGAAAAACTATTTCCACCGCCGCAACCTTCTGTATCCGCGAGATCCCATCTTAGAGCCTTCGTTGGTGCTCCGCCGGAGGGGAAATAGACCACGGAGGGCCTCTACATCATCTCCAAGGCCTCTTCGATGAGTTGTGAGTAGTTTACACTAGACCTTCGGGTCCATAGTTATTAGCTAGATGGCTTCTTCTCTCTCTTTGAATCTCAATACCAAGTTCTCCTTGATCTTCTTGGAGATCTATTCGATGTAACTCTTTTTGCGGTGTGGTTGTCGAGATCCGATGAATTGTGGGTTTATGATCAAGTTTATCTATGAGAAATAATTGAATCTTCTCTGAATTCTTTTATGTATGATTTGTTATCTTTGCAAGTCTCTTAGAATTATCAGTTTGGTTTGGCCTACTAGATTGATCTTTCTTGCAATGGGAGAAGTGTTTAGCTTTGGGTTCAATCTTGCGGTGTCCTTTCCTAGTGACAGCAGGGGCAGCAAGGCACGTATTGTATTGTTTCCATCGAGGATAAAAAGATGGGGTTTATATCATATTGCTTGAGTTTATCCCTCTACATCATGTCATCTTGCTTAATGCATTACTTTGTTCTTATGAACTTAATACTCTAGATGCAGGCAGGAGTCGGTCGATGTGTGGAGTAATAGTAGTAGATGCAGAATCGTTTCAATCTACTTGTTGCGGACGTGATGCCTATATACATGATCATGCCTAGATAATCTCATAACCCCTTTATCGCGTTGGTTGCGAGGTTCTTGTTTGTTTGTATAGGTACGAGGGACTTTTGAGGAGCCTCCTACTAGATTGATACTTTGGTTCTCAAAAACTGAGGGAAATACTTACGCTACTTTGCTGCATCACCCTTTCCTCTTCAAGGGAAAACCAACGCAGTGCTCAAGAGGTAGCAAGAAGGATTTCTGGCACCGTTGCCGGGGAGGTCTTCGCTCAAGTCAAGACATACCAAGTACCCATCACAAACTCATCTCCCTCGCATTACATTATTTGCCATTTGCCTCTCGTTTTCCCCTCCCCCACTTCACCCTTGCCGTTTTATTCGCCCTCTCTTTTCCGTTCGCCTCTCTTTTTCGCTTGTCTCTTGTGTGCTTGTGTGTTGGATTGCTTGTCACGATGGCGCAAGATAATACCAAATTGTGTGACTTTTCCAATACCAATAATAATGATTTCCTTAGCACTCCTATTGCTCCTCTTAATGATGCTGAATCTTGTGAAATCAATGCTGCTTTGTTGAATCTTGTTATGAAAGATCAATTCTCCGTCCTTCCTAGTGAATATGCCGCTACTTATCTAAACAACTTTGTTGATTTGTGTGATATGCAAAAGAAGAAAGATACGGATAATGATATTGTTAAATTTAAGTTATTTCCGTTTTCACTTAGAGATCGTGCTAAAACTTGGTTTTTGTCTTTGCCTAAAAATAGTATTGATTCATGGAATAAGTGCAAAGATGCTTTTATCTCTAAGTATTTTCCTCCCGCTAAGATCATCTCTCTTAGAAACGATATTATGAATTTTAAACAACTTGACCATGAGCATGTTGCCCAATCTTGGGAAATAATGAAATCAATGATTCTCAATTGCCTACTCATGGTTTGAATTTATGGATGATCATACAAAAAATTTATGCCGGATTGAATTTTGCTTCTTGAAATCTTTTAGATTCGGCCGCGGGAAGCACTTTTATGGAAATCACTTTAGGAGAAGCTACTAAACTCCTTGATAACATTATGATTAATTATTCTCAATGGCACACCGAAAAATCTACTAGTAAAAAAGTTCATGCGATAGAAGAGATTAATGTTTTGAGTGGAAAGATGGATGAACTTATGAAATTATTTGCTACTAAGAGTGCTCCTATTGATCCCAATGATATGCCTTTGTCTACTTTGATTGAGAATAATAATGAATCTATGGATGTGAATTTTGTTGGTAGGAATAATTTTGATAACAATGCTTATAGAGGAAACTTTAATCCTAGGACGTTTCCTAGTAATTCCTCTAATAATTATGGTAATTCCTACAACAGCTCTTACGGAAATTTTAATAAGATGCCCTCTGATTTTGAGAATAGTGTTAAAGAATTTATGATCTCTCAAAAGAATTTCAATGCTTTGCTTGAAGAAAAATTGCTTAAAGTTGATGAATTGGCTAGGAACGTGGATAGAATTTCTCTTGATGTTGATTCTTTGAAACTTAGATCTATTCCACCTAAGCATGATATCAATGAGTCTCTCAAAGCCATGAGAATTTCCATTGATGAGTGCAAAGAAAGAACCACTAGGATGCGTGCTAAGAAAGATTGCTTTGTAAAAGCGTGTTCTTCTTGTTTCCATGAAAATAATGATGAAGATCTAAAAATTATTGATGTGTCCCCTATTAAATATTTGTTTTGCAATATGAGTCTTGATAATGATGGTACTGGAGATGAGTCAACTTTAGTTAAAAGGCGTCCCAATGATTTAGAGTTTTTAGATCTTGATGCTAAATTTGGTAAAAGTGGGATTGGAGATATCAAAACTTTACATAACAATGAACCCACTATTATGGATTTCAAGGAATTTAACTATAATAATTGTTCTTTAATAGATTGTATTCCCTTGTCGCAATCCGTGTTGAATTCTCCTCATGCTTATAGTCAAAATAGAGATTTTACCAAACATATCGTTGATGCTTTGATGCAATCTTATGAAGAAAAACTTGAATTGGAAGTTTCTATACCTAGAAAACTTTATGATGAGTGGGAACCTACTATAAAAATTAAAATTAAATATCATGAATGCTATGCTTTGTGGGATTTGGGTGCTAGTGTTTCCACTATTTCGAAAACTTTATGTGATGTGCTAGGTTTCCATGATTTTGATGATTGCTCTTTAAACTTGGACCTTGCGGATTCCACCATTAAGAAACCTATGGGAAGGATCAATGATGTTATTATTGTTGCAAATAGGAATTATGTGCCCGTAGATTTTATTGTTCTTGATATAGATTGCAATCTTTCATATCCTATTATTCTTGGTAGACCTTTCCTTAGAACGATTGGTGCAATTATTGATATGAAGGAAGGGAATATTAGATTCAAATTTCCATTAAGGAAAGGCATGGAACACTTCCCTAGAAAGAAAGTAAAATTACCTTATGAATCTATTATGCGACCCACTTATGAATTCAATGCCAAAGATGACAATACTTAGATCTATATTCTCGCTTTTATGCCTAGCTAGGGGCGTTAAACGATAGCGTTTGTTGGGAGGCAACCTAATTTTATTTTTGTTTCTTTCTTTTGCTTCTGTTTAGTAATAAATAATTCATCTAGATTCTGTTTAGATGTGGTTTTACGTTTTAATTAGTGTTTGTGCCAAGTAGAACCTATAGGATAACCTACGGTGATAGTTAATTTGATTCTGCTGAAAACCAGAAACTTTTGCACGCACGAGAATAATTGTAATAAATCACAGAAATGTGATTTTTAGTTGATTCCTTTTGCAGTACATCAATAGCCAAATTTCCCAGGACTTCGTATTTTGGTAGGATTTTTTGAGTTCCAGAAGTAGTCGAAAATTACAGATTGCTACAGACTGTTCTGTTTTTGACAGATTCTGTTTTTCGTGTGTTATTTGCTTATTTTGATGCATCTATGGCTAGTATCGGGGGGTATGAACCATAGATAAGTTGGAATACAGTAGGTTTAACACCAATATAAATAAATAGTGATTTCATTATAGTACCTTATGTGGTGGTTTTTCTTTCTTGCACTAACGGAGCTTATGAGATTTCCTGTTGAGTTTTGTGTTGTGAAGTTTTCAAGTTTTGGGTAAAGATTTGATGGACTATGGAATAAGGAGTGGCAAGAGCCCAAGCTTGGGGATTCCCATGGCACCCAAAGATATTCAAGGACAACGAAAAGCCTAAGCTTGGGGATGCCCCGGAAGGCATCCCCTCTTTCATCTTCGTCTATCGGTAACTTTACTTGGAGCTATATTTTTATTTGCCACATGATATGTGTTATGCTTGGAGCGTCTTGTATGATATGAGTCTTTGCTTTTTAGTTTACCACAATCATCCTTGCTGTACACACCTTTTGGGAGAGACACACTTGAATCCGTAATTTATTAGAATACTCTATGTGCTTCACTTATATCTTTTGAGCTAGATAATTTTGCTCTAGTGCTTCACTTATATCTTTTAGAGCACGGCGGTGGTTTAATTTTGTAGAACTTGTTCATATCTCATGCTTCACTTATATCATTTTGAGTCTTTTAGAACAACATGGTATTTGCTATGGATAGATTTGGTCCTAGAATGATGGGCATCCAAGTTGGGTATAATAAAAACTATCATAGAAAGTGAATTGGATGCTATGATCAATTTGATGGTTGATGATTGTTTTGAGATATGAGGATTGTGATATTAGAGTCATGCTAGTGGAGTAATTATGAATTTGAGAATACTTGCGTTGAAGTTTGTGATTCCCATAGCATGCACGTATCGTGAACCGCTTTGTGTTGAAGTTGGAGCATAATTTATTTATTGATTGTCTTCCTTATGAGTGGCAGTCGGGGACGGGCGATGGTCTTTTCCTACCAATCTATCCCCCTAGGAGCATGTGCATAGTACTTTGTTTTCAATGACTTGTAGATTTTTGCAATAAGTATATGAGTTCTTTATGACTAATGTTGAGTCCATGGATTATACGAACTCTCACCCTTCCACTATTGCTAGCCTCTCTTGTGTCGCGTAACTTTCGCCGGTACCATACACCCACTATATACCTTCCTCAAAACAGCCACCATACCTACCTATTATGGCATTTCCATAGCCATTCCGAGATATATTGCCATGCAACTTTCCACCGTTCCGTTTATTATGACACGCTCCATCATTGTCATATTGCTTTTGCATGATCATGTAGTTCACATTGTATTTGTGGCAAGGCCACCTTCATAATTCTTTCATACATGTCACTCTTGATTCATTGCATATCCCGGTACACCGCCGGAGGCATCCACATAGAGTCATATGTTGTTCTAAGTATCAAGTTGTAATTCTTGAGTTGTAAGTAAATAAAAGTGTGATGATCTTCATTATTAGAGCATTGTCCCAAGTGAGGAAAGGATGATGGAGACTATGATTCCCCCACAAGTCGGGATGAGACTTTGGACTTTATAAAAATAAAAGAGGCCAAAGAAGCCCAAATAAAAAAAAGAGGCCAAAGAAGCCCAAATAAAAAAATAAAAAAAATGAGAGAAAAAGAGAAAAGGGACAATGTTACTATCCTTTTACCACACTTGTGCTTCAAAGTAGCACCATGATCTTCATGATAGAGAGTCTCCTATGTTGTCATTTTCATATACTAGCGGGAATTTTTCATTATAGAACATGGCTTGTATATTCCAATGATGGGCTTCCTCAAAATGCCTTAGGTCTTCGTGAGCAAGCAAGATGGATGCACACCCACTTAGTTTCTTTAGTTGAGCTTTCATGCACTTATAGCTCTAGTGCATCCGTTGCATGGCAATCCCTGGTCACTCACATTTATATCTATTAATGGACATATCCATAGCCCATCGATACGCCTAGTTGATGTGAGACTATCTTCTCCTTTTCTGTCTTCTCCACAACCACCATTCTATTCCACATATAGTGCTATGTCCATGGCTCACGCTCATGTATTGCGTGAAAGTTGAAAAAGAATGAGAATACTAAAGTATGAAACAATTGCTTGGCTTGTCATCGGGGTTGTGCATGATTAAATATTTTGTCTGATGAAGATAGAGCATAGCCAGACTATTTGATTTTGTAGGGATAGCTTTCTTTAGCCATGTTATTTTAAGAAGACACGATTGCTTTGTTAGTATGCTTGAAGTATTATTACTCTTATGTCAATATGAATTTTTATTTAGAATCATTTGGATATGAATGTTCATGACACAATAAAGAAAATTACATTGAGAAATATGCTAGGTAGCATTCAACATCAAAAACTCCGTTTTTATCATTTACCTACTCGAGGACGAGCATGAATTAAGCTTGGGGATGCTTGATACGTCTCCAACGTATCTATAATTTTTTATTGTTCCATGCTATTATATTACCCGTTTTGGATGTTATGGGCTTTACTTTACACTTTTATATCATTTTTGGGACTAACCTACTAACCGGAGGCCCAGCCCGAATTGCTGTTTTTTTGCCTATTTCAGTGTTTCGAAGAAAAGGAATTTCAAACGGAGTTCAAACGGAATGAAACCTTCGGGAGCAAAACGCAATCCGGGAGACTTGGAGTGGACGTCAAGAAGCAGCTGAGGCGGCCACGAGGCAAGAGGGCACGCGCTAGGGGGGTGGGCGCGCCCCCCACCCTAGTGGCCTCCTCGTGGATCCCCTGACCTACCTCCCTCGCCTATATATACTCCCGTACCCTGAAAACATCCAAGAACACCATGAAAAACTATTTCCACCGCCGCAGCCTTCTATATCCGTGAGATCCCATCTTGGAGCCTTTGTCGGCGCTCCGCCGGAGGGGGAATCGACCATGGAGGGCCTCTACATCATCTCCAAGGCCTCTCTGATGAGTCGTGAGTATTTTACCATAGACCTTCGGGTCCATAGTTATTAGTTAGATGGCTTCTTCTCTCTCTTTGAATCTCAATACCAAGTTCTCCTCGATCTTCTTGGAGATCTATTCGATGTAACTCTTTTTGCGGTGTGTTTGTCGAGATCCGATGAATTGTGGGTTTATGATCAAGTTTATCTATGAGAAATAATTGAATCTTCTCTGAATTCTTTTATGTATGATTTGTTATCTTTGCAAGTCTCTTAGAATTATCAGTTTGGTTTGGCCTACTAGATTGATCTTTCTTGCAATGGGAGAAGTGCTTAGCTTTGGGTTCAATCTTGCGGTGTCCTTTCCCAATGACAGCAGGGGCAGCAAGGCACATATTGTATTGTTGCCATCGAGGATAAAAATATGGGGTTTATAATTTCTTGAGTTTATCCCTCTACATCATGTCATCTTGCTTAATGCGTTACTTTGTTCTTATGAACTTAATACTCTAGATGCACGCAGGAGTCGGTCGATGTGTGGAGTAATAGTAGTAGATGCAGAATCGTTTCGATCTACTTGTTACGGACGTGATGCCTATATACATGATCATGCCTAGATAATCTCATAACTATGCACTTTTCTATCAATTGCTCGACAGTAATTTGTTCACCCACCATAATTCTTATGCTATCTTGAGAGAAGCCACTAGTGAAACCTATGGCCCTCGGGTCTATCTTTTATCATATAAGTTTTCCATCTATCTTTATTTGCAATCTTTACTTTCCAATCTATATCATAAAAATGCCAAAAATATTTATCTTATCTTATTATCTCTATCAGATCTCACTTTCGCAAGTTACCGTGAAGGGATTGACAACCCCTTTATCACGTTGGTTGCGAGGTTCTTGTTTGTTTGTGTAGGTACGAGGGACTTTTGAGGAGCCTCCTACTGGATTGATACCTTGGTTCTCAAAAACTGAGGGAAATACTTACGCTACTTTGCTCCATCACCCTTTCTTCTTCAAGGGAAAACCAATGCAGTGCTCAAGAGGTAGCATGGGGCATCTCATCATATGTGTGTGTCGGAGAGATGTAGGTACAAACGTCTCCATGCTCAACTGCTATCGCTGCCTTGGTTGAAGGGATAGTCCCATGCTCAACCTCCTCATCCATAACGCCTCCAAATATGAATGTCGTAGGGTGTGGCAAATCATCGCTCTCCTCCGAGACCAAAGAGAGGGTCTCATGCGTGGTCTAGTAACTTGACTCGGAGTAGGAGATATATTGGGGCGCCTTCTTCATGTTGTTGAAGAGGTTCATGTTCGTCGCCGTAGTCGAAGGGGATGGCCCTAGCTCGACCTTCTTGTTGTTATCTTGTTGTTGGAGGCCCGTATGATGTGGCACCTCGTATCTTGTCTCCATGACCGAAGGGAATTTATCATGCTCGGCCATCTTCCTTGAGGGGTTTCCGAAGATGGAGGGTTGCCCTCGCTTGTAGGTGGTCGCCTTGTTTTTGAAGATGTCGATGTAGGCGAACTCATGGGAAGTAGGGAAAGATGCCGTAGCGTCCTCTTGGTGGTGCTTGTCTTGCGGTCTTCTCTTGTGCTCATGAAGTTTGGTCGTAGCTTGATGTAGATCTTGTTGGGACTTGTAGGTTTGCGCGGGTGTAGCATCTTCATGTTGATGATGTCGTTGTCGTGCTTGAGATTGTCGTAGATGTCGCTCGTCGTTGTTGTCCACATGATGCTTGGAGGTGAGTTGCCCTTCATGACAATTTGAATCACGAATGTGATAATGGGCGCCATGGATATGTGGACGTGGATGAATTGCGCTTGCATCGCTTGGGCGCTCCAAAGATGATCGACTTGCTCGCCTTCGCCTTGAGGATGATGAAGGGGAAGAACGGTTGACCAACATGGTTCGAATCTCCTCCATCCTTGCATCTTCCTCCTCCTCTTGTGCAGAAAGCTTGTTGTCAAAGTAGTCTCTTGTACGTGCTTCGGAGTGTCGTATGTCGATGGTGAGGGTGTCGACGTGCTATCTCAATCTTGATTGTGCGCCTTGCATTTGTCATTGTAGATCAAAGATGGACGCTTTGGTGATGTAGTTGTTCGTGCTATCGTTGTTGTCGAAGATCGGAGATGAAATGCCTTGCCTATCCATCACAAGACTCGAGCAAATATGAGTGGAAGAAACGAGAGAACTATAGCAAATGTACCTTGACCTGATAGAGGCGGAGGTGTCCCGTCTTTCGATGAGATGATGGATATCGCTTTGGTGGAAGTCGACTTTGACGATCCGACTACGAACGTGCAAGGACGTCGCGCCTTAGCAATCACTAAACCAACTCCGAGAGGTTATTGACCACGCCGGAGCACGATCAACCTGACCACGAGGGTCTGTTTCCTGCGAGCAAACGAAGAACAAGCAAGAAACTAAGATTGCAATCTGGATATTGCGAATATAAGATGAAAGCTTTATTGATCAAGGTGGGGTTCTGTGACGCCTTTGTCTGGTCGTTGAACACAAACGAAGTACGCGAAGTTGCAGCTATGGCGAACTTTTAATCTAAACAAAACCCAAAGTCTAAACGATGCCCTAAGGGCTGTATATATGGAGGAAGAGGGGGGGGGAATTTCGTGGCCCTTGGTGGAGGAGTCCGAAATCAACCCTATCTCTTGTTTCCCCACACATACGGACTCTAAAAATAGCCTATACTTATGTATTTCGAAATTACATGGGCCTGGCCCAATAATAAGGTGACGCAGCACCTAAAATAGCCTCGGGACGAAATTTATGAAGTGGCATCTTGTATATTTCGTCCAAGGCTTCATGCACCCATTATGGTGGCTTCAAAGTCCTGAAATCATCACATGTAACTCCGTTCTTGTTCCCCTTGCGCATGCCATCATCTCCATGCTTGTTCTTGCTCCAATGTTCATCCTTCTCCAAGCTAGGCCCTTCATTTGTAAGCAAAACAAATGTATCCAATTTAGGCAGCATCATATTCTCATGAACATTAGAATCATTACCAAGAAACGAAAGTACCTGGTAATTTAGTTGGCGTGCACGAGCTCTACTAATTGGTCCAGTATGTGATAGAGGCCAAGGTGTCCCGTTTTTCGATGAGATGATGGATTTCGCTTTGGTGGAAGTCGACTTTGACGATCCGACTACGAACGTGCGAGGACGTCGCGCCTTAGCAATCGCTAAACCAACTCCGTGATAGAGGCAAAGGTGTCCCGTCTTTCGATGAGATGGTGGATTTCGCTTTGGTGGAAGTCGACTTTGACGATCCGACTACGAACGTGCGAGGACGTCGCGCCTTAGCAATCGCTAAACCAACTCCGAGAGGTTATTGACCACGCCGGAGCACGATCAACCTGACCACGAGGGTCTGTTTCCTGCGAGCAAACGAAGAACAAGCAAGAAACTAAGATTGCAATCTGGATATTGCGAATATAAGATGAAAGCTTTATTGATCAAGGTGGGGTTCTGTGACGCCTTTGTCTGGTCGTTGAACACAAACGAAGTACGCGAAGTTGCAGCTATGGCGAACTTTTAATCTAAACAAAACCCAAAGTCTAAACGATGCCCTAAGGGCTGTATATATGGAGGAAGAGGGGGGAATTTCGTGGCCCTTGGTGGAGGAGTCCGAAATCAACCCTATCTCTTGTTTCCCCACACATACGGACTCTAAAAATAGCCTATACTTACGTATTTCGAAATTACATGGGCCTGGCCCAATAATAAGGTGACGCAGCACCTAAAATAGCCTCGGGACGAAATTTATGAAGTGGCATCTTGTATATTTCATCCAAGGCTTCATGCACCCATTATGGTGGCTTCAAAGTCCTGAAATCATCACTTGTAACTCCGTTCTTGTTCCCCTTGCGCATGCCATCATCTCCATGCTTGTTCTTGCTCCAATGTTCATCCTTCTCCAAGCTAGGCCCTTCATTTGTAAGCAAAACAAATGTATCCAATTTAGGCAGCATCATATTCTCATGAACATTAGAATCATTACCAAGAAACGAAAGTACCTGGTAATTTAGTTGGCGTGCACGAGCTCTAGTAATTGGTCCAGTATGTATAGCAGCAGGGGCTGTGGGTGTAACAATTGTATTGATGTCCTCATCAGGATATATCTATGGACTTTGTTTTAGGTTTACCTCGAACAAAGAAGGGGAGGGATAGCATATTTGTTGTCGTGGATAGATTCTCGAAAATGGTACACTTTATACCATGTCATAAAAGCGATGATGCTGTTAATGTTGCTGATTTGTTCTTTCGTGAAATTATTCGCTTGCATGGTGTGCCAAATACTATTGTTTCAGATCGTGATACTAAATTTCTTAGCCACTTTTGGAGATGTTTATGGGCTAAGTTGGGGACTAAACTGCTTTTTAGTACTACTTGTCACCCCCAAACTGATGGACAAACTGAAGTAGTCAATAGAACATTGTCTACTATGCTTAGGGCTGTTTTGAAGAATAATAAGAAAATGTGGGAGGAATGCTTGCCTCATATTGAATTTGCTTATAATCGTTCATTGCATTCTACTACTAAGATGTGCCCTTTTGAAGTTGTGTATGGTTTCCTACCTCATGCACCTATTGATTTGTTGCCTCTTCCATCTTCAGAGAAGGTTAATTTTGATGCTAAACAACGTGCTGAATTTATTTTAAAAATGCATGAGTTAACTAAGGAAAACATTGAGCGCATGAATGCTAAATATAAACTTGCTGGAGATAAGGGTAGAAAACATGTTGTGTTTGCACCTGGAGATCTTGTTTGGTTACATTTGCGTAAGGATAGATTTCCTGATTTGCGCAAATCAAAGTTAATGCCACGTGCTGATGGTCCCTTTAAGGTGTTAGAGAAAATAAATGATAATGCATATAAACTTGAGCTGCCTGCAGATTTTGGGGTTAGTCCCACTTTTAACATTGCAGATTTGAAGCCTTATTTGGGTGAGGAAGATGAACTTCCGTCGAGGACGACTTCATTTCAAGAAGGGGAGGATGATGAGGACATCAATACAATTGTTACACCCACAGCCCCTGCTGCTATACATACTGGACCAATTACTAGAGCTCGTGCACGCCAACTAAATTATCAGGTACTTTCGTTTCTTGGTAATGATTCTAATGTTCATGAGAATATGATGCTGCCTAAATTGGATACATTTGTTTTGCTTACAAATGAAGGGCCTAGCTTGGAGAAGGATGAACATTGGAGCAAGAACAAGAACGGAGTTTCAAGTGATGATTTCAGGACTTTGAAGCCACCATAATGTGTGCATGAAGCCTTGGACGAAATATACAAGATGCCACTTCATAAATTTCGTCCCGAGGCTATTTTAGGTGTTGCGTCACCTTATTATTGGGCCAGGCCCATGTAATTTCGAAATACATAAGTATAGGCTATTTTTAGAGTCCGTATGTGTGGGGAAACAAGAGATAGGGTTGATTTCGGACCCCTCCACCAAGGGCCACGAAATTCCCCCCTCTTCCTCCATATATACAGCCCTTAGGGCATCGTTTAGACTTTGGGTTTTGTTTAGATTAAAAGTTCGCCATAGCTGCAACTTCGCGTACTTCGTTTGTGTTCAACGACCAGACAAAGGCGTCACAGAACCCCACCTTGATCAATAAAGCTTTCATCTTATATTCGCAATATCCAGATTGCAATCTTAGTTTCTTGCTTGTTCTTCGTTTGCTCGCAGGAAACAGACCCTCGTGGTCAGGTTGATCGTGCTCCGGCGTGGTCAATAACCTCTCGGAGTTGGTTTAGCGATTGCTAAGGCGCGACGTCCTCGCACGTTCGTAGTCGGATCGTCAAAGTCGACTTCCACCAAAGCGATATCCATCATCTCATCGAAAGATCGGGACCCTCGCCTCTATCAGTTTCTAAAGTCCGAACAAGAGCATATAATTCTTTATCATAAGTAGAATAATTCAGACTAGGCCCACTCAATTTTTCAGATAAGTATGCAACGGGTTTGCCATCTTGTAATAACACACCTCCTAATCCAATTCCACTAGCATCACATTCAAGCTCAAAAGTCTTATTAAAATCAGGAAGTTGGAGTAAAGGAGCATGTGTCAACTTATCTTTCAATACGGAGAAGGCTTCTTCCTGTGCGGTACCCCAAAGAAAAGGCACATCTTTCTTTGTAAGCTCATTGAGAGGTGCAGCAATGGTGCTGAAATCTCTCACAAAACGCCTATAGAATCCAGCGAGGCCAAGAAAACTCCTCACGTGTGTGACCGTTTTGGGCTGCGGCCAACTCTCAATAGCTTCAATCTTGGCTTTATCAACTTCAATTCCCTGTGGAGTAACAACATAGCCAAGAAAAGATACTCGGTCGGTGCAAAAGGTGCACTTCCCAAGGTTACCAAACAAACGTGCATCACGTAGAGCAATAAAAACAGCACGTAAATGTTCCAAATGTTCCTCCAAAGATCTGCTATAAATCAATATGTCATCAAAGTAAACTACCACAAATCTTCCAATGAAAGCACGTAAAACTTCGTTCATTAATCTCATGAAAGTACTAGGTGCATTAGTTAACCCAAAAGGCATGACCAACCACTCATATAATCCAAACTTAGTTTTAAATGCTGTTTTCCATTCATCTCCCAATTTCATACGAATTTGATGGTAGCCACTACGCAAATCAACTTTGGAGAATATTGTAGAGCCACTCAATTCATCAAGCATATCATCTAGCCTAGGAATAGGATGACGATAACGAATAGTAATATTATTAATGCCTCTACAATCAACACACATACGTGATGTACCATCCTTTTTCGGCACTAGAATAATAGGAACAGCACAAGGACTAAGGGATTCGCGTATATAACCTTTGTCGAGAAGCTCTTGTACTTGACGCATAATCTCCTTCGTCTCCTCTGGATTGGTACGGTATGGTGCACGGTTTGGCAGTGAAGCACCGGGAATTAAGTCAATCTGATGCTCAATCCCTCGAATAGGCGGTAATCCCGGTGGCACGTCTTGTGGAAAAAC
The DNA here is from genome assembly GCF_002162155.2 of Triticum dicoccoides. NCBI lineage: Eukaryota > Viridiplantae > Streptophyta > Magnoliopsida > Poales > Poaceae > Triticum > Triticum dicoccoides. The sequence goes on along the minus strand of NC_041389.1, from coordinate 208,286,735 downwards.
GTCAGCGAACTCCTGCAAAATGTTAGTGACAGCAAGAGGCAAAGAGGAAGGCACGTCCTCGAATGAAAATAATGCCTCTTTGCACACAAAAGCATAGCAAACAGATTTGCTGAAATCTAGCTCATCAATATCAGATTTGGTGGCAAATAAACATGCACTTTTCAATTTAATTTCAGAAGCAACACTAGATGGTTTATTATTAGGCTTCATTTGTTGCTCAAATTCTTTTGCCACAATCTGATTTTCACTCTTATTCTTCTCCTGTTGTGCTTTATTAGCTCTATTAATATCATCTTTCAAAATGGAATCAGGAGTTATAGGAAGCAAAGTAATATTTTTATCCTTATGAACAAGAGTATAGTGATTGTTTCTACCATGGTGTACAGAATTTTTATCAAATTGCCATGGTCTACCAAGTAATAAGGAACATGCTTGCATAGGTACCACATCACAATCAACATAATCAGCATATGTAGAGATACTAAAATGCACACGAACAGTACGTGTTACCTTAACCTTGCCGCTGTTGTTGAACCATTGGATGTAGTAAGGATGTGGATGTGGTCTTGTGGTGAGAGAAAGCTTCTCCACCATCTCCATGCTAGCCAAGTTGTTGCAGCTCCCTCCGTCTATGATGACGCGCACAGAACGTTCCTTCACACCTCCCTTGGTATGGAACAAATTGTGCCTCTGATTTTGCTCAGCTTGTGTGACCTGCACACTCAAAACACGTTGAGCAACTAAACATTCATACCTGTCAGCGTCTTCAGGAGCCATGTATTGCGTCTCATGATCAGAATCATCTCCACCATGTTCTTCACGTGTAATAAGAGCCAAAGTCTCCTCATCATAGTCACTAGCGGACTCATATCCACCATCCGCGGTAGCAATCATCACACGCGGAGATTTGCATTCTCTCGCATAATGACCTCCTCCCTTACAACGACGACAAATAATATCACTTGTGGGCCCTGTTGATGCCATGGAAGAAGAAGAACGCTGTGCAGGCCCCGCAGGTGCGCTCTTGGCAGATAATGGTGGTTGTGCCTGTTTTCTTGTATCACGGCTGGAGGTGGCACCGGATGGAGGTGCTGGTGCAGTTGAAGTAGAAGATGCACGTGGTGTCCATGATGAAGGTCGGCCTGCAGAAAAGTTAGTTCGCCCCAATGCTTGTCGATCCTGCACTTCACGTTCAGCTTTACAAGCAAGATGGAATAAACGAGTGATATTAGTATACTCCTTATAGTCTAGAATGGTCTGAATCTCTCTATTTAATCCACCCAGAAAACGTGCAAGCATAGCTTCATTCTCCTCAACAATACCACATGTAATCATGCCAGTTTGTAATTCCTGATAATATTCTTCTACAGAATTTTTCCCTTGTCTTAAATGCTGCAATTTTTGAAGCAATTCACGTTGATAATATGGTGGAACCCAACGCGTACGCATAGCAGTTTTCAAAGCAGCCCAAGTAGTTGGAATAGGATATAATCTACAATGTTCAGACCACCATACACATGCAAAACTAGTGAAAGCACAAACGGCAGCAGCAACTCGTCTCTCCTCAGGATATTGTAAACATGTAAATCGTTGTTCAGTTTCTAACTCCCAAGTAAGATATATATCAGGAACATATCTACCCTCAAATGGTGGAATATTCAATTTCAGTTTAGGAATATGGACATCATCTCGTACCTGAGGTGGTGGTGCAGGCCTACCATTACGAATATATACCTGAGGTCGACCTGCTGGTGGTGGTACAGGTGGCTGCACGTAGTGTTGATTTTGATCAACCTCATCCTCATAATCTCCCACATAATCATCCTCCTCCGTATCAGCAGTAGGAGCCATAGAAGTATCAACAGCAGCACCAACAGTTTGGCCAAACGCAAGAGGAACACGGCTTGCTCGGCGGAGGTCTGCTTCGCGACGTGGAGGTAGTCGTTGTTGTTGTTGTTGGAGAGGTGCGTTAGGTGCAGCGGGTGGTGGTGGTGGAAGACGCGCGAGCAATTCATTAAACTTGTTATCGAGCTTTGTTTCGAACGTCTTCTCAAGGCCAGTGATCTTCTCCATGGCCTCTTCAAAATTGTTCAGCACATCTTGCACCTGTTCAGTCATCATTTGCTGAAACTTATCATGAAGCTCCTTGTTCGATAAATTCTCCCAGTCAATCTCGTCGGCTTGTGATCCTGGCATGGTTAGCAGCAATAGAAACACACAAGAATATGATCCTACAGACTACGAACAAGTGGTGGTGGTGGGTGTCACAAATCCGTGAAGCAAATCTCAAATTCTTACCAGTTCTTACCCAGCAACAGGCGGTGATCGGCAACCGTTGTAGTCAAAAACTCTCAAAGCTTGGATAGAGCGATTACCAGGGAGAGTCAAACGCACGACGTAGATGTATGTGGAGCTGGGAAGGCTTATAATATGGTAGCAAAAAGGGTCAGCAATAATCAATTCAGAGATGCAAAGTTGAATAAACGCTCAACGACGGTACTGTGCTGGTCCTAGGCTAGACTGTGCTAGAGACGCGAGCCTAGAACACTAACAAAATCACGGCGCGTCACGTAAACAAGGGAAAAGCACACTCTGAATTTTTTTTTTCACTCTTTTTTTTTGCGCTCTTTTTTTTTTGCGCTGCTTTTTTTTTTGCGAAAAATCACTATAATGGCGAGTGTCTCAAAACTCTTCCTAGCTCAAACTGACAGGATGGGCACGAAATTTTTTCGACCAATTTTTTTTTCTTCGACTGCCCGGACCCAAAAACTGGAAACGGGTCAAAAAAAACTTCCTATAATGGCACCTGTCTCAAAACACTCAGAAACACCTAAAAATAGGATAGCCAGAAATTTTTTCGAAAAATGCGTTTTCGAAAAATTTTGGGCCTAAACGGAGCGTGGCTACCCGACTCTTTTTTTTTTCCGAAACCTACTCCGGCAAGGAAACACGAATCGGAATCTAGATGGATCCCGAAAACAAACCTAATAAGCAAAGAACTCGGATTGGTGGTGGATATATGGTGGTGGTATATGGCAGCGGTGGTGGTAGCAGTGGTAGTATATGGATATGGATCGGTGGTGGTATATGGACACGGATTGGTGGTGGTATATGGATACGGATTCGGTGCGGTGGTGGTAGATGGCAGGGGCGATGATGATGGTGCGGCGGCGGCGTGACAACTTATGACCAGAACTCGAAACTCTAAAAGACTAGACTCTAAGACCAGCAACTAGACACGACGATGCAACCGCAAATTCAACAAAGCAAAACCCTAAAAAGATTATGCAAGGCTCAGATTGGTTCGGATATGATGAACTAACCCTAATTTTTTTTTGTGGCTTTTTCGTGGACTATAGGTATGAAGACAGACTCGATCTAAACTACGAAAAACTGTAAAATCTCACCGAGCAACCTGGAAATCTGATACCACTTGATAGAGGCAAAGGTGTCCCGTCTTTCGATGAGATGGTGGATTTCGCTTTGGTGGAAGTCGACTTTGACGATCCGACTACGAACGTGTGAGGACGTCGCGCCTTAGTGATGAGGACATCAATACAATTGTTACACCCACAACCCCTGCTGCTATACATACTGGACCAATTACTAGAGCTCGTGCACGCCAACTAAATTACCAGGTACTTTCGTTTCTTGGTAATGATTCTAATGTTCATGAGAATATGATGCTGCCTAAATTGGATACATTTGTTTTGCTTACAAATGAAGGGCCTAGCTTGGAGAAGGATGAACATTGGAGCAAGAACAAGCATGGAGATGATGGCATGCGCAAGGGAAACAAGAACGGAGTTACAAGTGATGATTTCAGGACTTTGAAGCCACCATAATGGGTGCATGAAGCCTTGGACGAAATATACAAGATGCCACTTCATAAATTTCGTCCCGAGGCTATTTTAGGTGCTGCGTCACCTTATTATTGGGCCAGGCCCATGTAATTTCGAAATACATAAGTATAGGCTATTTCTAGAGTCCGTATGTGTGGGGAAACAAGAGATAGGGTTGATTTCGGACCCCTCCACCAAGGGCCACGAAATTCCCCCCTCTTCCTCCATATATACAGCCCTTAGGGCATCGTTTAGACTTTGGGTTTTGTTTAGATTAAAAGTTCGCCATAGCTGCAACTTCGCGTACTTCGTTTGTGTTCAACGACCAGACAAAGGCGTCACAGAACCCCACCTTGATCAATAAAGCTTTCATCTTATATTCGCAATATCCAGATTGCAATCTTAGTTTCTTGCTTGTTCTTCGTTTGCTCGCAGGAAACAGACCCTCGTGGTCAGGTTGATCGTGCTCCGGCGTGGTCAATAACCTCTCGGAGTTGGTTTAGCGATTGCTAAGGCGCGACGTCCTCGCACGTTCGTAGTCGGATCGTCAAAGTCGACTTCCACCAAAGCGATATCCATCATCTCATCGAAAGATCGGGACCCTCGCCTCTATCAGTTTCTAAAGTCCGAACAAGAGCATATAATTCTTTATCATAAGTAGAATAATTCAGACTAGGCCCACTCAATTTTTCAGATAAGTATGCAACGGGTTTGCCATCTTGTAATAACACACCTCCTAATCCAATTCCACTAGCATCACATTCAAGCTCAAAAGTCTTATTAAAATCAGGAAGTTGGAGTAAAGGAGCATGTGTCAACTTATCTTTCAATACGGAGAAGGCTTCTTCCTGTGCGGTACCCCAAAGAAAAGGCACATCTTTCTTTGTAAGCTCATTGAGAGGTGCAGCAATGGTGCTGAAATCTCTCACAAAACGCCTATAGAATCCAGCGAGGCCAAGAAAACTCCTCACGTGTGTGACCGTTTTGGGCTGCGGCCAACTCTCAATAGCTTCAATCTTGGCTTTATCAACTTCAATTCCCTGTGGAGTAACAACATAGCCAAGAAAAGATACTCGGTCGGTGCAAAAGGTGCACTTCCCAAGGTTACCAAACAAACGTGCATCACGTAGAGCAATAAAAACAGCACGTAAATGTTCCAAATGTTCCTCCAAAGATCTGCTATAAATCAATATGTCATCAAAGTAAACTACCACAAATCTTCCAATGAAAGCACGTAAAACTTCGTTCATTAATCTCATGAAAGTACTAGGTGCATTAGTTAACCCAAAAGGCATGACCAACCACTCATATAATCCAAACTTAGTTTTAAATGCTGTTTTCCATTCATCTCCCAATTTCATACGAATTTGATGGTAGCCACTACGCAAATCAACTTTGGAGAATATTGTAGAGCCACTCAATTCATCAAGCATATCATCTAGCCTAGGAATAGGATGACGATAACGAATAGTAATATTATTAATGCCTCTACAATCAACACACATACGTGATGTACCATCCTTTTTCGGCACTAGAATAATAGGAACAGCACAAGGACTAAGGGATTCGCGTATATAACCTTTGTCGAGAAGCTCTTGTACTTGACGCATAATCTCCTTCGTCTCCTCTGGATTGGTACGGTATGGTGCACGGTTTGGCAGTGAAGCACCGGGAATTAAGTCAATCTGATGCTCAATCCCTCGAATAGGCGGTAATCCCGGTGGCACGTCTTGTGGAAAAACGTCAGCGAACTCCTGCAAAATGTTAGTGACAGCAGGAGGCAAACTTTTAACTAAACAAATCCCAAAGTCTAAACGATGCCCTAAGGGCTGTATATATGGAGGAAGAGGGGGGAATTTCGTGGCCCTTGGTGGAGGGGTCCGAAATCAACCCTATATCTTGTTTCCCCACACATACGGACTCTAAAAATAGCCTATACTTATGTATTTCGAAATTACATGGGCCTGGCCCAATAATAAGGTGACGCAGCACCTAAAATAGCCTCGGGACGAAATTTATGAAGTGGCATCTTGTATATTTCGTCCAAGGCTTCATGCACCCATTATGGTGGCTTCAAAGTCCTGAAATCATCACTTGTAACTCCGTTCTTGTTCCCCTTGCGCATGCCATCATCTCCATGCTTGTTCTTGCTCCAATGTTCATCCTTCTCCAAGCTAGGCCCTTCATTTGTAAGCAAAACAAATGTATCCAATTTAGGAAGCATCATATTCTCATGAACATTAGAATCATTACCAAGAAACGAAAGTACCTGGTAATTTAGTTGGCGTGCACGAGCTCTAGTAATTGGTCCAGTATGTATAGCAGCAGGGGCTGTGGGTGTAACAATTGTATTGATGTCCTCATCATGACCGATGTTGAAAATGGATCAATGATCACTCAATGATGCAAAAAGGAAATAGCATAATTGGTACCGATCTCGTCAATTTCTCACACCTACACAAGTAAGGCTTATGATGGAGCTTGGTGAGGATAGTGGCGAAAAAATTGATGCAAAATGTTAGCAAGAGTCAATAGTGTTTAAAGATATTCACAAAATCGCAAGTGAAACAAGTAGACCAATAGCAATATGCGGCACACGGAAACACACACACGGATAGATAAATGGGGTCGTGCAACCAAAGAATGAGCACAAAATGTTGAATCCACAGAAAACGCTCGTGTTGCACAACTCAAGAGAGACGCTAGCACAATTGCTCAATAGGCAGACACGACACTTGTGCACAACCTATAAGATTCAAGATGTATCAACTTTCTATCCAAAGTATGCTATGCTATGTATGGTTCCTGGTGTTTCTCAAGATGATCCAAGATGATCAGATATGACAATCTTATGTGCAATGTGGTATGATGCTATGGCTATTGCTTACAAGCTTCTTTGCTCTCCTTTTGCTTAAAAGCTTATTCTTTTTTTGATATGGCCACAATGCGAAATGCACAAACCAAGATAGCAATTGCGTATATATGGGAACAATCTTGTGACACAAGAGATGATGTGATACCAAGAGGATACTGTAAGTGCATCTAGTGCCACCCCTAGTTGGTTTTGGAGTATTGACGGCAAACCTGGTTCAGGGACTAATGTGTTTGTGAGAATTACAGGATAACACAGGTAGTAGTACCTCCTTGATTCGGTTTACCTACCGGAGATGACCCCTAAAAATGTGTGAAGACATTGAATACAATGGTGGTCTGTGAAGATATTCCCATTGAAGACTATGACACGAAGAAGACATTGAGTGAAGACTATGGAGTGCGAAGACTTAGTTGTTTCGTTGTTTCCTTTTCTTCTTTGTTGAGTCATAGGAACCACCGCACTATTAAATGGGGTCCAAGTGAACAAAGTCAGAGTGACTGAAGTGATGCTCAAGCAAATCCTATGTCTTCGAGCGAAGACAATGAGAGCAAATCTTATCCTGTAACGGATAAGTCAGCTTTACTTGTAGCCCAAGTCAAGCTGCCGCGTGTGTTTGAAATCTGATCGTTGTGACACGTGTCAGTTCCTTAGTGACCCAGGGTCATTTCGGACATATCCGGTCGGGTTGCCCAGTGGCTATAAATAGCCCACCCCCTACACCATAAATTGGTGGCTGCTCAGAGTTAGTACACGGCTTTTGTCGTTTGAGAGCAACCCACCGCCGAAGCCTTCGAGAGAGAATCCTTGTGAGGATAAAGCCCAAACCACCCAGAGCCCAAAGAGTGTTTGGCATCACTGAAGTCTTTCTGTCCGCGTGATCTGAAGACTAGTTACACTTTAGGACTGTGAATCCTCCAGCGGGTTAGGCGTCGCGTTCTGAGCATCCAAGAGCCATTGTGGATTGCCGGTGAATGAAGTCTGTGAAGGTTCGGAAGTCTACCTTGAAGACTTACCAGAGTGATTGGGCGGGGACTGGGAGTCCTTAGCTCAAGGGGAATAAGGTGAAGATGCGGTCTTATGAGTTGAATCTCAGCCTCCCTAACCAGACGTACAGTTGTCACAGCAACTGGAACTGGTCGAACAAATCCCTGTCCTTCTGAAGCCACTGGTTCTATCTCTTACCTCTCTTTACCTACAGTTTGTCTTCGTGAAGTCATTGCCTGCTTGCACTATCTGTTTGACTTCACTGTGTGACTATCTGTTCTGATTGGCTTCATACTATCTTCCATCCTGATCTTTACTACCTAGCTGCTATTAGTCTACGTGCTTTCACTGTATTGAATACTTGACTACGGCTCATCTAGTGTAGTATACCTTCCGCTGCACTTGAATAGTGTTGTTTATATTGTTTGTCTTTGAAACTCCCACATTTTGAAGACTTTCATAAAAATCGCCTATTCACCGCCCCTCTAGTCGATAACTAGCCCTTTCAATTGGTATCAGAGCAAGGTACTCCCTTGTTCTGTGTGATTCGGTTTAACCACCTGGAGTTTAGCTATGTCGACTGCAGGGATAATCAAAGTCTCCGCTGCGTGCCCCATCTTCGATGGCACTGAATATCCCTACTAGAAAAATAGGATGCACATGCATCTTGAAGCCATTGATGTCGATCTATGGTATGTCATCAAGAACGGCGTTCCCAAGACAGGTGAAGGCGTCACCCCTACTGATGTCAAGAAGTTCATTCAACTGGACTCTACTGCCAAGAACTTCATCTGTGGTCACCTTACCAAATGACAGTATGGCCGTGTGAGTGCTCTGGAAACGTCTAAGCTAGTCTGGGACTGGCTCTCCAAGGTCAATGAAGGCGTCTCAACTCAGCGTGATCAATGTATCAGTACTCTCCGCAACCTCTTCAACCGCTTCAAGAGACACGACAACGAGAATGTCCAGCTCACATTTGATCGCCTCACTGATATCACAAATGAGCTCCAAGCACTCGACGCCACTGAGATCACGAAGCATGAGATAGTGAAGACACTACTGAGATCTCTTGACAGCTCATTTGACACCTTAGCCCTGATGATACAAGAACGCCCTGATTTCAAGACTCTCGATCCATCTGACATACTTGAGAGGCTCAACACACATGAGTACCAGCTATCTGAGAAACGAGATATCTATGGCCCCAACTATGGCTGAACTCGAGCTTTGAAGGCAAAGGCGGCTGCTTCCTCATATGAAGAAGAATCTGACTGTAGTTCTGGTGATCCTGAAGACATTGGAAAGGAGCTTGCTATGCTTGTGAAGAAGTTCCAGAAATTCACCAAGAAGAAAGGCTTCAGAAAGTCTTCATGATCCAGCTCAAGGAATGATGAAGCTTCTGCCTATGATCACAAGAAGAGAACCTGTCACAAGTGCAAGAAACCTGGTCACTACATCTCTGAGTGTCCACAGTGGGACAATGAGAAGAAGAAGAAGAAGAGCAAAGAATATGATTCTGATGACAAGAAAAAGAAGAAATCCTCAAAGTCTTATTCCAAGTCTTCTTCCAGATCTTCATCACACAAGAAGAGCTCATCTGGCAAGGCCCGTGCTTTTGTTGGCAAGGAAATGGATTCAGAGGAGGAGCCAACTTCATAGGAGGCGGGGGTGGAGTCTGAGGGGGAGTCTGACTCGGGTGTTGCGAGTCTGGCTCTAGCTACTGCCTATGTCGCCAAGTCCATCTTCAACACCGAAGACAATGACTACGTCACCAACACTAATGATAATGTCGAGGATGACTCGCCCCCTGATAGAGGCAAAGGTGTCCCGTCTTTCGATGAGATGGTGGATTTCGCTTTGGTGGAAGTCGACTTTGACGATCCGACTACGAACGTGCGAGGACGTCGCGCCTTAGCAATCGCTAAACCAACTCCGAGAGGTTATTGACCACGCCGGAGCACGATCAACCTGACCACGAGGATCTGTTTCCTGCAAGCAAACGAAGAACAAGCAAGAAACTAAGATTGCAATCTGGATATTGCGAATATAAGATGAAAGCTTTATTGATCAAGGTGGGGTTCTGTGACGCCTTTGTCTGGTCGTTGAACACAAACGAAGTACGCGAAGTTGCAGCTATGGCGAACTTTTAATCTAAACAAAACCCAAAGTCTAAACGATGCCCTAAGGGCTGTATATATGGAGGAAGAGGGGGGAATTTCGTGGCCCTTGGTGGAGGGGTCCGAAATCAACCCTATCTCTTGTTTCCCCACACATACGGACTCTAAAAATAGCCTATATTTATGTATTTCGAAATTACATGGGCCTGGCCCAATAATAAGGTGACGCAGCACCTAAAATAGCCTCGGGACGAAATTTATGAAGTGGCATCTTGTATATTTCGTCCAAGGCTTCATGCACCCATTATGGTGGCTTCAAAGTCCTGAAATCATCACTTGTAACTCCGTTCTTGTTTCCCTTGCGCATGCCATCATCTCCATGCTTGTTCTTGCTCCAATGTTCATCCTTCTCCAAGCTAGGCCCTTCATTTGTAAGCAAAACAAATGTATCCAATTTAGGCAGCATCATATTCTCATGAACATTAGAATCATTACAAAGAAACGAAAGTACCTGGTAATTTAGTTGGCGTGCACGAGCTCTAGTAATTGGTCCAGTATGTATAGCAGCAGGGGCTGTGGGTGTAACAATTGTATTGATGTCCTCATCATCCTCCCCTTCTTGAAATGAAGTCGTCCTCGACGAAAGTTCATCTTCCTCACTCAAATAAGGCTTCAAATCTGCAATGTTAAAAGTGGGACTAACCCCAAAATCTGCAGGTAGCTCAAGTTTATATGCATTATCATTTATTTTCTCTAACACCTTAAAGGGACCATCAGCACGTGGCATTAGCTTTGATTTGCGCAAATCAGGAAATCTATCCTTACGCAAATGTAACCAAACAAGATCTCCAGGTGCAAACACAACATGTTTTCTACCCTTATCTCCAGCAAGTTTATATTTAGCATTCATACGCTCAATGTTTTCCTTAGTTAACTCATGCATTTTTAAAATCAATTCAGCACGTTGTTTAGCATCAAAATTAACCTTCTCCGAAGATGGAAGAGGCAACAAATCAATAGGTGCACGAGGTAGGAAACCATACACAACTTCAAAACGGCACATCTTAGTAGTAGAATGCAATGAACGATTATAAGCAAATTCAATATGAGGCAAGCATTCCTCCCACATTTTCTTATTATTCTTCAAAACAGCCCTAAGCATAGTAGACAACGTTCTATTGACTACTTCAGTTTGTCCATCAGTTTGGGGGTGACAAGTAGTACTAAAAAGCAGTTTAGTCCCCAACTTAGCCCATAAACATCTCCAAAAGTGGCTAAGAAATTTAGTATCACGATCTGAAACAATAGTATTTGGCACACCATGCAAGCGAATAATTTCACGAAAGAACAAATCAGCAACATTAACAGCATCATCGCTTTTATGACATGGTATAAAGTTTGCCATTTTCGAGAATCTATCCACGACAACAAATATGCTATCCCTCCCCTTCTTTGTTCGAGGTAAACCTAAAACAAAGTCCATAGATATATCCTCCCAAGGAACACTAGGTACAGGCAAAGGCATATATAAACCATGAGGATTGAGTCGTGACTTAGCTTTTTGACATGTAGTGCATCGAGCAATAAAACGCTCAACATCCCGTCTCATCTTTGGCCAAAAGAAATGTGTAGCAAGTACGTCCTCCGTCTTTTTCACGCCAAAATGTCCCATTAATCCTCCTCCATGCGCTTCCTGCAACAACAAAAGACGAACGGAGCTAGCTGGAATGCATAGCTTGTTAGCACGAAACACAAATCCATCGTTAACGACAAACTTGTTCCACATTCTTCCTTCTTTACAATTCTGCATTACATCTTTAAAATCAGCATCATGCACATATTGATCTTTGATGGTCTCCAAACCAAATATTTTGAAGTCAAGTTGTGAAAGCATAGTATAGCGACGAGACAATGTATCAGCAATAACATTTTCTTTTCCCTTCTTGTGTTTAATGACATAAGGGAAAGTCTCAATGAATTCAACCCATTTAGCATGTCTACGATTCAGTTTAGCTTGACTTTTAATATGTTTCAAAGATTCATGATCAGAATGTATAACAAATTCTTTGGGCCATAAATAATGTTGCCATGTTTCTAAAGTCCGAACAAGAGCATATAATTCTTTATCATAAGTAGAATAATTCAGACTAGGCCCACTCAATTTTTCAGAAAAGTATGCAACAGGTTTGCCATCTTGTAATAACACACCTCCTAATCCAATTCCACTAGCATCACATTCAAGCTCAAAAGTCTTATTAAAATCAGGAAGTTGGAGTAAAGGAGCATGTGTCAACTTGTCTTTCAATACCGTGAAGGCTTCTTCCTGTGCGGTACCCCAAAGAAAAGGCACATCTTTCTTTGTAAGCTCATTGAGAGGTGCAGCAATGGTGCTAAAATCTCTCACAAAACGCCTATAGAATCCAGCGAGGCCAAGAAAACTCCTCACTTGTGTGACCGTTTTGGGCTGCGGCCAACTCTCAATAGCTTCAATCTTGGCTTTATCAACTTCAATTCCCTGTGGAGTAACAACATAGCCAAGAAAAGATACTCGGTCGGTGCAAAAGGTGCACTTCCCAAGGTTACCGAACAAACGTGCATCACGTAGAGCAATAAAAACAGCACGTAAATGTTCCAAATGTTCTTCCAAATATCTGCTATAAATCAATATGTCATCAAAGTAAACTACCACAAATCGTCCAATGAAAACACGTAAAACTTCGTTCATTAATCTCATGAAAGTACTAGGTGCATTAGTTAACCCAAAAGGCATGACTAACCACTCATATACTCCAAACTTAGTTTTAAATGCTGTTTTCCATTCATCTCCCAATTTCATACGAATTTGATGGTAGCCACTACGCAAATCAACTTTGGAGAATATTGTAGAGCCACTCAATTCATCAAGCATATCATCTAGCCTAGGAATAGGATGACGATAACGAATAGTAATATTATTAATGCCTCTACAATCAACACACATACGTGATGTACCATCCTTTTTCGGCACTAGAATAATAGGAACAGCACAAGGACTAAGGGATTCGCGTATATAACCTTTGTCGAGAAGCTCTTGTACTTGACGCATAATCTCCTTCGTCTCCTCTGGATTGGTACGGTATGGTGCACGGTTTGGCAGTGAAGCACCGGAAATTAAGTCAATCTGATGCTCAATCCCTCGAATAGGCGGTAATCCCGGTGGCACGTCTTGTGGAAAAACGTCAGCGAACTCCTGCAAAATGTTAGTGACAGCAGGAGGCAAAGAGGAAGGCACGTCCTCGAATGAAAATAATGCCTCTTTGCACACAAAAGCATAGCAAACAGATTTGCGGAAATCTAGCTCATCAATATCAGATTTGGTGGCAAATAAACATGCACTTTTCAATTTAATTTCAGAAGCAACACTAGATGGTTTATTGTTAGGCTTCATTTGTTGCTCAAATTCTTTTGCCAGAATCTGATTTTCACTCTTATTCTTCTCCTGTTGTGCTTTATTAGCTCTATTAATATCATCTTTCAAAATGGAATCAGGAGTCATAGGAAGCAAAGTAATATTTTTATCCTTATGAACAAGAGTATAGTGATTGTTTCTACCATGGTGTACAGAATTTTTATCAAATTGCCATGGTCTACCAAGTAATAAGGAACATGCTTGCATAGGTACCACATCACAATCAACATAATCAGCATATGTAGAGATACTAAAATGCACACGAACAGTACGTGTTACCTTAACCTTGCCGCTGTTGTTGAACCATTGGATGTAGTAAGGATGTGGATGTGGTCTTGTGGTGAGAGAATGCTTCTCCACCATCTCCATGCTAGCCAAGTTGTTGCAGCTCCCTCCGTCTATTATGACGCGCACAGAACGTTCCTTCACAACTCCCTTGGTATGGAACAAATTGTGCCTCTGATTTTGCTCAGCTTGTGTGACCTGCACACTCAAAACACGTTGAGCAACTAAACATTCATACCTGTCAGCGTCTTCAGGAGCCATGTATTGCGTCTCATGATCAGAATCATCTCCACCATGTTCTTCACGTGTAATAAGAGCCAATGTCTCCTCATCATAGTCACTAGCGGACTCATATCCACCATCCGCGGTAGCAATCATCACACGCGGAGATTTGCATTCCCTCGCATAATGACCTCCTCCCTTACAACGACGACAAATAATATCACTTGTGTGCCCTGTTGATGCCATGGAAGAAGAAGAATGCTGTGCAGGACCCGCAGGTGCGCTCTTGGAAGATAATGGTGGTGTTGCCTGTTTTCTTGTATCACGGCTGGAGGTGGCACCGGATGGAGGTGCTGGTGCAGTTGAAGTAGAAGATGCACGTGGTGTCCATGATGAAGGTCGGCCTGCAGAAAAGTTAGTTCGCCCCAATGCTTGTCGATCCTGCACTTCACGTTCAGCTTTACAAGCAAGATGGAATAAACGAGTGATATTAGTATACTCCTTATAGTCTAGAATGGTCTGAATCTCTCTATTTAATCCACCCAGAAAACGTGCAAGCATAGCTTCATTCTCCTCAACAATACCACATCTAATCATGCCAGTTTGTAATTCCTGATAATATTCTTCTACAGAATTTTTCCCTTGTCTTAAACGCTGCAATTTTTGAAGCAATTCACGTTGATAATATGGTGGAACCCAACGCGTACGCATAGCAGTTTACAAAGCAGCCCAAGTAGTTGGAATAGGATATAATCTACAATGTTCAGACCACCATACACATGCAAAACTAGTGAAAGCACAAACAGCAGCAGCAACTCGTCTCTCCTCAGGATATTGTAAACATGTAAATCGTTGTTCAGTTTCTAACTCCCAAGTAAGATATATATCAGGAACATATCTACCCTCAAATGGTGGAATATTCAATTTCAGTTTAGGAATATGGACATCATCTCGTACCTGAGGTGGTGGTGCAGGCCTACCATTACGAATATATACCTGAGGTCGACCTGCTGGCGGTGGTGCTGGTGGCTGCTCGTAGATCTGATTTTGATCAACCTCATCCTCATAATCGCCCGCATACTCATCATCCTCCTGGGTACCAGCAACAGCAGTAGCAGGAGCCACAGAAGTATCAACAGCAGCGCCAACAGTTTGGCCAAACGCAAGAGGAACACGGCTCGCTCGGCGAAGGTCTATTTCGCGACGTGGAGGTAGTCGTTGTTGTTGTTGTTGGAGAGGTGCGTTAGGTGCAGCGGGTGGTGGTGGTGGAAGACGCGCGAGCAATTCATTAAATCTGTTATCGAGCTTTGTTTCGAACGTCTTCTCAAGGCCAGTGATCTTCTCCATGGCCTCTTCAAAATTGTTCAGCACATCTTGCACCTGTTCAGTCATCATTTGCTGAAACTTATCATGAAGCTCCTTGTTCGATAAATTCTCCCAGTCAATCTCGTCGGCTTGTGATCCTGGCATGGTTAGCAGCAATAGAAACACACAAGAATATGATCCTACAGACTACGAACAAGTGGTGGTGGTGGGTGTCACAAATCCGTGAAGCAAATCTCAAATTCTTACCAGTTCTTACCCAGCAGCAGGCGGTGATCGGCAACCGTTGTAGTCAAAAACTCTCAAAGCTTGGATAGAGCGATTACCAGGGAGAGTCAAACGCACGACGTAGATGTATGTGGAGCTGGGAAGGCTTATAATATGGTAGCAAAAAGGGTCAGCAATAATCAATTCAGAGATGCAAAGTTGAATAAACGCTCAACGACGGTACTGTGCTGGTCCTAGGCTAGACTGTGCTAGAGACGCGAGCCTAGAACACTAACAAAATCACGGCGCGGCACGTAAACAAGGGAAAAGCACACTCTGAATTTTTTTTTCGCTCTTTTTTTTTCTTTGCGCTCTTTTCTTTTTGCGCTGTTTTTTTTTTGCGAAAAATCACTATAATGGCGAGTGTCTCAAAACTCTTCCTAGCTCAAACTGACAGGATGGGCACGAAATTTTTTCGACCAATTTTTTTTTTTCGACTGCCCGGACCCAAAAACTGGAAACGGGTCAAAAAAAAACTTCCTATAATGGCACCTGTCTCAAAACACTCAGAAACACCTAAAAATAGGATAGCCAGAATTTTTTTCGAAAAATGCGTTTTCGAAAAATTTTGGGCCTAAACGGAGCGTGGCTACCCGACTCTTTTTTTTTTCCGAAACCTACTCCGGCAAGGAAACACGAATCGGAATCGAGATGGATCCCGAAAACAAACCTAATAAGCAAAGAACTCGGATTGGTGGTGGATATATGGTGGTGGTATATGGCAGCGGTGGTGGTAGCGGTGGTAGTATATGGATATGGATCGGTGGTGGTATATGGACACGGATTGGTGGTGGTATATGGATACAAATTCGGAGCGGTGGTGGTAGATGGCAGGGGCGATGATGATGGTGCGGCGGCGGCGTGACAACTTATGACCAGAACTCGAAACTCTAAAAGACTAGACTCTAAGACCAGCAACTAGACACGACGATGCAACCGCAAATTCAACAAAGCAAAACCCTAAAAAGATTATGCAAGGCTCAGATTGGTTCGGATATGAGGAACTAACCCTAAATTTTTTTTGTGGCTTTTTTGTGGACTATAGGTATGAAGAACAGACTCGATCTAAACTACGAAAAACTGTAAAATCTCACCGAGCAACCTGGAAATCTGATACCACTTGATAGAGGCAAAGGTGTCCCGTCTTTCGATGAGATGGTGGATTTCGCTTTGGTGGAAGTCGACTTTGACGATCCGACTACGAACGTGCGAGGACGTCGCGCCTTAGCAATCGCTAAACCAACTCCGAGAGGTTATTGACCACGCCGGAGCACGATCAACCTGACCACGAGGGTCTGTTTCCTGCGAGCAAACGAAGAACAAGCAAGAAACTAAGATTGCAATCTGGATATTGCGAATATAAGATGAAAGCTTTATTGATCAAGGTGGGGTTCTGTGACGCCTTTGTCTGGTCGTTGAACACAAACGAAGTACGCGAAGTTGCAGCTAGGGCGAACTTTTAATCTAAACAAAACCCAAAGTCTAAACGATGCCCTAAGGGCTGTATATATGGAGGAAGAGGGGGGAATTTCGTGGCCCTTGGTGGAGGGGTCCGAAATCAACCCTATCTCTTGTTTCCCCACACATACGGACTCTAAAAATAGCCTATATTTATGTATTTCGAAATTACATGGGCCTGGCCCAATAATAAGGTGACGCAGCACCTAAAATAGCCTCGGGACGAAATTTATGAAGTGGCATCTTGTATATTTCGTCCAAGGCTTCATGCACCCATTATGGTGGCTTCAAAGTCCTGAAATCATCACTTGTAACTCCGTTCTTGTTTCCCTTGCGCATGCCATCATCTCCATGCTTGTTCTTGCTCCAATGTTCATCCTTCTCCAAGCTAGGCCCTTCATTTGTAAGCAAAACAAATGTATCCAATTAGGCAGCATCATATTCTCATGAACATTAGAATCATTACAAAGAAACGAAAGTACCTGGTAATTTAGTTGGCGTGCACGAGCTCTAGTAATTGGTCCAGTATGTATAGCAGCAGGGGCTGTGGGTGTAACAATTGTATTGATGTCCTCATCACCCCCACCTACTGCTTCATGGCACGTGGTGCCAAGTTAAAATCACGCGATGCTTACTTTCAAACATCTAGTGAAGATGACTTTGATGGTGAATCCAAACCTAGTTACAAAACACTTGCTAAAATTGCAACTAAACAACAGAAAGCTATGGAACATACTCAAAAACTGTTAGACAAAAGCGATAACCTGTTGGACGCGGAAATGACCAAGTCTTAGTCCTTAATTGAAGACATAAAAAATCTTCATATTAAGTACCAGGAACTTGAAGGTCGACATGAATTGCTCACAACTTCTCATGAAAAGCTTTCCTATGATTATCTTCAAAGGAAGCAGGAAGTTGAGAAATTGAGATCGGATCATGAAGATCTTAAAAAAGAAAATGAGTCACTTCGCGCCGGACAGATCAGTTCCGCTCAGGAAGGATTTGACCCACCATGCCTAAAATGCATTGAGCGTGATAACGCTGCTTCTGTTGCCGAATGTTCTATTGTTGCTACTGTTGCAATATCTTCAACTGCTGACGTGGTAACTAACCCTTCTGCTGAGGATACCACTACTATTGCTGATGAGAATGCCAGGTTGAAGACACTGCTTGAGACAGGGATGTACAAAAGTCTCAAAGGGCATCACACACTGTGTGATGTCCTCAAAAAGCAGATTCTGAACCGAAACCCTAGGAAAGAGGGTGTTGGGTTCGAGAGGAAAATGAATGTTGATGGGTCGTACTGGAAGCCTGAGCAGTATCCCAAAACCACATGGGTTGCTGCAAAGGAACCTCCAGTTGACCCATCCACCTTATCTAGTTTCACTTGTGCTAACCCCATTATCATTTATGAATCCTTTGATGCAAACTATAATCTGTTCAAGAATCAGAATGGTGAAGTGTTTGCCAGGTATATTGGTACTAACTACAGGAATGGGTCACCTTTGAAGAAGATATGGGTTCCCAAAAGTTGTCTTGAGAATCTTCCTGTGAATGTCATCATGACACCACCCGTGAAGAAGACAAACCCCATACCAAAGGCTTCATATTCCAGGATTCTTTGATACTCACCCTATCTATCCTAACCAAGATCTGAATTTTCATGTTCCACTTGTTCGTCAAATGTTTATGCTTCACAACTCGCTTGGTGAAGCCTATCCCCCAAACTGCGCTGTAGGCTAAGACACCTCGTACTTCAGAATGGATTATGGACAGTGGATGCACTAACCACATGACGGGCGATTGAAGTCTTCAGACGGATTCAACGCTACGTCCATCAGACAAAAGTCACATCACATTTGCTGACACTGGTAAAAGCAAGGTATTGGGTCTAGGTAGAGTTGCCATATCAAGGGATCAGCACATGGATAAAGTGATGCTTGTTGAATCCCTTTGAGGGAGTCCTGGACTAGGGGGTGTCCGGACAACCGGACTATCATCGTCCGCCGGACTCCAAGACTATGAAGATACAAGATTGAAGACTTCGTCCCGTGTCCGGATGGGACTTTCCTTGGCGTGGAAGGCAAGCTTGGCAATACGGATATGTAGATCTCCTACCATTGTAACCGACTTTGTGTAACCCTAGCCCTCTCCGGTGTCTATATAAACCGGAGGGCTTTAGCCCGTAGGACATAACATCCATTACAACAATCATACCATAGGCTAGCTTCTAGGGTTTAGCCTCCTTGATCTCGTGGTAGATCCACTCTTGTAATACACATCATCAATATTAATCAAGCAGGACGTAGGGTTTTACCTCCATCAAGAGGGCCCGAACCTGGGTAAAACATCGTGTCCCTTGTCTCATGTTACCATCCGCCTAGACGCACAGTTCGGGACCCCCTACCCGAGATCCGCCGGTTTTGACACCGACATTGGTGCTTTCATTGAGAGTTCCTCTGTGCCGTCGCCGATAGGAAGGATGCCTCCACCCGTCTTCAAGGACGGTATTTTCGCTAAAGGGGCCTTGGCCGCCGGCCAAACTATCCGGCTAGGTGGTTTTCTTATGACAGCCTGTCCGGCCACTGCTTCGACAATGACTTCTCAAGTCGTCGAAAGCAATCTTCACGTCAGCTCGGAATTT
Source organism: Triticum dicoccoides (assembly GCF_002162155.2). NCBI lineage: Eukaryota > Viridiplantae > Streptophyta > Magnoliopsida > Poales > Poaceae > Triticum > Triticum dicoccoides. The sequence continues at coordinate 208,267,270 of NC_041389.1, read as the reverse complement.
GCCGAGCGGCTGGATCCAATAGAGCTCTCGTCTGTGAACGAGCTCTTGGATCACATCGCCGCCCTGGGAGTCGCTACCGACTACAATCAGATTGGGCTTAAAACCGATCTGAGAGAGATTAACTCTCCTCAGGTCACCTACCACGTCGCAGTGGTAGAGGAACAATGCGGCAACTCTTCTCCTATATTGAAAACTAGTCATGTCCGGGCTCCCGAACCCTCCATGCCGGATTTCCGCGGAGGGGCGGACTTCGATCGAGCACTGAACTTAAAGTCAGGCATCGTTCCGGACTCGTTGGACAACGTCCAGCAATGCAAGCTTCCAAATTTGGAAACTTCCCGGCCTTCGAGCCTTGAGATGGGTAGGGTTCCGGACTTAATTCCACCCACCCACCCAGACATATGCGATCTATCTCTAATCCGGCAAGAGCCCGCCGAAACAGTACATCACTACTGGACCAGATCACTCCTGGTTATGGACAGGATAAAGGACTGCCGAGAGGAAAACGCAATCTCAATTTTTTGCAATAATTGCACAGACGAGGGAATCTTGAACGCCGTCAGCCGTCGTGAAATTACACACTTCGCCGACTTGGCGTCCATAGTACGAAAGTACTGTGCGATGGAGAGTTTCTAGAAAACCGAAAATAAGTTTTGGGACAATCCGGCCCCAAATACAACCCTAGTCCGCAACAAAAGGGTGCATTACACTCAGGCACCTGACACAAAAACCAAAAAGCAAAAACTCCATAGAGGGCACGGAACCGTACTGAAGGGATGGCTTAGCGGACCCTGTAAAATTCACAGTACAGAAGGCGCTGTCCCAACACATAGCCTTCGAGCATGTTGGATATTACGGCAGGTGGCCAAAAGTGGCAAGGAGCTTCTAGCCCCAGAAAACTACTCCAACAATACCGGTACGGTATCAACAGTCTTTGAGACTTTCGCTTCAAATAATATGCAAAAACGAACAATCCGCAGCCTCGCCGAAGTCTACCAAGTAGCAACAACAAATCCATGGAGCGACACAGCCATCACCTTCAACGCCAGCAACGAACCTAAATTCCGAACAGCCCAAGCACTAGCCGCACTGGTACTTAGTCCAATAGTGGACGGCTTTCGACTTACAAAGGTCCTCATGGATGGCGGCAGCGGACTAAACCTCATCTACGAGGAAACTCTTCAAAAAATGGAAATAGACTGGAGCCGCATTGAGCGAAGCAGCACAACCTTCAGAGGAATAATCCCTAGCCGGGAAGTGCGCTGCACCGGAAAAATCACACTCGATGTGGTGTTCGGCTCGCCGGACAATTACAGATCCGAAGAAGTCACGTTCCAAGTGGCCCCGTTCAACAGCGGATATCACGCTATATTAGGACGAGAGGCATTCACAATTTTTCAAGCAGTACCCCATTACGGGTACATGAAGCTCAAAATGCCTGGGCCCGACGGAATAATCACTCTCGTTAGTGATCCGGACATAGCACTCCGCGCCGAAAACAAGACAGCCGCATTAGCCCTGGAGGCACTATCCGAAGCCCTAGCGGCAGAAGAACTCACTGCGCTGCGCTCTACTGTAAATAGGGACGACGTGATACTCGATAAGAGATCCAAGTCCACCTCCTTTAAACCAGCGGACGAAATAGTAAAATTCCAGGTCCATCCAACGGACCCAACAAAGACAGCCTCCATCGGGGCACAATTGAACCCTGATGTAGACGCCGCATTGCGAGAATTCCTTCGGGAAAATTGGGACATTTTCGCCTGGCACCCCTCGGATATGCCCGGAATCCCACGCAGATTGGCAGAACACAGCCTAAACATCCTAAAAGGATTCAAGCCAGTCAAACAGGCTCTTCGACGATTTTCCGAACCCAAAAGACAGGCAATGGGAGAAGAGCTAGCCAAACTATTGGAAGCCGGATTCATCAGAGATATCAAACATCCGGATTGGCTAGCAAACCTGGTAATGGTACCAAAGAAGGACAAATCCTGGCACCTATGCGTCGATTTTAAAGACCTCAACAAGGCCTGCCCAAAGGATCCCTTCCCCCTCCCCCGCATCGACCAGATAATCGATGCTACTGCAGGGCACGATTCATTGTGCTTCCTTGACGCATACTCCGGCTACCATCAAATCAAGATGGTGGAAGCAGACCAAGCCGCAGCGGCATTCATCACTCCATATGGACCATTCTGCTTCAACACGATGCCCTTCGGACTTAAAAACGCCGGCGCAACATATCAGCGCATGATTCAAACATGTCTAGCCACCCAGATCGACAAAACAGTAGAGGCATACGTAGACGACGTAGTCGTCAAAACCAAACACGTCGAAACTCTAGTAGACGACTTGAGGCTCACATTCGACAACCTCAGAGCATTTGACATCAAGCTGAATCCAGAAAAATGCGTTTTCGGCGTACCAGCCGGAAAGCTACTGGGCGCAGCCAAGATCCGGTAGAGGAATTGAAGCAAACCTAGCCAAGATCCGAGCTCTGTCACAGCTAGATATCCCAAAAGACCTCAAGCAAATACAAAAATTGACTGGATGCATGGCGGCTCTAAGCCGCTTTATCCCCCGTCTAGGAGAAAAGGAATTGCCCCTCTATCGCCTCCTTAGGCGCACCGAACACTTCGAGTGGACGGATGCTGCCACTGCCGGACTCGAAGAAATAAAAGCCATATTGGCAACAAATCCGGTCCTGGCTGCACCCAACCTGGGCGAACCAATGTTGTTATACATTGCAGCAACACATCAAGTTGTAAGCGCGGTGCTTGTCGTCGAACGAGAGACAGAAGGGCATAAATTCCCTCTTCAAAAACCAGTGTACTACGTATCCACTGTGTTAACCCCCTGCAAGTCCCGTTACCCGCACTATCAAAAGATAGCGTATGCGGTGTTCATGGCATCCCGGAAGCTCCGACACTACTTTCAAGAGTGTTCGATAACAGTGGCCTCCGAAGTACCACTCAACGACATTATAAACAACCGCGACGCAATGGGTAGGATTGCAAAATGGGCCATTGAGCTCTTACCATTCGATATAACTTACAAACCTCAGCGAGCTATAAAGTCACAAGTTTTGGCTGACTTTGTCGCTGAATGGACCGAAGCCGAACTCCCTAAAGAGTACGGCGCATACTCCAATTGGATTATGCACTTCAACAGCTCTAAAATGTTGGCCGGACTGGGGGCTTGCGTCGTATTGACGTCCCCGACCGGGGACACAGTCCAATACATACTTCAAATAATGTACATGGACTCCAACAACGCAGCCGAATACGAGGCCCTTTTACATGGTCTCCGGATGGCAATCTCCATGGGCATTCAACGCCTAGAGGTGCGCGGGGATTCAAACCTCGCAATATCCCAAATAAATGGAGACTTTGACGCCAAGGATCCGAAAATGGCAGCATATCGCAACGCTGTCCTAAAAATGTTAGCTCGGTTTGAAGGACTCGAATTCCATCACGTAGCCCGGGATAATAACCAAGCAGCCGACGTACTGGCACGCATCAGCGCAAAACGTGACGCTGTCCCTCCAAACATCTTCCTGGAACGGCTCTTCAAGCCATCCGTACTATGGGAAGAGGAGTCCGGAAATAACAAACCGGAAAAAGCCGCACCAACCGGCGATTCAGCCGATGACATAACACCTTCGGCCCACGACATAATGGCAGTAATCGCCCCGTGGACAGAACCATTCCTAGCATACTTGCTTAGGCAGGAACTTCTCGAAGACCAAAATGAGGCCCGCTGTATTATCCGGCGATTTAAAGCCTACAAGGTCCATGAGGGAGAACTTTATAAGAAAAGCACAACCGGAGTCCTTCAAAGGTGTATCTCCGAAGAGGAAGGGCGAAACCTTCTGGCTGAAATTCATGCCGGACTAGGCGGACACCACGCCGCAGCTCGGGCCCTTGTAGGAAAGGCATTCCGTACAGGATTTTATTGGCCGACGGCCCGGGCAGATGCTCAGGACTTAGTCCAAAGATGCGTCGGTTGTCAGCTCTTTGCTAATCAGAGCCATATGCCACCCACCGCCCTCAAAACTATACCATTACCTGGCCGTTCGCGGTCTGGGGGCTTGACATGGTTGGACCCCTTAAGGGGGGAACCCACAAGCAAAGGTACCTATTGGTCATGGTGGACAAATTCACCAAATGGATAGAGGCCAAGCCAGTCAAAACGGCAGAGTCCGGACCAGTGATAGACTTTATCTCCGGGGTAGTACACCGTTTTGGTGTCCCCCACAGCATCATCACCAATAACGGCACGAATTTTATGGCCGACGAGGTTAAATCATGGTGCAAAAATATGGGCATTAAGCTCGATTACGCTTCAGTCTATCATCCTCAAACCAACGGTCAAGTGGAACGAGCAAATGGTCTAATAATGAGCGGCATCAAACCCAGACTAGTGCGGTCCTTTACGAAATCTGACACACACTAGGTAGACGAGCTCGACTCCGTACTCTGGGGGCTGGGGACAACGCCCAACCGTACTACCGGATTCACACCATTTTTTATGGTATACGGCGCAGAGGCAGTTCTGCCCTGCGACATCATTCATGACTCACCTTGAGTGCGCATGTACGAAGAAAGAGAAGCCGAGCTGGATCGGCAGGACAGCTTGGACGCATTGGAGGAAGAACGCGACGTCGCCAAGGCTCGTTCCGCATTCTATCAGCAGCAAGCTCGAAGATATCAAAGCAGAGAAGTACGGGCCAAGACTTACAACGTTGGCGAACTAGTTCTACGCCTGCCGGCCAAGAAAAAGGACAAGCTCAAGCCCAAATGGGAGGGGCCCTTCATTATCGATCAAGTCCTGACCGGCGGAGCGTACCGTCTACGAAATGCGTCGGACAACCGACTCGAGCCGAACCCATGGAACGCAGCCCGCCTCCGAAGATTCTATGCCTAGCGCCGGACTAAGAGTTCGTCCCCTTCCCCCGTTCAAATTTTTACACTTCAGCTGTCTTTTGTTTCTCTTTCTTCTCTTAACCCTTTTACTAAAAAGCCCTTAAGGGCATACTTGCGCATTGTTCGCATACACTTGATGTGCCATCCGCACTCATTATACCTGGGGGCTTCTTTATCAGAAGCCTAATTATAAGGGCTTCATGCCCAGCACATGTGTCAAGCTTCCACATGTACCTTTTATTCACCATTATATGCATCGATATGACTTAAGTTTTGGCCAAGCTGGGTTGCCTGGGTCCTGTGCTTACCCCTACGTTCCCGATTGTTCGGCTAGGAGGTAAAGGGAGCACCTCTGCGATTGTTACTGCCGGGTCAGCCGGATGTGTACCTCAGACTGGGTGAAGCCGAAAGCTAGCGTTCTTAAGGGAATATTCGGTCGGTGACTTGAAAGATGATTTTTTATATACTTATTTATCTGCCCCCAGATGTTTTTCTGCTCTTTTCGCAGTCCGGACATGCACTTTAGGGCATGCCTCCCAGGGAAAGGAACCCCTAACGGAACTATTCTCCCTGGAAGATGTTTCTTACTAATCATGTAATATAACATAACTAGTTGGGCACTTGTCTGATAAAGCACTAATGACCCCTACGCCTGGTCTCCATGCATGCCCCGGTTGTTTTTTAACCGAGAAGGTATTCGGACACACTCCGGACTCTAGGGTCCCGAGGTTGAAGCGAAAAGGTCGGCAAAGACAAACGATCTACAATCCGGCTAGAAGGCATTTTTTACATGTCATTTTAAAATACATTGTCACATTGACTGACTGTATTCCTCCTCAATCCCGTCTAACAGGCTGTCCAATTTACAGTCCCGTTGGGAAAATTTAGCGGCCAACTCTACTTGGCCGTATACTAAACTCACAGGGATCTCCTTCCCGTCGGGCCCCATAGGTCCGACTTCGGCCGTATGGTTGGGATCCGCCTTCTTGTACCGCGTCTTCACCATGGCCCAGGCCTCCCTGGCACCTTGACGGCAGGCCAAAATATTCCATAAACGGAAGCGCTGCCGCATTCCCTAAAGCTTCTCCGCAAGCTCCCCAAGGCCTTCGGGCAGGGAAAGGGCCGGCCATAAAGCCTGAACGACGCCGCTCATCGCCTGCCGAACTCGTTCGAGCAGCTGCAACAGTTCGGGAAGTTGATCACCCGTCGATACGGGCATCTCCTCCGCAGGGCGACCTGTGAGTATACCTACACACATATTTTGTCAATTGACTTCCTCGCCGAACTCTTCTTTTCAAAGGAGTTCGCTCAAGCACTTACTATAGATGCCGCGACGAAGCCGCTGATTCTCCTTAACGGAGCCAGACAGCTCGGCCCGAACACCTTTCAGCTCTTCTCCGAGCTGGGCGTGGGCATCCTGGAGCTTGTTCCTTTCCTGCTGCACCCTATTCAGCACCCTCTCGCCGGCCTTCAGCTGGTGCAGCAGTTCTTGCCTGTCCGGATCTTGTCCGGCAGCACCTGCAATGTCATTATTAGACTTGCGCGCACGCCGCACAGCGCTTATATTTTTCAAATAATGTGTTACCAGGAGGGGTCTCTGTGTTTCCTCCTGCGGCAGCGAGTGCGGCCTCAAGTTGGGCCTTGCACTCTTGCAGCTCTTGAGACAGTTGGGTATTCTTCTCGGTAAGATCCTGCGTTTCAAATGATCCTTAAATCAGTTAACATAACTACTTTAAGTCTCGGGGGCTATTGGCATATATAACTGTTAAATTCTCTTACCCGTATGTCTTTTACATACTGCTCCGTGGCTCTGGTAAAACCATCTTGAGCAGCACGGAGGTGCGCGTCCCCCGCGTTAAAGGCATTCAACGCCTCAGGGGAGAAGCACGCGTCACGAAATACTGTCCGGCGGCGCCTATGGTTCATGGCGCTCTCCACCTCAGACTTGGTGGCGGACAGTCTGTCGGCATCCTCCGTTGGAGGAGTGTCCGGCTCGCGCCCTGCGTTCGCCTCCCCCTCCTGACCAGGTGCTGGAGCCTGGCTGGTAGAGGTTGGATTGGCAACCTCCACGCCCGCAGTCCGGCGGGCGCTTTTTCTCCTACAAAAATCATGAGCACTCAAACGTTTCCTAGGAACGTTGCTCCAAATAATGAACTGTGAGCTATACCTTTGCGACGACGTTTCAGTCCGCGCCGCGCTCCTCTTCCGCCTACTGGTCTGGACTGGCCCTTGTTGGTCAGCCGCCGCGGGCTCGGCTTCCCGCCCTGAAGGCGCTTCCTGCAAAACGCCATCGTATGCGAAGGTCAGAAATGAGCGAGGAAGAAATAATGGTGTCGGGACTTCGGTCGCAATCACCTGGGAAGCCGGATATAGTCCGGGGTAGTCAGCCGTAATGGCGACTAAAGCATTATCCATGCTGAGCTGGTGGAACACCCCGTCGATTAGCTCCACCTTTATGTCCGGATCCTCTTCGGAGGCCGGATCCTGGGATCTCTCTGGATCCTCAGGTTGCGGAGCTGGACTTCGCATGTCCTCCACAACCCGACACAGCTCCTGCGTCAAAAAACACAATATAAGAAACCTAAACTTTGAAAGCATGGGATTGGGCACATAAAGTGTTCGCTTACCCAACGCCGAGGGTTATTCATGGAGAACCCATTCAACGGGTTCGTCTGGAGGAAGTCCTCCTTCTCTCCCTTGTACAGGCCGGACAGGATCTTCGCCAGGTCCTCGGCTGAACCCGGCCCTTTACGGCCATGACGGGTGGCATTGTCCTCCCCGTTGAAATCCCACATGGGGTGGCTCCTGTATTGTAGTGGTTGCACCCCCCGCGTAATGCATGTTGCCATGACTCCAATCATGGTCAACCCGGGATGGGCCAGTAACCTTATCCGGCCCATCAGATAATGGACGCTCTTGTCTTCCTCTAGTTGGGGGCTCCGCGGATGCCAACTAAGGCGTTTCTTCAGAGGAGCATTGCTGAACTCCGGGAGGCCGATCCGAACAGGGTCCGGCAGCGAGCGTCTTCTATGTAAAACCATTCCGAAGGCCAGTCTTCGGACGCCTTCTTAGGGGTTCCAGATGGATATCCGGTCCCGGCAATGCGCCAAATTTCGGCGCCGCCCACTTGATATATGGACCCCTCGTGAGAGCGGGGCACAAGGCAGAACAACCTCTTCCACAGCGCGAAATGGGGCTCGATGCCCAGGAATAGCTCGCAAAGAGCTACGTAACCCGCAAGATGCAGGATAGAGGCGGGCGTGAGGTGATGGTGCTGGAGTCCGTAGAACTCCAGGAGCCCACGGAGGAACGGATGTATAGGAAATCCGAGCCCCCTTATCAGATAGGGGATGAAGCATACCCGCTCCCCTTTGTTGGGACTTGGGGTGGACTCCGCTTGCTTCCCACCTTTATAGGTGGCTAGCCCGGCTCGAACCGGAACCATGAAGGCCGGAGGGAGATATCCCTCCGCTTGGAGCTTCACCAGCTCGTTGTGCGGAATAGAGCATCTCCTCCAATCTCCTGCCAGAGGGCTGGGAGCGCGAGAAGAGGAGCCGCGTCGACGGTCCATGATGGAATGGATTTTTGGTCAGAAGCGCTCCATGAGTACTCGCGGAAGGAAGATGGTGTGATTTGGATCTGGATTCTTGCCTCTCTTATAGGCAGATTATTTGTGCAGCTAGGGGGTAAAACATAAAAGATACCCTGGCTTTTCGCATTCGTGCGACGCGTGGAAGAAGGCCATTATTGGGCGTGGAAGCCAAGAAGCACAACATTGATAAGGAAGCCGGACACTGTTCGGCAGGTACATGGAACTTAAAGGAGAACCCGCCTTGCAACGCCGAAGATTACATACGCGCTGGACTAATCATCATTGAAGCCTGGTTCGGGGGCTACCGAGGGAGTCCTGGACTAGGGGGTGTCCGGACAGCCTGACTATCATCGTCCGCCGGACTCCAAGACTATGAAGATACAAGATTGAAGACTTCGTCCCGTGCCCGGATGGGACTTTCCTTGGCGTGGAAGGCAAGCTTGGCAATACGGATATGTAGATCTCCTACCATTGTAACCGACTTTGTGTAACCCTAGCCCTCTACGGTGTCTATATAAACCGGAGGGCTTTAGTCCGTAGGACATAACAACCATTACAACAATCATACCATAGGCTAGCTTCTAGGGTTTAGCCTCCTTGATCTCGTGGTAGATCCACTCTTGTAATACACATCATCAATATTAATCAAGCAGGACGTAGGGTTTTACCTACATCAAGAGGGCCCGAACCTGGGTAAAACATCGTGTCCCTTGTCTCTTGTTACCATCCGCCTAGACGCACAGTTCGGGACCCCCTACCCGAGATCCGCCGGTTTTGACACCGACACCCTTGGTTTCAACTTAATGTCTATCTCAATGCTTTGTGACTTAAACATGATTGTGTTATTTGGAAAATATCGATGCCTTGTACTAATGGAATATGACAAGTCTCTAGTCTTTGAAGGGTATCGTAAAGACGATCTCTATATGGTAGATTTCTCAGCAGGACCACAGATGGCCATATGTCTTCTAGCAAAGGCTTTAGAATGTTGGCTCTGGCATCGAAGGCTAGGGCATGCTGGCATGAAGAATTTGCACACTCTCGCGAAGAAGAAGCATGTCATGGGCATCGAAGGCGTCAAGTTCAAGAAGGACCATCTATGTGGCGCCTGCGAAGCTGGAAAGATGACTAGGGCCAAGCATCCCTCGAAGACAATCATGACTACATCTCAGCCCTTCGAGCTGCTTCACATGGATCTGTTCGACCCTACTCACTACTCTACTCTCAACGCTACTGCGTGCCTCTATGGCTTCGTAATTGTTGATGATTACTCTAGATATACTTGGGCGCACATAATTCTCTACAAGACTGAAGTGCAGGATGTCTTCAGACGATTTGCCAATCGTTCCATGATGAATTATGGCATCAAGATCAAGCACATCAGAAGTGACAATGGCACTGAGTTCAAGAATACTGGTCTCGACCTCTATCTGGATACACTTGGCATCATACATGAGATCTCTGCTCCTTATACACCTCAGCAGAATGGCATCGTCGAGCGCAAGAATAGAACTCTCATTGAGATGGCCCGAACGATGCTTGATGAGTACAAGACTCCACAGAAGTTCTGGCCTGAAGCCATTGACACTGCTTGCCACATCATCAACCGAGTTTATCTTCACAAGCTTCTGAAGAAAACATCCTATGAGCTCCTAACTGGTAAGAAGCCACATGTAAGCTACTTCAGAGTATTTGGTGCTAGGTGCTGGATCAAGGATCCACATCACACTTCGAAATTTGCACCAAAAGCACATGAAGGTTTTATGCTTGGTTATGGAAAGGATTCGCACTCCTACAGAGTCTTCAACCTCTTTCACTATAAAGTGGTTGAGACTGTAGATGTGCGGTTCGATGAAACTAACGGCTCGCAAAGAGAGCACTTGCCAAATGTGCTAGATGAAGTACCTCCAAGTGAATCTATCAAGCAGATGGGAATTGGAGATATCATACCCTCTGAGAATCAATCTGAAGAGGAACTTGTCATTTCTGCACCAAATCAACCTAAAGACAATGCTCAGCCTAAAGAAAATCTCTCAACTGATGACATTGATCACCAAGAGCAAAATCTTCGTCCTGCTCATCCTCGTGTTGCAAATGAAGTTCAGATTGAGAAGATAATTGACAGCTTGAATGCACCTGGTCCACTCACTCGTTCTAAAGCAACCCAAAGATCAACACAACTGACCAACTTCTATGGACATTTTGCATTTGTGTCAATCTCTGAACCCAAGAAAGTTGATGAAGCCTTCATGGAACCTGAATGGATTCAAGCTATGCAAGAAGAGCTTCGACAGTTCGAGCTGAATAATGTGTGGGAATTGGTCAAGCGTCCTGATCCTCGGAAGCACAATATCATTGGCACCAAATGGATATATCGCAACAAGCAAGATGAGCATGGTCAAGTGGTCAGAAACAAGGCTCGTCTTGTTGCACAAGGTTACACTCAAGTGGAAGGAATTGACTTTGATGAAACATTTGCTCCTGTGGCAAGACATGAAGCCACTCGCATACTGCTGGCCTATGCAAATCATCACAACATTCTCCTATATCAAATGGATGTGTAAAGTGCTTTCCTCAATGGAAAGATAGAAGAAGAAGTATATGTCCCACAACCTCCAGGTTTTGAAGATCCAAAACATCCTGACATGGTATACAAGCTCAACAAGGCACTATATGGCCTCAAACAAGCCCCTCGTGCTTGGTATGACACGCTCAAAGACTTCCTGGAGAGCAAAGGCTTCAAACCTGGTTCACTAGATCCTACACTCTTCACGAAGACATATGATGGTGAACTGTTTGTGTGTCAAATCTATGTGGATGACATTATCTTCGGCTGCACCAACAAGAAATACAGTGATGAATTTGGTCACATGATGCAAGAGCAATATCAAATGTCCATGATGGGCGAGCTGAAGTTCTTTCTGGGTCTTCAAATCCGTCAGCAACGCAACGACATCTTCATATCACAAGAAAAATATCTCAAAGATTGCCTGAAGAAGTTTGGAATGCAAGATTGCAAAGGATACACGACGCCAATGCCAACCAAAAGTCATCTGGGTCCCGACGACAATGGTAAAGAGTTCGATCAAAAGGTATATCGATCCATGATTGGTTCTTTGCTTTACTTATGTGCATCTAGGCCAGATATAATGCTTAGTGTTTGCATGTGTGCCCGATTCCAAGCGGCACCAAAGGAATCGCATCACTTAGGTGTGAAGCAAATTCTTCAATATTTGGCTTACACCCCAACACTAGGATTATGGTATCCAAAGGGCTAAGAGTTTGATCTAGTTGGATTCTCAGATGCTGATTGTGCTGGTGACAAGGTTGATCGCAAGTCCACATGAGGCACATGTCATTTTCTGGGACGATCTCTTGTCTGTTGGTCTTCAAAGAAGCAGAACTGTGTATCTCTCTCTACTGCTGAATCTGAATACATTGCTGCTGGATCTTGCTGTGCTCAACTTCTCTGGATGAAGCAAACTCTGAAGGACTATGGAATCCATTTGAAAAATGTGCCTCTCTACTGTGATAATGAGAGTGCTATCAAGATTGCAAACAACCCAGTTCAGCACTCGAAGACAAAGCACATTGAAATTCGTCATCACTTTCTCAGAGATCATGTTATGAAGGAAGATATTGATATCATTCACGTCAAGACAGAAGAACAGTTGGTCGATATCTTCACAAAGCCCTTGGATGAGAAAAGGTTTTGCAAGTTGTGGTGTGAGCTAAATATCTTGGAATCCTCAAATGTCCTGTGAATGGACACACATCCTAACACTTATGCATTTTGATGACTTACATGTACAACACACGAAGTAATGTATATCTTCAATCAATGAAGACATACATTTTAAGTGTGAATACATTAATGCGGAATTTGACTTCGGAGCGCCACGATAATTGTGCGCCGTGTCTGGGTCTAATACTTCCTATACGGTGGGTAACGCCACCACCAAATTTTTGTTTGAAGTGTTTCTCTGGGCATTATGCTTGCATTGTTTTCATTTGTGATTCATAATTCATCCTTGGTTTATCTTCAAATTGGTTGTATTGGACTAGTACTATATATATCTGTGTTCTATCCTCTACAGCATTCACTTATAGCTCTGGCTTCGTGTTGAATCTTTTGAAATAAGTGAATGTGATCGGACCCTAACCTATCTATGCTTCTACCTCAACTCTATATGTCCAAGTCATATGCATTTTATTGAAAACTATCGATTGTCTTCACTGAGACCTTGTCAGCTGAAGACAATCTGACACACATTTATATCTGTTTTTAATGCTTTATCCAATTTGCCTGAAACCCGGAGAATTCGGAATGACCACCCCGACAATCCAAGCGTGCGTGGGAACATGGAACAACTCCCAAGGTGTTGCATGCTTGCCACGTGTCCGTCAGATGTGAACCGCCAGGGGCACCTGCGTAATTGCGATGTGCCGTCTCTGTCCTTATAAATACCCGTCACGTCTCGGTCAAAAATTCTTCTTCCTCCTCGCCACCTCTCGCAAACCCTAGCGCCTCCGCTAACTCTCGACGACACCGACGACGAAGCGCTTAGCTGTCGCGACTTCCTCGACGCCGTCCTCATGCCGGCCGCGGACCTCGTCTTCTCCTCTGTCGTCGTAGGTGTCTTCTGTCGCCAAGTTAGGGCACGGGAGATTGAACTGCTCGGCCTCCACCTTCGATCCGTCTAGAAGTTCTTCATGTGGTAATTAAAGTTTACTTTTTACTGTCTTTTTGATCTGATAGATTCATCCGTTTTTACCACAAGTGGTTTCTAGATCTTCAAACTTGAATCTATCTCATCCTGCATCTCATATTCTGCGTAGTCTATTCACTTATGCTTCTTTACAAGTTAGATTCCTCACTTGTACTTATTCTTGGATTTGTACAACTCTGGAACCAACTCTCATCAAATAAGTGAATGTCTTTGCATTGTGAGGTCAATGTCTTCAAACTGATTTATCTTCAAAATCTTCTGAGAATGCATATGACCTCTTCCCCTTCCCTCGCACCTCTAATGTTGTCATAGGTACATGTCCGTGGGAGAATCCCTTGGTTCTCATAGTATACATTCGTTTGCAGAATTCTTGCAGAGTCACATCAACTCACCAGAAGCCAGTTCTTGTCTGACCAGCCGTTTGAAGCCATTGCACATACTTAAGCCCTTCAGCTTAAACTTCATGGCAACTGATAAGTCAGCACGGAAGGGAGGCAGACAGCGCCATGGTAACACTTCCAAGGATTTACCTCCAGATTTGCACGAGCTGTACAAGACTGATCCTGAGGAAACCTATACTGGCCGCAAGAATCGGATCCAGTGGATTCAAAGATATTGGGCAGAAGAGTGGTTCAAATACCTCTTCGTCACTGAAAGAATATGCAGAGAAAAATGCCATCAAGGGACCCTGGGGAGATATTGTGTACAAAAATCTTCAACCCCAGTCCCTTTCTGAAGCCCTCCAATGAGAATTCTATCCGTGCATGATTCACCGACCGCAGCCAGAGAACGCTGATCGTTCCTCTCCGTTGTGGTGCCATGAAGATCATCTGTTCAAGCGCAACTATCAGTTCGCCAAAGACTCCGCTGCAAAGAACAAGAAGGCTCTAGGGCTCGACTTCAACCCTGGTCCTTCCTCCCCTCGGGATAATGGCACCCGCGAAGCCAATTAGAATAGGATCGGCCCCTTCTACAACCTTGATGGCCTCATCCACATAACTGTCCAAGGTGCCAAGGTGGATCATTCTGATAATGATGCTGACACTGATGAAGCTCCAGCTCCTACTCCAAAGCCGCAGAAGCAAAAGAAGACTAAAGCTTCAAAGTCATCTGCTGCTCCAAAAGCTTCGCGTGTGAAGCCATTGGCAACTGCTCCTCCTGCTCCCAGTAACACCTCTGAAGATCTCTCTTGCATCTCCAAGAGGCGTGAGAAGCCAAAGAAGAAACCTGTTCAGCGATAGAGTCAAGCACTTATACCTGCTGCCGTTCTAAGGAACGAATCTGAAGCCAATGATTTGTCTTTAGATGAGGAATTTGGCAATGATACCCTTGAGCAGCTGATTAAGAGCAAGCAAGAGGCGGAGATCTTCAATGATCTGCCCCTCTTCGATGTGAATATCCTGCACACTTTCATTGATGAATGGTTCGACAATCAAGATCTCAGCTTTGATGATCTTCAACACCCCATTGGCATCAGCGTCTCTTTCCAAGGCGCCATTGCTCCTGAGCTGGCTCTGGCTCAGCGAATCGTTGAACTGAAGCACAAGATTGACTTTGAAAAGGAACAGTTCAAGAAGCATGTCGCCAAGCTGAGTGTGGCTGATGTCCAAAAATTCAAGGTGATGCTCAATGACCTCAAGGAGGCGTTTCGCAAGAAACGTGAGGAAGCCAAAGGCTCAAGAGAGTACACGAAAACTCTTGCTGCCAAGTGTATCAGGCTTACAACGAAGCCGAAAATCGCAAGGCTCTTGGGCGTCCTGGCATTGACCCCAAGATGGCTGCCAAACAAAAGAAGAAGCACAATGTGGCCCAGACTGCAGCTCCATAGCAGGAAGAACCTCACATTGTCTTCCCTGCCAGCATGACAGGCCCGAAGCCTAAGGTCTCCACAGTGGCTTCAGATAACCAGAAAACCAAGGCAGCTGAAGCTAAAGCCAGAAAGCGCAAAACCAAGAACACCACAGATGGTGCACCACCCCTCAAGAAGAGGAAGACCAAGAAGAGAGATCCGGCTGCTCCCAAAGAGCCCCTTGTTGTTGAACCCATAGCTTTTGCTCCCCCTCCATCTGCAAATCAAGAGCGCCGATTGATTGTTCATCAGCCTGCTTCCACAGAGGCTCCTGAAGCTCAAGAGGTTCCAGTCGTTGACCCCATCGCGACTGAAGACATTGGTCACCAAGACAATGTAGGAGATGATGAAGTCCTTCCTCAGATCCAACGCCAAACGGTATCATCGCCAGTTCGCATGAACAGCGAAACCATCAGTATTGGTCGTCCTCTGACGCCAATCTCACAAGATGCCTCATGGGTTGATCGCCCCCAACCAGCTACCCCAGTTTAAGACTCACCAAGTACACCTCGTCCTTCACCACCGCAAGGCCCCAGTCCAATTGTCAATGACGACAATTACATGGAGACCACACCCTCCCCGAAAGCGTCGCCTGTGTACCAACAGCTTCGCAAAGGCCAGAAGCCATCGGTCTCCATGACAACCATCACAGAAGAGGATTCACACCAATCCAGCTCAGTGGCACGTCAGGTGTTTCCTGAAGACAATCCTTCTGTGCCGGTTCCTGCGTCCGAAGCTAATGCTTCTGAAGAGATTCCGGCTGCATCAGCCGAAGAAAGACAAGAAGAGCATGTTGTTCCTCCCCCTACCAACCAAGAAGTCGTTCTCGAGGAGAACGTATCTGTGCCCGACCCTCCAGCTCCTCAAGTGGAGGTTGAGAATACTGAGGCTGCCACCAACACCGTCCTGAAGCAAATGACGTTATCCTAATTGAAGACATTGTGGCGCCTCAAGTTGACAATGTGAATGAAGCCAATGCTACACCTGCAACGAATGTGCAGCCTGAAGCCTCTGCAAATGCCACTGCTCCTGTTCTGTCTCCAAGGCCCCACACAATTGAGCATGCATTCTACCAAGGCGAGCTTGTTCCTGTAAGATGGCCAATTCTAATCCCTCCGCCTGCTCCTGGACCTCAATTTGACTATCATGTGGAGCACAGGCCTTAGGTTCAGAAGCCAAAACCAAGGCTGCCAAGGTTCCCAGGTACTGCATCGGCACCAGGCTCATTCAATGTCAACTGCTTCATTGCACACAACACCTTCTTTGATTCTGGCAAGAACCCATATTCCAAGCCAAGAATCTCATCAGATCGGTTCTGGAGCTACCAGCAGCGCAGCTACTACTCCTGCATTCTATACAATCAGGAGCGCTTATTTCCTCATATGCGTCTGGACACTGAAGCCATTGCTGGTCTGCCCTGCCTTGAAGAAGTCCTAGACTACTTTTGCGATGCTGGTCTTCTGGAGTTTGTCACTGACAAGGAACATTGGAATGAAGAGCTTCTCCTGCAATTCTATGCAACCCTCCACATTCGCGGCTACAACAGGGATACAACGACATGGGTCCTTGAATGGATGACGGGCAACGTTCATCATGAAGCCAAAGCCTTTGATCTCACTGAGCTTACCGGCCTCTCCACTCCAGGCGAACTGTATGAACCTGGTTGTTAGCTTCACCGCGATGCATTGGAGAGTATCTTTCAGAAGCCTGAGCCCAACATGAGCCAGATGCTCAGTATGATGAAGCCACTACCCCCGGATGCTGAGTATCCCAAGGAATTCCTTGTTGAAGACCTAGAGTATTTGCCCCGCACTATCTATCATATCATTCGGCGAACTCTATGGCCGATCAAGGGACATTCCTCCTCGGCAAAGCTTGAAGGTGCTATGAAGACATTGGTCTTCTACATTCTGAATGGCAAGATCTTCAATACTCAAGATTTCTTCATTCGCCAGTTTGCTGCATCTGGGTCGGACATTTTTGGTCTGAAGTTCTATGCTCCTTGGATCATGCGTCTGATCAAGCTCCACTCTGCAATTAACTATCAACCCTCTGCTCGTAACCATCTCATATTTTTACCAGAGGTTGATATGTACATTGAAGCTATTTATCCAGAGCCTGCCAAGGAAGCCCTATATCTTCACAATATAGATCGTCAGAGCTTTTCCCAGAATGTTGAAGGTGTTCAGGTTGCTTCTCGTGTTTATCCACTGGCCGGCAACACTCGTCGTGCACGTACTGAAGCCACAGAAAGCACCATTGCTCCAAGAACTCGCAAATGCTCCCGTGTGCTCAATGACCGTGAGCTTCTTGTGGCTTTGCATCAGAAGCAAGATAAACATCATTACTGGCAGAAGCGGCAAATGCAAAGCCTCTTGGTGGATATAAGTCGCATTTGCAACCTTGCCACCAAGAACGCCTTTGTCACTCACGAAACCTGTCGGAGGACTTGGAAGGGATTGACACTGCTCAGTGCTGAAGCTGATCTTTAAGACGATGGCTTCAACGAAAGATTCAAGTTTGACTCCACTCCTCCCCTGAATGCTGTTTTACGTCGAACCCCGTCTCTTGAAGATTCAGAGTACTCTTCATCGGCAGCCGTAGTAAACGCCAGCATCAACGCGTATCAATACTGCATCGAGTTCTTCTGCACCACCAAACCTCAACGACGACCCATCTTCTTCACCTACTCCTCATGGGAATGAGTAGAGCCTATGTCTTCAAACCTTTTTGGTCCTTACTGACAAAAGGGGGAGAAGCATAGGTTGATAGTCTTCAAGCGGGTCCTGATGGGTGGTTGCTATATTTTTGCCTAGTGCTTACAACTCTCATTTTGCTACATTTGGTTCTTTGAGTTGTAACACTTAAACTTGTTGGTCGTCTGCTACTTTTTCTGCTATTCTGTGTGATGCGACGATAAATTCCGCATATGCGATGATAAATCCCGGATGAACTCATTCTGCAGACGTCCATTTTTCATTGTGCATGTCATTATTCCTGTATATCTATTCATGCATAATGTATTGTCTTCATACGGTGAAGAGGATCTCCACAAGTACAACCTGCCATATGCATTTGCATTCCAACGCAAAACATTTGTATGCACATCTTTAGGGGGAGCCTTTTTGTCATCTATGAAGACAAAATATTAATCCTTACAATTTCACATACTTTTATCCCCGTTGAAAACTTCAACCAGTTTGTCATCAATCACCAAAAAGGGGGAGATTGTAAGTGCATCTAGTGCCACCCCTAGTTGGTTTTGGAGTATTGATGACAAACCTAGTTGAGGGACTAATGTATTTGTGAGAATTGCAGGATAACACAGGTAGTAGTCCCTCCTTGCTTTGGTTTACCTACCGGAGATGACCCCTAAAAATGTGTGAAGACATTGAAGACAATGGTGGTCTGTGAAGATATTCACATTGAATACTATGACACGAAGAAGACATTGAGTGAAGACTATGGAGCGCGAAGACTTAGTTGTTTCGTTGTTTCCTTTTCTTCTTTGTTGAGTCATAGGAACCACCGCACTGTTAAGTGGGGTCCAAGTGAACAAAGTCAGAGTGACTGAACTGATGCTCAACCAAATCCTATGTCTTTGAGCGAAGACAATGAGAGCAAATCTTATCCTGTAACGGATAAGTCAGCTTTACTTGTAGCCCAAGTCAAGCTGCTGCGTGTGTTTGAAATCTGACCATTGTGCCACGTGTCAGTTCCTTAGTGACCCAGGGTCATTTCGGACATATCCGGTCGGGTTGCCCAGTGGCTATAAATAGCCCACCCCTACACCATAAATTGGTGGATGCTCAGAGTTAGTACACGGCTTTTGTCGTTTGAGAGCAACCCACTACCGAAGCCTTCGAGAGAGAATCCTTGCGAGGACAAAGCCCAAACCACCCAGATCCCAAAGAGTGTTTGGCATCACTGAAGTCTTTCTGTCTGCGTGATCTGAAGACTTGTTACACTTGAGGACTGTGAATCCTCCAGCGGGTTAGGCGTCGCGTTCTGAGCATCCAAGAGCCATTATGGATTGCCGGTGAACGAAGTCTGTGAAGGTTCGGAAGTCTACCTTAAAGACTTACCAGAGTGATTGGGCGGGTACTGGGAGTCCTTAGCTCAAAGGGAATAAGGTGAAGACGCGGTCTTCTGAGTTGAATCTCAGCCTCCCTAACCAGACGTACAGTTGTCACAACAACTGGAACTGGTCGAACAAATCCCTGTCCTTCTGAAGCCACTGGTTCTATCTCTTACCTCTCTTTACCTACAGTTTGTCTTCGTGAAGTCATTACCTGCTTGCACTATCTGTTTGACTTCACTGTGTCACTATCTGTTCTGATTGGCTTCATACTATCTTCCATCCTGATCTTTACTACCTAGCTGCTATTAGTCTACGTGCTTTCACTGTATTGAATACTTGACTATGGCTCATCTAGTGTAGTCTACCTTCCGCTGCACTTGAATAGTGTTGCTTATATTGTTTGTCTTCGAAACTCCCACGTTTTGAAGACTTTCATAAAAATCGCCTATTCACCCCCCTCTAGTCGATAACTAGGCCTTTCAGATACCAATATGATATGGTATGTATGCAATGGAAGGGCGGATCGATGATCACTAATGTGCACAAGTAAAGTTGCCGGCAATACTCAAATGGCTAGTCTCGATAGGCAAGTAACGCAAAAAGGGCTAGGGGTTATCAATGCAACTGCAAGGGGAATATACAATGGAGGGATACGACGATAGCAAGATGATATGGAGGTTACCGTCAGTGGCGATGATGAGTGGCGGTGTTCTTGATGTAGATACCAAGATGATGGAGGCTCGTCCCTAAGTAGCCGAAACACCTTAGGAAACAGAAAAACCACGAATTCAAAATCTCAAATGTCAAATGTCGAAATGGTGGTAGCAGAATGCGGTGGTGGTGTTGCGGAAGCTCAATGGGATTGCGGAAATGCAATGATGGGTTTGCGAGTAGGCAATGCGGAAGTTTAGGGTTATTGGGTTATGTGAGTCGGAGTTGAAGTTCACCATCCCTAAGTAGCTGAAACACCTTAGGAGACACAAACCACAACTCAGACAAGCTCAAACAAATTTGGGTTAAGTTGAGGTGGCGGAAATGTATGGTGGGCAAGGTTATGGGGAAGTTATGGTGGTGGTTGATGAAGAAGTAACCATCCCTAAGTAGCCGAAACACCTTAGGAGACTCAAATCACAACTCAAGCAACCACAAATGCTATGGGGATCAAAATAGGTTAGGTTGCGGAAGGCTATCGTGGTATGGTGGATGGTATGATGGAAGGCCTAGGCAAAGATGCCAAAGTTCCAAAAATTTGATGGAGTCAAATAGTGGTGAAACCAAAGTGAGGATCTTGGGCACGTTGATAGCTTCAAAACGAGCCAAAGAACACTCAAATCAGAGTTCGGAGCAAAAAGTTATGATGAAAACAGTGAAAGAGACTGATGCTGAAATTCTCTGCAATGTCTCTGGTTAGGCCGGAAGTTCCGGGCTCCGGAAGTTTCGGGGGGTGGCCGGAAGTTCCGGGGGTCGCGAAAAAAGTGTGGGGAGTCTGGGGATTTTTGGGGTAAACTCTCTGGTTAGCCCGGAAGTTCCGGGGCACGGACGGAAGTTCTGGGGGAATCCGGAAGTTCCGGGGGTCGTGGAATTTCTTCTGGGCTGAACCCTAAATTCCTGATCCGAGAACGGGGGCGGAAAAACATGATTTCCTGGGGCAAAATTAATAAGATTTTGAGGATGGGAATGGGAGAAAAGATGGGGAAGGCTAGATCCACTCGTAACAAAGCAAATCCATGGATCAAAATCAACAAAACATCATCCAAACCAACAAATCACAAAAAAATTGGGGCTAGTTTTGGTGGGGATTTTCGAATTGAGGACGAAATCAAGCAAAAGAAGGCTAGAAAAAAGGGGTGGGGGCTCCAAATTCGTGATCAACATGGCTCATGATACCAAGATGATGTAGGGTATAACCCTGTGTCGCCGATCTTTCACGAAAGGAGCGGATCCCGCGATGAACACGAAGAACACAGGGGGAAAACACAAGGGAAACACGGGAGAAAACACACAAACCAACGAGATTAGCTCACACATATGCTAGATCCTAGTACACATAGAGATCACACGGTCCATATCCAACAAGGGATGGTACATAGGGTAACCGGTTCTTCTCCGTGAGGAGGTGTTGAGGTCTTCCCGTTAGGGGTCTTGAATTCAAGTGGATCTTCTCCGAAGAGGTGATGGTCCCTTGCGATGGAGTAGATCCGGATGGATGAGCAAGGCCCTATCTCTAATGAGCTATCACAATGCTAACCCTCAAATTATGGAGGTGGAGGAGTATATATAGTCTAGGGCCACGAAGGGGTAAGTGAGGGGCGAAACAGGTACATGGGCCTCGGCCCAGAGACTCTGCGCGCAGGCAGGCCTGAAGTTCCGGGCAGGGACGAAAGGTCCGGGCTCCGAAAGTTCCGGGCATGGTCTGGCCTATCCAGAGAGTTGGCATGGTCCGGGACGGTGTCAGTGTAGCAGGGCCAGAGGTTCCGGCAGGCCGGAAGGTCCGGGGGCCGGAGGTTCCGGGCTGTGGCCGGAAGGTCTGGGCCTGGCAGAAACTCTCCGCAAGTCTTGACGCTCGCTATTGCTTCTCCTTGAGTCCTTGATTCCTGAGAACATGTAATGTCTTGGCATTAGTGTGACACCCCCGATTCAATCGTACACAAATCATACACGCAAACGTGTACGATCAAAATCAGGGACTCACGGGAAGATATCACAACACAACTCTAAAACATAAAATAAGTCATACAAGCATCATAATACAAGCAAGGGGCCTCGAGGGCTCGAATACAAGTGCTTGATCATAGACGAGTCAGTGGAAGCAACAATATCTGAGTACAGACATAAGTTAAACAAGTTTGCCTTAAGAAGGCTAGCACAAACTGGGATACAAATCGAAAGAGGTGTAGGCCTCCTGCCTGGGATCCTCCTAACTACTCATGGTCGTCGTCAGCGGCCTGCACGTAGTAGTAGGCACCTCCAGTGTAGTAGTCGTCGTCTATGGTGGCGTCTGACTTCTGGGCTCCAAAGTCTGGTTGCAGCATCCGGGAAGAAGAGGAAAACAAGGGAAAAGAGGGACCAAAGCAACCGTGAGTACTCATCCAAAGTACTCGCAAGCAAGGAGCTACACAACATATGCATGGGTATATGTGTAAGGAGGCCATATCAGTGGACTGAACTGCAGAATGCCAGAATAAGAGGGGGATAACTAGTCCTATCGAAGACTGCGCTTCTGGCAGCCTCCGTCTTGCATCATGTAGAAGAGAGTAGATTGAAGTCCTCCAAGTAGCATCGCATAGCATAATCCTACCCGACGATCCTCTCCTCGTCGCCCTGTTAGAGAGCGATCACCGGGTTGTATCTGGCACTTGGAAGGGTGTGTTTTATTAAGTATCCGGTTCTAGTTGTCATAAGGTCAAGGTACAACTCCAAGTCGTCCTGTTACCAAAGATCACGGCTATTCGAATAGATTAACTTCCCTGCAGGGGTGCACCACATAACCCAACACGCTTGATCCCATTTGGCCGGACACACTTTTCGGGGTCATGCCCGGCCACGGAAGATCAACACGTCGCAACCCCAGCTAGGCACGACAGAGAGGTCAGCACGCCGGTCTAAACCTAAGCGCACAGGGGTCTGGGCCCATCGCCCTTAGCACACCTGCACGTTGCGAACGCGGCCGGAAGCAGAACTAGCCCCCTTAATACAAGAGCAGGCTTACGTTCCAATCCGGCGCGCGCCGCTCAGTTGCTGACGTCATGAAGGCTTCGGCTGATACCACGACGTCGAGTGCCCATAACTGTTCCCGCGTAGTTGGTTAGTGCGTATAGGCCAATAGCCAGACTCAGATCAAATACCAAGATCTCATTAAGCGTGTTATTATGAAGCAACCGCGAACGCCGACAAGGGCCAGGCCCACCTGTCTCCAAGGTGGTCTCAACCTGCCATGTCGCTCCGCCACAAAGTAACAGTCGGGGGCCGCCGGGAACCCAGGCCTACCTCTACCGGGATGGAGCCACCTGTCCTTTCAGCCCCCACATCGGGATCACTTGCGGGTACTCAACGAGCTGACCCGACTTTAGTCACCATCTATATAATATGTATGTATGTATAGTATATACCCGTGATCACCTCCCGAGTGATCACGGCCCAATAGTATAGCAAGGCAGACTGACAAGAATGTAGGGCCAATGATGATAAACTAGCATCCTATAATAAGCATTTAGGATTGCGGGTAGGGTATCAATGATTGTAGCAACAATGACAGGCTATGCAATAGAATAGGAGTAACCGAACAATAACATGCTACACTACTCTAATGCAAGCAGTATAGAGAAGAATAGGCGATATGTGGTGATCAAGGGGGGGGGGGCTTGCCTGGTTGCTTTGGCAAGAAGGAGGGGTCATCAACACCGTAGTCGTACTGGGCAGCAGCAGCGTCGGTCTCGTAGTCTACCGGAGAGAAGAGGGGGAAGAAACAATAAATACAATGCAAACATAAGCATGATGATGCATGACATGACAATGAGTGTTACTAGGTGTGCCCTAGCGCGGTAGCAGGTGGTACCGGCGAAAGGGGGAAACATCCGGGAAAGTATCCCTGGTGTTTCGCGTTTTTGGACAGATGAACCGAAGGGCAAATGTTGCAGGTTCACTATGTTAGGGACGCGTGGCGGACGAACGGGCTGTTTGTCTGGATTTGTCTCGTCGTTCTGGACAACTTTCATGTACAAAGTTTGTCCATCCGAGCTACGGTTTATTTTATATTAATTTAAAAAGGATTTAATCATTTACTAGAATTAACAGAATTAATTTAATTCTAAATGCATTTATGATGTCATCATGACATCAGCGGTCAGTTTGACCTTTGACCTTTGACCAGTCAAGCTGACGGGTGGGTCCCGCTTGTCATTGATTGAGACTAACTAATCAGGATTAACTAGATTAGTTAAATGATTAGGTTAATTAATCACAATTAATTAAGTTAATTAACCTAGTTAACTAATTAATTAATTATATTATTATTATTATTATTATTATTATTTATTTTTAATCTTTTTTAACTGTTCTGGGGCACGCCCCATTTGCCATTGGCCCTAGGGGCCATAGCGGGCACCGGGCGGTGCGGGCGCAGGGGCACGACCACGAGCGCCCGATAGGCAGCCCAGGCGCTGGCCTCCTGCGAGACCAACGACACGGTCGCCGGCGCCCACGACGCTGGCCAGGGGAGGCGACGGAGGTTCGGGACTAAGGCGAGGGGAGTAGGGCGCGGGGGTCAGAGCGTCGGAGTTGGCCGTGGGCGTGGCGGCGTCGCCGACGCAAGGGGGTGCAGGAGCGGGGCGAGGCCAGTGGCCAGGGCGGCAGCGGTGGCTGGCCGGCGTGGGGGAGACGGAGTGAGGGGCCAGTGATGAGCGGGCCCGGACGGCAGAGGAGCAGCAGCAGGAGAGT
This sequence comes from Triticum dicoccoides, assembly GCF_002162155.2. Lineage (NCBI taxonomy): Eukaryota > Viridiplantae > Streptophyta > Magnoliopsida > Poales > Poaceae > Triticum > Triticum dicoccoides. Next base: position 208,242,657 of record NC_041389.1, on the reverse strand, counting down.
CGGGGCGCACCAGCAGCAGGGGGACGTGGTGAGTGCGTGGGTGGCCGCGGGCGGCACAGCCACGGTGAGCGCGAGGCGGAGCGGTACGGTCGTGAGCGCGTGCGTACGGGGACAGGGGAAGAGAAAACGGCGGAGGCCGTGGCCTCACCGGGATTTGTAGGGACGGGGCAGCGGGGCTCGTGGAAGGGGTCAGGGACGACAGCGACACAGGGGAAGCAGTCCGGCGAGTCGGCTTCGGGCGACGGCGAGGTCCAGCGGCGTGAGAAGGAGACGAGGAGGCGGCGGATCCAGCGACGTTGCTCGGCAGCGGGCCGAGGGATCCACGGGCGACAACGGCGACGTCGGCGGGGCGCGGTCGGGGTTGAGCCCCGATCTAGATCGGGGGGGAGGGGG
>NC_041389.1:208122623-208241877 GCF_002162155.2 Triticum dicoccoides | reverse complement strand
GACGCCGGCAAGGGCGACGAAGTCGGGGACGATGGGGTCGGGGTGGTTTGCCCCGATCCGGAAACAGGGGGGAAATTGTGGGAGCGAGCGAGTGGGGGGGGGAGTGGAATCGTGGTTGCTAGGGTTTCGGCCGATAGGGGGATATGGAGAGTGGGGTGGGCCGGTCGGGCCAGGGTGGGAGTTGGGCCTATGGCCTAGTTGGCCGGGGGGTTTCTGCATTTATTCATTTTGTTTTATTTTTACCATTTATTTATTCTATTACTTTTAGTTGCTATTTATTCTAGTGATAACAAAATACCAAAGTGGCACCTAAATTGATGTTTACTAATTATGCCACTGCCTCATAAATTTGCTAACCCAAAATAAAATAGTTTTGTAGTTATTTAATATTTAAAGTATTTCAATAATGGTTTTTTCTACTGTTTTATCCATCTCATAGTTTTAAGCATTTTATAATAGTGTGATTCCTTTGCCATAATTACCTATGCAATATTTGGCACAACCCGAACATTTTAGCTTTATTGTTTGAAAACTTTTGTTGTTTGTTTTTATTTTAAAATTTGAAATCGAACGGGATTGAGTCGTAGGGAGATTAACAACAGTAACTAAGGTGACGTGGCATCATTAGGAGTGGGTTACTGTAGCTTAGTTATCCGGGCGTCACAATTCTCCTCCACTACAAGAAATCTCGTCCAAAGATTTAAGAGGGGGACTAAGGGGGAAGGTTCTGGCTACGAAATTCTAGCGAGTGCTCCCAGTCTTGGTTGCTCTTCTCGAAGAGGTCGATCCATTAAGTTGATGTCTTCGTTTCTCTGCTTCAAGTCACCATGACCAAGTCATCATCCTTTCTTCGGGATCTCCATCGTCCTACGAACGCGACCAAGGGGAAAAAACTCTAGAAGAACGCATCTCCACAAAGCTGGGCATCTGACGGTGAACTCAATGGGAAATACACAAGGTACCCCACGAGTTGTATTTCAGTGAATTCGTTGAGTGCAACATACCAAGGTTTCAAATGGGTAGGCAATCATTCGATGACTAGACAGAAGCTGGAATGGGGGTTTGAACAACGAGAATAACATGGTGTTTGATTCCAGGATGACTAATGGTATAGAATTTAGCTCGTGAATCACATACGAAGCCAGGTGCAAAGGATACATTAGAATCCGGGTTGTAAAGAAGAGTCAGGTTTCGATCCAGTGGACCTGTGGGTTATGGGCCCACAATGTGGGTTGAAAGTAGGAAGGGTGGTGATATCTTGCACAGCCGTGACAGGGAGGCATGTAAGCGAATAGCTTGTCATCTATGCTGGCAACAATGTCGGTACCAAGGATGGGGAACGAAGAGAGCAATTTTCCTGCTTGATAAACGAGGCGAACCAATTGGCAAAGTTATCACCCATCGGTGGTTACCGGAATGTCATCAACAATAGTAAGAGGGTCTTACAGACGGAGTGGTACAACAAGGTGCCTACCTAAGCAGGGAATTATCTCTGCTCAGTAAGTCAGATTCAGGAAAGGTTAAACAAAAGAATGGAAAGGAAAACGTGAATATCAGATTAAACAGAACAATGGAAAGGAAAATTGTGATTACGCACAATTATTAAGAGTATATCCTTCCCATGTACAAACAGAACATGGCATACAAGGTAGGAGAGCAAGTACCCAACCATTCAGGTAAGGGGCAACGATTAATCAAGATGTTACCCATACAATGGTGTTTGGATAACTGACCAAGAAACATTTAGCATCGTGCCTCCAATGTTCTTGTTGATGAGCGGGGTATCATAGTCATGCTTCGAGGTAGCAATGATATGGTGTTTCAATCAAGGGCGAGACTTTGGATACACAAATGATCCATCAGGAGCAACTTATAAAATAAGTCTTACAATTTCCTCCAGGAAGAATGGTTATCATTGCAAAAGAAATTATAATGATAGGTTCTCCAGCCAGGGGGTGCTAGGCATGACATCATATTATCGGGTCATCAAAGGACCAACATCATAACTCCTTGAAAGTTGTCCCAACCATCATATCTGACCGAGATTCAGATCCGATTGGTGTCATGATACCTCAGACTTAGTATGACTGAGAAGAAAGGTGCAACACAAATTGTTGAGATGACATTGCAAGGTTCTCAGGGAAAAGAACTATGGAAGCGAGTTCTGAAACAAGAGTTCATCATTAAACCAAGGAAAGGGGTGAGGGGGTAGCTGATGGAGTCTCGACAATCCTCGAGATTTCCAAAAAGGTGGATTTCCACAGTTATGTGAAAAAAAAAGATAACGTTTGTCAAATCAAATGATATAATGATGTATGCTCGAGGAAAACATACATAATTAAACATTTGCTGAAAAGTGCACCCGAAACATGGGATTAGGTAGTACGATCAATGTTAGAATGATGATTCGGTAACCAATAGTCTAAGAACGAAATATCGACCATTAACTTCAAAGCAATAGGGTTGCTAGAAGTTTTGAAGTCACACATCATAGTTCAATTGTCGGTTCTCCGGTTAGAAACAACATGGGGACCAAGGAATGAACGGATATTGCAAGAAGGATCGCCTGTATCAAGAATTCTTAAGAGGTGGTGAAATTCTCACGACATTTTTGACATAAAAGATGGTAATACTCCAATGTAAAGAAGAACAAATGCTGGATAGCAAGGATCTCAAGGTATAACACAAAACATGAACGAGTTTGTGTTGAATGGAAGGCAATAAAGTGGTCGATGATAAAACAAATCATCGAGGGAAAGGATGGTATTTCTCATCATGAATTCAATTGATATCCTGGAAGAGCTCGGAATGCTGATGATGATCACGACACATTGGTCGAGAGATCTCATGAAGATGTAATCGATCGGTGATGACATCAAGTTGAAGGAATGATGAAGTGAAAGGTTGTTGGAACCATGGGTACGACACAAACTCGAAATCAAGCTTGTTGTTCAAGGCGAAATGATACAACAAGGAGGATCGACGTAAGGTTAGTTCATCGTCGAAAATTGTGCTCCGGGAAGGACCAGGTAGCACAGTTAATATTTAGCACAATAACGATATAGCCGAGCAGGCTAGGAATGACTGATTGATAGAGGCAAAGGTGTCCCGTCTTTTGATGAGATGATGGATATCGCTTTGGTGGAAGTCGACTTTGACGATCCGACTACGAACGTGCGAGGACGTCGCGCCTTAGCAATCGCTAAACCAACTCCGAGAGGTTATTGACCACGCCGGAGCACGATCAACCTGACCACGAGGGTCTGTTTCCTGCGAGCAAACGAAGAACAAGCATGAAACTAAGATTGCAATCTGGATATTGCGAATATAAGATGAAAGCTTTATTGATCAAGGTGGGGTTCTGTGACGCCTTTGTCTGGTCGTTGAACACAAACGAAGTACGCGAAGTTGCAACTATGGCGAACTTTTAATCTAAACAAAACCCAAAGTCTAAACGATGCCCTAAGGGCTGTATATATGGAGGAAGAGGGGGGGAATTTCGTGGCCCTTGGTGGAGGGGTCCGAAATCAACCCTATCTCTTGTTTCCCCACACATACGGACTCTAAAAATAGCCTATACTTATGTATTTCGAAATTACATGGGCCTGGCCCAATAATAAGGTGACGCAGCACCTAAAATAGCCTCGGGACGAAATTTATGAAGTGGCATCTTGTATATTTCGTCCAAGGCTTCATGCACCCATTATGGTGGCTTCAAAGTCCTGAAATCATCACTTGTAACTTCGTTCTTATTTCCCTTGCGCATGCCATCATCTCCATGCTTGTTCTTGCTCCAATGTTCATCCTTCTCCAAGCTAGGCCCTTCATTTGTAAGCAAAACAAATGTATCCAATTTAGGCAGCATCATATTCTCATGAACATTAGAATCATTACCAAGAAACGAAAGTACCTGGTAATTTAGTTGGCGTGCACGAGCTCTAGTAATTGGTCCAGTATGTATAGCAGCAGGGGCTGTGGGTGTAACAATTGTATTGATGTCCTCATCAATCAGTCAATATATATGTGGAAACGATATCTCCTGATGAGGACATCAATACCATTGTTACACCCACAGCCCCTGCTGCTATACATACTAGACCAATTACTAGAGCTCGCGCACGCCAACTAAATTACCAGGTACTTTCGTTTCTTGGTAATGATTCTAATGTTCATGAGAATATGATGCTGCCTAAATTGGATACATTTGTTTTGCTTACAAATGAAGGTCCTAGCTTGGAGAATGATAGAGGCAAAGGTGTCCCGTCTTTCGATGAGATGATGGATATCGCTTTGGTGGAAGTCGACTTTGACGATCCGACTACGAACGTGCGAGGACGTCGCGCCTTAGCAATCGCTAAACCAACTCCGAGAGGTTATTGACCACGCCGGAGCACGATCAACCTGACCACGAGGGTCTGTTTCCTGCGAGCAAACGAAGAACAAGCAAGAAACTAAGATTGCAATCTGGATATTGCGAATATAAGATGAAAGCTTTATTGATCAAGGTGGGGTTCTGTGACGCCTTTGTCTGGTCGTTGAACACAAACGAAGTACGCGAAGTTGCAACTATGGCGAACTTTTAATCTAAACAAAACCCAAAGTCTAAACGATGCCCTAAGGGCTGTATATATGGAGGAAGAGGGGGGAATTTCGTGGCCCTTGGTGGAGGGGTCCGAAATCATCCCTATCTCTTGTTTCCCCACACATACGGACTCTAAAAATAGCCTATACTTATGTATTTCGAAATTACATGGGCCTGGCCCAATAATAAGGTGACACAGCACCTAAAATAGCCTCGGGACGAAATTTATGAAGTGGCATCTTGTATATTTAGTCCAAGGCTTCATGCACCCATTATGGTGGCTTCAAAGTCCTGAAATCATCACTTGTAACTCCGTTCTTGTTCCCCTTGCGCATGCCATCATCTCCATGCTTGTTCTTGCTCCAATGTTCATCCTTCTCCAAGCTAGGCCCTTCATTTGTAAGCAAAACAAATGTATCCAATTTAGGCAGCATCATATTCTCATGAACATTAGAATCATTACCAAGAAACGAAAGTACCTGGTAATTTAGTTGGCGTGCACGAGCTCTAGTAATTGGTCCAGTATGTATAGCAGCAGGGGCTGTGGGTGTAACAATTGTATTGATGTCCTCATCATCCTCCCCTTCTTGAAATTAAGTCGTCCTCGACGGAAGTTCATCTTCCTCACCCAAATAAGGCTTCAAATCTGCAATGTTAAAAGTGGGACTAACCCCAAAATCTGCAGGCAGCTCAAGTTTATATGCATTATCATTTATTTTCTCTAACACCTTAAAGGGACCATCAGCACGTGGCATTAACTTTGATTTGCGCAAATCAGGAAATCTATCCTTACGCAAATGTAACCAAACAAGATCTCCAGGTGCAAACACAACATGTTTTCTACCCTTATCTCCAGCAAGTTTATATTTAGCATTCATGCGCTCAATGTTTTCCTTAGTTAACTCATGCATTTTTAAAATCAATTCAGCACGTTGTTTAGCATCGAAATTAACCTTCTCCGAAGATGGAAGCGCCTCCTGCAACAACAAAAGACGAACGGAGCTAGCTGGAATGCATAGCTTGTTAGCACGAAACACAAATCCATCGTTAACAACAAACTTGTTCCACATTCTTCCTTCTTTACAATTATGCATTACATCTTTAAAATCAGCATCATGCACATATTGATCTTTGATGGTCTCCAAACCAAATATTTTGAAGTCAAGTTGTGAAAGCATAGTATAGCGACGAGACAATGCATCAGCAATAACATTTTCCTTTCCCTTCTTGTGTTTAATGACATAAGGGAAAGTCTCAATGAATTCAACCCATTTAGCATGTCTACGATTCAGTTTAGCTTGACTTTTAATATGTTTTAATGATTCATGATCAGAATGTATAACAAATTCTTTGGGCCATAAATAATGTTGCCATGTTTCTAAAGTCCGAACAAGAGCATATAATTCTTTATCATAAGTAGAATAATTCAGACTAGGCCCACTCAATTTTTCAGAAAAGTATGCAACAGGTTTGCCATCTTGTAATAACACACCTCCTAATCCAATTCCACTAGCATCACATTCAAGCTCAAAAGTCTTATTAAAATCAGGAAGTTGGAGTAAAGGAGCATGTGTCAACTTATCTTTCAATACCGTGAAGGCTTCTTCCTGTGCGGTACCCCAAAGAAAAGGCACATCTTTCTTTGTAAGCTCATTGAGAGGTGCAGCAATGGTGCTGAAATCTCTCACAAAACGCCTATAGAATCCAGCGAGGCAAAGAAAACTCCTCACTTGTGTGACCGTTTTTGGCTGCGGCCAACTCTCAATAGCTTCAATCTTGGCTTTATCAACTTCAATTCCCTGTGGAGTAACAACATAGCCAAGAAAAGATACTCGGTCGGTGCAAAAGGTGCACTTCCCAAGGTTACCAAACAAACGTGCATCACGTAGAGCAATAAAAACAGCACGTAAATGTTCCAAATGTTCCTCCAAAGATCTGCTATAAATCAATATGTCATCAAAGTAAACTACCACAAATCGTCCAATGAAAGCACGTAAAACTTCGTTCATTAATCTCATGAAAGTACTAGGTGCATTAGTTAACCCAAAAGGCATGACTAACCACTCATATAATCCAAACTTAGTTTTAAATGCTGTTTTCCATTCATCTCCCAATTTCATACGAATTTGATGGTAGCCACTATGCAAATCAACTTTGGAGAATATTGTAGAGCCACTCAATTCATCAAGCATATCATCTAGCCTAGGAATAGGATGACAATAACGAATAGTAATATTATTAATGCCTCTACAATCAACACACATACGTGATGTACCATCCTTTTTCGGCACTAGAATAATAGGAACAGCACAAGGACTAAGGGATTCGCGTATATAACCTTTGTCGAGAAGCTCTTGTACTTGACGCATAATCTCCTTCGTCTCCTCTGGATTGGTACGGTATGGTGCACGGTTTGGCAGTGAAGCACCGGGAATTAAGTCAATCTGATGCTCAATCCCTCGAATAGGCGGTAATCCCGGTGGCACGTCTTGTGGAAAAACGTCAGCGAACTCCTACAAAATGTTAGTGACAGCAGGAGGCAAAGAGGAAGGCACGTCCTCGAATGAAAATAATGCCTCTTTGCACACAAAAGCATAGCAAACAGATTTGCTGAAATCTAGCTCATCAATATCAGATTTGGTGGCAAATAAACATGCACTTTTCAATTTAATTTCAGAAGCAACACTAGATGGTTTATTATTAGGCTTCATTTGTTGCTCTAATTCTTTTGCCACAATCTGATTTTCACTCTTATTCTTCTCCTGTTGTGCTTTATTAGCTCTATTAATATCATCTTTCAAAATAGAATCAGGAGTCATAGGAAGCAAAGTAATATTTTTATCCTTATGAACAAGAGTATAGTGATTGTTTCTACCATGGTGTACAGAATTTTTATCAAATTGCCATGGTCTACCAAGTAATAAGGAACATGCTTGCATAGGTACCACATCACAATCAACATAATCAGCATATGTAGAGATACTAAAATGCACACGAACAGTACGTGTTACCTTAACCTTGCCGCTGTTGTTGAACCATTGGATGTAGTAAGGATGTGGATGTGGTCTTGTGGTGAGAGAAAGCTTCTCCACCATCTCCATGCTAGCCAAGTTGTTGCAGCTCCCTCCGTCTATGATGACGCGCACAGAACGTTCCTTCACAACTCCCTTGGTATGGAACAAATTGTGCCTCTGATTTTGCTCAGCTTGTGTGACCTGCACACTCAAAACACGTTGAGCAACTAAACATTCATACCTGTCAGCGTCTTCAGGAGCCATGTATTGCGTCTCATGATCAGAATCATCTCCACCATGTTCTTCATGTGTAATAAGAGCTAAAGTCTCCTCATCATAGTCACTAGCGGACTCATATCCACCATCTGCGGTAGCAATCATCACACGCGGAGATTTGCATTCTCTCGCATAATGACCTCCTCCCTTACAACGACGACAAATAATATCACTTGTGTGCCCTGTTGATGCCATGGAAGAAGAAGAACGCTGTGCAGGCCCCGCAGGTGCGCTCTTGGCAGATAATGGTGGTTGTGCCTGTTTTCTTGTATCACGGCTGGAGGTGGCACCGGATGGAGGTGCTGGTGCAGTTGAAGTAGAAGATGCACGTGGTGTCCATGATGAAGGTCGGCCTGCAGAAAAGTTAGTTCGCCCCAATGCTTGTCGATCCTGCACTTCACGTTCAGCTTTACAAGCAAGATGGAATAAACGAGTGATATTGGTATACTCCTTATAGTCTAGAATGGTCTGAATCTCTCTATTTAATCCACCCAGAAAACGTGCAAGCATAGCTTCATTCTCCTCAACAATACCACATCTAATCATGCCAGTTTGTAATTCCTGATAATATTCTTCTACAGAATTTTTCCCTTGTCTTAAACGCTGCAATTTTTGAAGCAATTCACGTTGATAATATGGTGGAACCCAACGCGTACGCATAGCAGTTTTCAAAGCAGCCCAAGTAGTTGGAATAGGATATAATCTACAATGTTCAGACCACCATACACATGCAAAACTAGTGAAAGCACAAACGGCAGCATCAACTCGTCTCTCCTCAGGATATTGTAAACATGTAAATCGTTGTTCAGTTTCTAACTCCCAAGTAAGATATATATCAGGAACATATCTACCCTCAAATGGTGGAATATTCAATTTCAGTTTAGGAATATGGACATCATCTTGTACCTGAGGTGGTGGTGCAGGCCTACCATTACAAATATATACCTGAGGTCGACCTGCTGGTGGTGGTACAGGTGGCTGCACGTAGTGTTGATTTTGATCAACCTCATCCTCATAATCTCCCACATAATCATCCTCCTCCGCATCAGCAGCAGGAGCCACAGAAGTATCAACAGCAGCACCAACAGTTTGGCCAAACGCAAGAGGAACACGGCTTGCTCGGCGGAGGTCTGCTTCGTGACGTGGAGGTAGTCGTTGTTGTTGCTGTTGGAGAGGTGCGTTAGCTGCAGCGGGTGGTGGTGGTGGAAGACGCGCGAGCAATTCATTAAACTTGTTATCGAGCTTTGTTTCGAACGTCTTCTCAAAGCCAGTGATCTTCTCCATGGCCTCTTCAAAATTGTTCAGCACATCTTGCACCTGTTCAGTCATCATTTGCTGAAACTTATCATGAAGCTCCTTGTTCGATAAATTCTCCCAGTCAATCTCGTCGGCTTGTGATCCTGGCATGGTTAGCAGCAATAGAAACACACAAGAATATGATCCTACAGACTACGAACAAGTGGTGGTGGTGGGTGTCACAAATCCGTCAAGCAAATCTCAAATTCTTACCAGTTCTTACCCAGCAGCAGGCGGTGATCGGCAACCGTTGTAGTCAAAAACTCTCAAAGCTTGGATAGAGCGATTACCAGGGAGAGTCAAACGCACGACGTAGATGTATGTGGAGCTGGGAAGGCTTATAATATGGTAGCAAAAAGGGTCAGCAATAATCAATTCAGAGATGCAAAGTTGAATAAACGCTCAACGACGGTACTATGCTGGTCCTAGGCTAGACTGTGCTAGAGACGCGAGCCTAGAACACTAACAAAATCACGGCGCGGAACGGAAACAAGGGAAAAGCACACTCTGGAATTTTCTTTTCGCTCTTTTTTTTTTGCGCTCTTTTTTTTGCGCTGCTTTTTTTTGCGAAAAATCACTATAATGGCGAGTGTCTCAAAACTCTTCTTAACTCAAACTGACAGGATGGGCACGAAATTTTTTTGACCAATTTTTTTTTGACTGCCCGGACCCAAAAACTGGAAACGGGTCAAAAAAAACTTCCTATAATGGCACCTGTCTCAAAACACTCAGAAACACCTAAAAATAGGATAGCCAGAAATTTTTTCGAAAAATGCGTTTTCGAAAAATTTTGGGCCTAAACGGAGCGTGGCTACCCGACTCTTTTTTTTTCTTCCGAAACCTACTCCGGCAAGGAAACACGAATCAGAATCTAGATGGATCTCGAAAACAAACCTAATATGACAAGAACTCGGATTGGTGGTGGATATATGGTGGTAGATGGCAGCGGTGGGGGTATATTACTGCTGTGGTGGTATATGGATACGGATTCGAAGTGGTGGCGGATAAGCGGTGGTGGTAGATGGCAGGGGTGATGATGATGGTGCGGCGGCGGCGTGACAACTTATGACCAGAACTCGAAACTCTAAAAGACTAGACTCTAAGACCAGCAACTAGACACGACGATGCAACCGCAAATTCAACAAAGCAAAACCCTAAAAAGATTATGCAAAGGCTCAGATTGGTTCGGATATGATGAACTAACCCTAATTTTTTTTGTGGCTTTTTCGTGGACTGTAGGTATGAAGAACAGACTCGATCTAAACTACGAAAAACTGTAAAATCTCACCGAGCAACCTGGAAATCTGATACCACTTGATAGAGGCAAAGGTGTCCCGTCTTTCGATGAGATGATGGATATCGCTTTGGTGGAAGTCGACTTTGACGATCCGACTACGAACGTGCGAGGACGTCGCGCCTTAGCAATCGCTAAACCAACTCCGAGAGGTTATTGACCACGCCGGAGCACGATCAACCTGACCACGAGGGTCTGTTTCCTGCGAGCAAAGGAAGAACAAGCAAGAAACTAAGATTGCAATCTAGATATTGCGAATATAAGATGAAAGCTTTATTGATCAAGGTGGGGTTCCGTGACGCCTTTGTCTGGTCGTTGAACACAAACGAAGTACGCGAAGTTGCAGCTATGGCGAACTTTTAATCTAAACAAAACCCAAAGTCTAAACGATGCCCTAAGGGCTGTATATATGGAGGAAGAGGGGGGAATTTCGTGGCCCTTGGTGGAGGAGTCCGAAATCAACCCTATCTCTTGTTTCCCCACACATACGGACTCTAAAAATAGCCTATACTTATGTATTTCGAAATTACATGGGCCTGGCCCAATAATAAGGTGACGCAGCACCTAAAATAGCCTCGGGACGAAATTTATGAAGTGGCATCTTGTATATTTCGTCCAAGGCTTCATGCACCCATTATGGTGGCTTCAAAGTCCTGAAATCATCACTTGTAACTTCGTTCTTGTTCCCCTTGCGCATGCCATCATCTCCATGCTTGTTCTTGCTCCAATGTTCATCCTTCTCCAAGCTAGGCCCTTCATTTGTAAGCAAAACAAATGTATCCAATTTAGGCAGCATCATATTCTCATGAACATTAGAATCATTACCAAGAAACGAAAGTACCTGGTAATTTAGTTGGTGTGCACGAGCTCTAGTAATTGGTCCAGTATGTATAGCAGCAGGGGCTGTGGGTGTAATAATTGTATTGATGTCCTCATCATCAATGAATTCAACCCATTTAGCATGTCTACGATTTAGTTTAGCTTGACTTTTAATATGTTTCAAAGATTCATGATCAGAATGTATAACAAATTCTTTGGGCCATAAATAATGTTGCCATGTTTCTAAAGTCCGAACAAGAGCATATAATTCTTTATCATAAGTAGAATAATTCAGACTAGGCCCACTCAATTTTTCAGAAAAGTATGCAACAGGTTTGCCATCTTGTAATAACACACCTCCTAATCCAATTCCACTAGCATCACATTCAAGCTCAAAAGTCTTATTAAAATCAGGAAGTTGGAGTAAAGGAGCATGTGTCAACTTATCTTTCAATACCGTGAAGGCTTCTTCCTGTGCGGTACCCCAAAGAAAAGGCACATCTTTCTTTGTAAGCTCATTGAGAGGTGCAGCAATGGTGCTGAAATCTCTCACAAAACGCCTATAGAATCCAGCGAGGCAAAGAAAACTCCTCACTTGTGTGACCGTTTTTGGCTGCGGCCAACTCTCAATAGCTTCAATCTTGGCTTTATCAACTTCAATTCCCTGTGGAGTAACAACATAGCCAAGAAAAGATACTCGGTCGGTGCAAAAGGTGCACTTCCCAAGGTTACCAAACAAACGTGCATCACGTAGAGCAATAAAAACAGCACGTAAATGTTCCAAATGTTCCTCCAAAGATCTGCTATAAATCAATATGTCATCAAAGTAAACTACCACAAATCGTCCAATGAAAGCACGTAAAACTTCGTTCATTAATCTCATGAAAGTACTAGGTGCATTAGTTAACCCAAAAGGCATGACTAACCACTCATATAATCCAAACTTAGTTTTAAATGCTGTTTTCCATTCATCTCCCAATTTCATACGAATTTGATCGTAGCCACTACGCAAATCAACTGTGGAGAATATTGTAGAGCCACTCAATTCATCAAGCATATCATCTAGCCTAGGAATAGGATGACGATAACGAATAGTAATATTATTAATGCCTCTACAATCAACACACATACGTGATGTACCATCCTTTTTCGGCACTAGAATAATAGGAACAGCACAAGGACTAAGGGATTCGCGTATATAACCTTTGTCGAGAAGCTCTTGTACTTGACGCATAATCTCCTTCGTCTCCTCTGGATTGGTACGGTATGGTGCACGGTTTGGCAGTGAAGCACCGGGAATTAAGTCAATCTGATGCTCAATCCCTCGAATAGGCGGTAATCCCGGTGGCACGTCTTGTGGAAAAACGTCAGCGAACTCCTGCAAAATGTTAGTGACAGCAGGAGGCAAAGAGGAAGGCACGTCCTCGAATGAAAATAATGCCTCTTTGCACACAAAAGCATAGCAAACAGATTTGCTGAAATCTAGCTCATCAACATCAGATTTTGATAGAGGCAAAGGTGTCCCGTCTTTCGATGAGATGGTGGATTTCGCTTTGGTGGAAGTCGACTTTGACGATCCGACTACGAACGTGCGAGGACGTCGCGCCTTAGCAATCGCTAAACCAACTCCGAGAGGTTATTGACCACGCCGGAGCACGATCAACCTGACCACGAGGGTCTGTTTCCTGCGAGCAAACGAAGAACAAGCAAGAAACTAAGATTGCAATCTGGATATTGCGAATATAAGATGAAAGCTTTATTGATCAAGGTGGGGTTCTGTGACGCCTTTGTCTGGTCGTTGAACACAAACGAAGTACGCGAAGTTGCAGCTATGGCGAACTTTTAATCTAAACAAAACCCAAAGTCTAAACGATGCCCTAAGGGCTGTATATATGGAGGAAGAGGGGGGAATTTCGTGGCCCTTGGTGGAGGGGTCCGAAATCAACCCTATCTCTTGTTTCCCCACACATACGGACTCTAAAAATAGCCTATACTTATGTATTTCGAAATTACATGGGCCTGGCCCAATAATAAGGTGACGCAGCACCTAAAATAGCCTCGGGACGAAATTTAGGAAGTGGCATCTTGTATATTTCGTCCAAGGCTTCATGCACACATTATGGTGGCTTCAAAGTCCTGAAATCATCACTTGTAACTCCGTTCTTGTTCCCCTTGCGCATGCCATCATCTCCATGCTTGTTCTTGCTCCAATGTTCATCCTTCTCCAAGCTAGGCCCTTCATTTGTAAGCAAAACAAATGTATCCAATTTAGGCAGCATCATATTCTCATGAACATTAGAATCATTACCAAGAAACGAAAGTACCTGGTAATTTAGTTGGCGTGCACGAGCTCTAGTAATTGGTCCAGTATGTATAGCAGCAGGGGCTGTGGGTGTAACAATTGTATTGATGTCCTCATCATCCTCCCCTTCTTGAAATGAAGTCGTCCTCGACGAAAGTTCATCTTCCTCACCCAAATAAGGCTTCAAATCTGCAATGTTAAAAGTGGGACTAACCCCAAAATCTGCAGGCAGCTCAAGTTTATATGCATTATCATTTATTTTCTCTAACACCTTAAAGGGACCATCAGCACATGGCATTAACTTTGATTTGCACAAATCAGGAAATCTATCCTTACGCAAATGTAACCAAACAAGATCTCCAGGTGCAAACACAACATGTTTTCTACCCTTATCTCCAGCAAGTTTATATTTAGCATTCATACGCTCAATGTTTTCTTTAGTTAACTCATGCATTTTTAAAATCAATTCAGCACGTTGTTTAGCATCAAAATTAACCTTCTCCGAAGATGGAAGAGGCAACAAATCAATAGGTGCACGAGGTAGGAAACCATACACAACTTCAAAAGGGCACATCTTAGTAGTAGAATGCAATGAACGATTATAAGCAAATTCAATATGAGGCAAGCATTCCTCCCACATTTTCTTATTATTCTTCAAAACAGCCCTAAGCATAATAGACAACATTCTATTGACTACTTCAGTTTGTCCATCAGTTTGGGGGTGACAAGTAGTACTAAAAAGCAGTTTAGTCCCCAACTTAGCCCATAAACATCTCCAAAAGTGGCTAAGAAATTTAGTATCACGATCTGAAACAATAGTATTTGGCACACCATGCAAGCGAATAATTTCACGAAAGAACAAATCAGCAACATTAACAGCATCATCGCTTTTATGACATGGTATAAAGTGTGCCATTTTCGAGAATCTATCCACGACAACAAATATGCTATCCCTCCCCTTCTTTGTTCGAGGTAAACCTAAAACAAAGTCCATAGATATATCCTCCCAAGGAACACTAGGTACAGGCAAAGGCATATATAAACCATGAGGATTGAGTCGTGACTTAGCTTTTTGACATGTAGTGCATCGAGCAATAAAACGCTCAACATCCCGTCTCATCTTTGGCCAAAAGAAATGTGTAGCAAGTATGTCCTCCGTCTTCTTCACGCCAAAGTGTCCCATTAATCCTCCTCCATGCGCCTCCTGCAACAACAAAAACGAACGGAGCTAGCTGGAATGCATAGCTTGTTAGCACGAAACACAAATCCATCGTCAACGACGAACTTGTTCCACATTCTTCCTTCTTTACAATTCTGCATGATAGAGGCAAAGGTGTCCCGTCTTTCGATGAGATGGTGGATTTCGCTTTGGTGGAAGTCGACTTTGACGATCCGACTACGAACGTGCGAGGACGTCGCGCCTTAGCAATCGCTAAACCAACTCCGAGAGGTTATTGACCATGCCGGAGCACGATCAACCTGACCACGAGGGTCTGTTTCCTGCGAGCAAACGAAGAACAAGCAAGAAAATAAGATTGCAATCTGGATATTGCGAATATAAGATGAAAGCTTTATTGATCAAGGTGGGGTTCTGTGACGCCTTTGTCTGGTCGTTGAACACAAACGAAGTACGCGAAGTTGCAGCTATGGCGAACTTTTAATCTAAACAAAACCCAAAGTCTAAACGATGCCCTAAGGGCTGTATATATGGAGGAAGAGGGGGGAATTTCGTGGCCCTTGGTGGAGGAGTCCGAAATCAACCCTATCTCTTGTTTCCCCACACATACGGACTCTAAAAATAGCCTATACTTATGTATTTCGAAATTACATGGGCCTGGCCCAATAATAAGGTGACGCAGCACCTAAAATAGCCTCGGGACGAAATTTATGAAGTGACATCTTGTATATTTCGTCCAAGGCTTCATGCACCCATTATGGTGGCTTTAAAGTCCTGAAATCATCACTTGTAACTCCGTTCTTGTTCCCCTTGCGCATGCCATCATCTCCATGCTTGTTCTTGCTCCAATGTTCATCCTTCTCCAAGCTAGGCCCTTCATTTGTAAGCAAAACAAATGTATCCAATTTAGGCAGCATCATATTCTCATGAACATTAGAATCATTACCAAGAAACGAAAGTACCTGGTAATTTAGTTGGCGTGCACGAGCTCTAGTAATTGGTCCAGTATGTATAGCAGCAGGGGCTGTGGGTGTAACAATTGTATTGATGTCCTCATCATCCTCCCCTTCTTGAAATGAAGTCGTCCTCGACGAAAGTTCATCTTCCTCACCCAAATAAGGCTTCAAATCTGCAATGTTAAAAGTGGGACTAACCCCAAAATCTGCAGGCAGCTCAAGTTTATATGCATTATCATTTATTTTCTCTAACACCTTAAAGGGACCATCAGCACATGGCATTAACTTTGATTTGCACAAATCAGGAAATCTATCCTTACGCAAATGTAACCAAACAAGATCTCCAGGTGCAAACACAACATGTTTTCTACCCTTATCTCCAGCAAGTTTATATTTAGCATTCATACGCTCAATGTTTTCTTTAGTTAACTCATGCATTTTTAAAATCAATTCAGCACGTTGTTTAGCATCAAAATTAACCTTCTCCGAAGATGGAAGAGGCAACAAATCAATAGGTGCACGAGGTAGGAAACCATACACAACTTCAAAAGGGCACATCTTAGTAGTAGAATGCAATGAACGATTATAAGCAAATTCAATATGAGGCAAGCATTCCTCCCACATTTTCTTATTATTCTTCAAAACAGCCCTAAGCATAATAGACAACGTTCTATTGACTACTTCAGTTTGTCCATCAGTTTGGGGGTGACAAGTAGTACTAAAAAGCAGTTTAGTCCCCAACTTAGCCCATAAACATCTCCAAAAGTGGCTAAGAAATTTAGTATCACGATCTGAAACAATAGTATTTGGCACACCATGCAAGCGAATAATTTCACGAAAGAACAAATTAGCAACATTAACAGCATCATCGCTTTTATGACATGGTATAAAGTGTGCCATTTTCGAGAATCTATCCACGACAACAAATATGCTATCCCTCCCCTTCTTTGTTCGAGGTAAACCTAAAACAAAATCCATAGATATATCCTCCCAAGGAACACTAGGTACAGGCAAAGGCATATATAAACCATGAGGATTGAGTCGTGACTTAGCTTTTTGACATGTAGTGCATCGAGCAATAAAACGCTCAACATCCCGTCTCATCTTTGGCCAAAAGAAATGTGTAGCAAGTACGTCCTCCGTCTTCTTCACGCCAAAATGTCCCATTAATCCTCCTCCATGCGCTTCCTGCAACAACAAAAGACGAACGGAGCTAGCTGGAATGCATAGCTTGTTAGCACGAAACACAAATCCATCGTTAACGACAAACTTGTTCCACATTCTTCCTTCTTTACAATTCTGCATTACATCTTTAAAATCAGCATCATGCACATATTGATCTTTGATGGTCTCCAAACCAAATATTTTGAAGTCAAGTTGTGAAAGCATAGTATAGCGACGAGACAATGCATCAGCAATAACAATTTCTTTTCCCAACCCATTTAGCATGTCTACGATTCAGTTTAGCTTGACTTTTAATATGTTTCAAAGATTCATGATCAGAATGTATAATAAATTCTTTGGGCCATAAATAATGTTGCCATGTTTCTAAAGTCCGAACAAGAGCATATAATTCTTTATCATAAGTAGAATAATTCAGACTAGGCCCACTCAATTTTTCAGAAAAGTATGCAACAGGTTTGCCATCTTGTAATAACACACCTCCTAATCCAATTCCACTAGCATCACATTCAAGCTCAAAAGTCTTATTAAAATCAGGAAGTTGGAGTAATGGAGCATGTGTCAACTTATCTTTCAATACCGTGAAGGCTTCTTCCTGTGCGGTACCCCAAACAAAAGGCACATCCTTCTTTGTAAGCTCGTTGAGAGGTGCAGCAATGGTGCTGAAATCTCTCACAAAACGCCTATAGAATCCAGCGAGGCCAAGAAAACTCCTCACTTGTGTGACCGTTTTGGGCTGCGGCCAACTCTCAATAGCTTCAATCTTGGCTTTGTCAACTTCAATTCCCTGTGGAGTAACAACATAGCCAAGAAAAGATACTCGGTCGGTGCAAAAGGTGCACTTCCCAAGGTTACCAAACAAACGTGCATCACGTAGAGCAATAAAAACAGCACGTAAATGTTCCAAATGTTCTTCCAAAGATCTGCTATAAATCAGTATATCATCAAAATAGACTACCACAAATCGTCCAATGGAAGCACGTAAAACTTCGTTCATTAGTCTCATGAAAGTACTAGGCGCATTAGTTAACCCAAAAGGCATGACTAACCACTCATATAATCCAAACTTAGTTTTAAATGCTGTTTTCCATTCATCTCCCAATTTCATACGAATTTGATGGTATCCACTACGCAAATCAACTTTGGAGAATATTGTAGAGCCACTCAATTCATCAAGCATATCATCTAGCCTAGGAATAGGATGACGATAACGAATAGTAATATTATTAATGCCTCTACAATCAACACACATACGTGATGTACCATCCTTTTTCGGCACTAGAATAATAGGAACAGCACAAGGACTAAGGGATTCACGTATATAACCTTTGTCGAGAAGCTCTTGTACTTGACGCATAATCTCCTTCGTCTCCTCTGGATTGGTACGGTATGGTGCACGGTTTGGCAGTGAAGCACCGGGAATTAAGTCAATCTGATGCTCAATCCCTCGAATAGGCGGTAATCCCGGTGGCACGTCTTGTGGAAAAACGTCAGCGAACTCCTGCAAAATGTTAGTGACAGCAGGAGGCAAAGAGGAAGGCACGTCCTCGAATGAAAATAATGCCTCTTTGCACGCAAAAGCATAGCAAACAGATTTGCTGAAATCTAGCTCATCAATATGAGATTTGGTGGCAAATAAACAAGCACTTTTCAATTTAATTTCAGAAGCAACACTAGATGGTTTATTATTAGGCTTCATTTGTTGCTCAAATTCTTTTGCCACAATCTGATTTTCACTCTTATTCTTCTCCTGTTTTGCTTTATTAGCTCTATTAATATCATCTTTCAAAATGGAATCGGGAGTCATAGGAAGCAAAGTAAGATTTTTATCCTTATGAACAAGAGTATAGTGATTGTTTCTACCATGGTGTACAGAATTTTTATCAAATTGCCATGGTCTACCAAGTAATAAGGAACATGCTTGCATAGGTACCACATCACAATCAACATAATCAACATATGTAGAGATACTAAAATGCACACGAACGGTACGTGTTACCTTAACCTTGCCGCTGTTGTTGAACCATTGGATGTAGTAAGGATGTGGATGTGGTCTTGTGGTGAGAGAAAGCTTCTCCACCATCTCCATGCTAGCCAAGTTGTTGCAGCTCCCTCTGTCTATTATGACGCGCACAGAACGTTCCTTCACAACTCCCTTGGTATGGAACAAATTGTGCCTCTGATTTTGCTCAGCTTGTGTGACCTGCACACTCAAAACACGTTGAGCAACTAAACATTCATACCTGTTAGCGTCTTCAGGAGCCATGTATTGCGTCTCATGATCAGAATCATCTCCACCATGTTCTTCACGTGTAATAAGAGCCAATGTCTCCACATCATAGTCACTAGCGGACTCATATCCACCACCCTCGGTAGCAATCATCACACGCGGAGATTTGCATTCTCTCGCATAATGACCTCCTCCCTTACAACGACGACAAATAATATCACTTGTGTGCCCTGTTGATGCCCTGGAAGAAGAAGAACTCTGTGCAGGCCCGGCAGGTGCGCTCTTGGCAGATAATGGTGGTTGTTCCTGTTTTCTTGTATCACGGCTGTAGGAGGCACCTGATTGAGGTGCTGGTGCAGTTGAAGTAGAAGATGCACGCGGTGTCCATGATGAAGGTCGGCCTGCAGAAAAGTTAGTTCGCGCCAATGCTTGTCGATCCTGCACTTCACGTTCAGCTTTACAAGCAAGATGGAATAAACGAGTGATATTAGTATACTCCTTATAGTCTAGAATGGTCTGAATCTCTCTATTTAATCCACCCAGAAAACGTGCAAGCATAGCTTCATTCTCCTCAACAATACCACATCGAATCATGCTAGTTTGTAATTCCTGATAATATTCTTCTACAGAATTTTTTCCTTGTCTTAGACGCTGCAATTTTTGAAGCAATTCACGTTGATAATATGGTGGAACCCAACCCGTACGCATAGCAGTTTTCAAAGCAGCCCAAGTAGTTGGAATAGGATATAATCTACAATGTTCAGACCACCATACACATGCAAAACTAGTGAAAGCACAAACAGCAGCAGCAACTCGTCTCTCCTCAGGATATTGTAAACATGTAAATCGTTGTTCAGTTTCTAACTCCCAAGTAAGATATATATCAGGAACATATCTACCCTCAAATGGTGGAATATTCAATTTCAGTTTAGGAATATGGACATCATCTCGTACCTGAGGTGGTGGTGCAGGCCTACCATTATGAATATATACCTGAGGTCGACCTGGTGGTGGTGGCGCTGGTGGCTGCACGTAGTTCGGATTTTGATCAACCTCATCCTCATAATCTCCCACATAATCATCATCCTCCTGGGTACCAGCAGCAGCAGTAGCAGGAGCCAAAGAAGCACCAACAGCAGTAGCAGCGGCACCAGAATTTTGTCCTGGCTCAATAGGAACACGTTGTGCTCGTCCATACTGATTCGGAAGGGGGCGTAGTTGTTGTTGTTGCAGAGGTGCGACAGGTGCAGCCGGTGGTGGAAGACGCACAAGCAGTTCATTAAATCTGTTATCGAGCTTTGTTTCGAACGTCTTCTCAAGGCCAGTAATCTTCTCCATGGCCTCTTCAAAATTGTTCAGCACATCTTGCACTTGTTCAGTCATCATTTGCTGAAACTTATCATGAAGCTCCTTGTTCGATAAGTTCTCCCAGTCAATCTCGTCGGCTTGTGATCCTGGCATGGTTAGCAGCAATAGAAACACACAAGAATATGATCCTACAGACTACTAAGAAGTTGTGGTGGTGTATCACAAACCCATCAAGCAAACCTCAAATTCTTACCAGTTCTTACCCAGCAGCAGGTGGTGATCGGCAACCGTTGTAGTCAAAACTTCTCAAAGCTTGGATAGAGCGATTACCAGGGAAAGTCAAACGCACGACGTAGATGTATGTGGAGCTGGGAAGGCTTATAATATGGTAGCAAAAAGGGTCAGCAATAATCAATTCAGAGATGCAAAGTTGAATAAACGCTCAACGACGGTACTGTGCTGGTCCTAGGCTAGACCGTGCTAGAGACGCGAGCCTAGAATACTAACAAAATCACGGCGCTGCACGTAAACAAGGGAAAAGCACACTCTCGAAATGTTTTTCGCTCTTTTTTTGCGCTGCTTTTTTTTTGCGCTGCTCTCTTTTTTTTTGCGAAAAATCACTATAATGGCGAGTGTCTCAAAACTCTTCCCAGGTCAAACTGACAGGATGGGCACGAAATTTTTGTGACCAAATTTTTTTTTTGACTGCCCGGACCCAAAAACTGGAAACGGGTCAAAAAAACTTTCTATAACGGCGACTGTCTCAATACGCTTAGAAACACCTAAAAATAGGATAGCCAGAAATCTTTTTGTCAAGTGCGTTTTCCGAAAATTTTGGGCCTAAACGGAGGGTGGTTTCCGGACTCTTTTTTTTTTTGGAAACCAACCTCTTCTACGGATGGCAAAAGATTGCTGGAATCCGAAACCTACTCAGACAAGGAAACACAAATCGGAAATTAGATGGATCCCGAAAACAAACCTAATATGCAAGGAACTCGGATTGGTGGTGGATATATGGTGGTGGTATATGGCAGCGGTGGTGGTAGCGGTGGTAGTATATGGATATGGATCGGTGGTGGTATATGGGCACGGATTGGTGGTGGTATATGGATACGGATTCGGAGCGGTGGCGGATAAGCGGTGGTGGTAGATGGCAGGGGCGATGATGATGGTGCGGCGGCGGCGCGACAACCTGTGAACAGAACTCGAAACTCTAAAAGACTAGACGCTAAGACCAGCAACTGGACACGACGATGCAATCGCAAATTCAACAAAGCAAATACAGAAAAGATTATGCAAGGCTCAGATTGGTTCGGATGGGATGAACTAACCCTAATTTTTTTTGGCTTTTTCGTGGACTATAGGTATGAAGAACAGACTCGATCTAAACTACGAAAAACTGTAAAATCTCACCGAGCAACCTGGAAATCTGATACCACTTGATAGAGGCAAAGGTGTCCCGTCTTTCGATGAGATGATGGATATCACTTTGGTGGCAGTCGACTTTGACGATCCGACTACGAACGTGCGAGGACGTCGCGCCTTAGCAATCGCTAAACCAACTCCGAGAGGTTATTGACCACGCCGGAGCACGATCAACCTGACCACGAGGGTCTGTTTCCTGCAAGCAAACGAAGAACAAGCAAGAAACTGAGATTGCAATCTGGATATTGCGAATATAAGATGAAAGCTTTATTGATCAAGGTGGGGTTCTGTGACGCCTTTGTCCGGTCGTTGAACACAAACGAAGTACGCGAAGTTGCAGCTATGGCTAACTTTTAATCTAAACAAACCCCAAAGTCTAAACGATGCCCTAAGGGCTGTATATATGGAGGAAGAGGGGGGAATTTCGTGGCCCTTGGTGGAGGGGTCCGAAATCATCCCTATCTCTTGTTTCCCCACACATACGGACTCTAAAAATAGCCTATACTTATGTATTTCGAAATTACATGGGCCTGGCCCAATAATAAGGTGACGCAGCACCTAAAATAGCCTCGGGACGAATTATGAAGTGGCTTCTTGTATATTTCGTCCAAGGCTTCATGCACCCATTATGGTGGCTTCAAAGTCCTGAAATCATCACTTGTAACTCCGTTCTTGTTCCCCTTGCGCATGCCATCATCTCCATGCTTGTTCTTGCTCCAATGTTCATCCTTCTCCAAGCTAGGCCCTTCATTTGTAAGCAAAACAAATGTATCCAATTTAGGCAGCATCATATTCTCATGAACATTAGAATCATTACCAAGAAACGAAAGTACCTGGTAATTTAGTTGGCGTGCACGAGCTCTAGTAATTGGTCGAGTATGTATAGCAGCAGGGGCTGTGGGTGTAACAATTATATTGATGTCCTCATCATGGAGGTCCCGATATGCAACAATTGGAGGAACTTTTGGCAGCACTAGTCCTCCTTGCATTATAGCCTACTCAAGAAAATGCAACGATTGTTCTGAATCAGCCTATTATTCCACCTCTTGAGGAACAGAATGTGATTCACCCTGTGCCTGTACAGTAGCCTGATGTATTGCAACAAGAACCTCTGGTTATGCCAGCCCTAGTGGTTAATGAGAATGCTCCTCTTGCACCTCCTACACTAGTCAACTTGCCACTTGAGGGCTATGCCGCACCTCCTGCTCCTGCTTTGCTACAGGAAGCTCCTACACACCACGATGCAGCCTCTGTCACTGCTTTGCTGCAAGAAGTTACCTAGGTTCAATCCTCTGTTGCTTTGTTGCAAGATCCTACTCCTGCATTACAGTATGATATTACAGCTGTTGAGGAGTTTCCAGATCAAGCTGCAATTGCCACAGATCAGACAAATCTACCAATTGGACAAGGAACTATCCTGCCTGGGACTGACAACTAAGCACCATTGTTTAATCAAAGTGACTCTGAAGGTAATAGTTCGGAAGCCCCCTGGTTTCCCTCTACCTATCTGCAAAAATAATATCACTGACAATACAGTGCAGTTATCAGATTGTGTTGACCCTGTGCTTTCCTCTCTTCACCCACAAAATGTCACAACAAGAGATGGTTCTGATATCTTGTCCAAGGAAGGACTGGAGCTGTACAACAAGTACTTTGCACCATCATCTGGGCAGATGGACCTAGGGATTGCAATGGGTACCCATTACCCACGTACCCTGCGGGTAAAAACCCTATTAGGGTAAGGGTATGGGACAAAAAATTATCCATGGGTATATGAATAGGGAAATGTTAAACCCATCGGGTAGAGTGGGTACGGGTATGGGATCATGTAACCCATACCCACATACCCATGTACCTATATAAAATCTATATGAACTCAAAATTATCTCTACACTTTATCGTGAATTTGTGAACTCAAAATATACGACTGTGTGATGATGTTTTGATGTGTTGTTGTTTACGAGAAAGTGATGTTGTTTATTAAATATGATGTTGTTTATGATGTGTTGTTGTTTAAAAGTGTGTTGTTGTTGTTATAATCTATTGTTGTTATAGATTACAATTATATGTTGTTTTTATGACTATGAGTAGTTCAAACCGATGCTTTGCAAACATGGGTAATTTTACCCGTGGGTACCATGTACCCTGTCGGGTAACGGGTATGGGAAAAAATTATACCCATTGATGGGTATGGGTAAGGGTGATGGGTAAGCTCAGAGGGGATGGGTAAGGGTATGGGGTGGCTCCACCCGTACCCAAACCCTACGGGTGCCATCCCTAGATGGACCACATTCAATAACTACTTGACAATGCATTCCCTTAGGCCCAAATATGGTGAAGTGCCATGTAGTCGACGTTCACATGACACCACTAAGGGAATCACTACATACATATCATCAAAATATCGAACACATATCAAGTTCACATGATTACTTGCAACAAGATTTCTCCCGTGACCTCAAGAACAAAAGTAACTACTCACAAATGATAACCATGCTCAAGATTAGAGGGGTATTAAATAGCATAATGGATATGAACATATAATCTTCCACCAAATAAACCATATAGTAATCAACTACAAGATGTAATCAACACTACTAGTCACCCACAGGTACCAATCTGAGGTTCCGATACAAAGATTGAGCACAAGAGATGAACTAGGGTTTGAGAGGAGATGGTGCTGTTGAAGATGTTGATGGAGATTGCACTCCCAAAGATGAGAGGGTTGTTGGTGATGACGATGACGATGATTTCCCCCTCCGGGAGGGAAGTTCCCCTGGCGAAATCGCTTTGGCGGAGGGCAAAAGTGTTCCTACCCAAGTTGCACCTCGAGGCGGCGGCGCTCCATCCCGAAAGTCCTCTACTAATTTTTTCTAGGTCAACATGACTTATATACCAGAAGAGGGGCATCAGAGGTGGGCCGAGGAGGGCAGAACCCACCAGGGCGTACCTGGGGTGCCTGGCGCGCCTAGGTGGGTTGTGCACACCTAGTGGGCCTCCTCTGATAGTTATTTACTCTAATATTTTACATACATTCCAAGAAAGTTCTCTGTAAATTTTCAGCTCATTTGGAGATGTGCAGAATAGGTAACTCTGACGTAGCTTTTTCAGGTCTAGAATTCCAGCTGCCGGTATTCACCCTCTTTGTGTAAAGCTTGCATATTATGAGAGAAAAGGCGTTAGAATTACTCCAAAAAATATTAATATGCACGTAAACATAGTAAATAATAGTAGGTAAACAAGATGCAAAATGGACGTATCAACTCCCCCAAGCTTAGATCTAGCTTGTCCACAAGCGAAAAACCGAAATCGAAAAACATGTCCACATGCTTAGAGAGAGAGAGAGGTGTCGATAAAAACAAAATACGGACATAGAAGCATCGTGCTTATTATTATAACAACAACAAAACTTTATCATAAAACTTTATTCACACAACTTTTATCATACAACTTTTCTCATGAACAAATAACAATTCATCACAACATCGAAGTATAAAGCATAAACTCTATTGAAAACCAACAAACTATGTTCTCAGTCAACTTTGCAACTACAGTTCATCATCTTTTCAGGAAGGGTCACATATCGGAGCCTTTTGGCAAGTCCACATACTCAACCATCATATAGTCTTCTATGATTACTAACACTCACCGCATACCCATGGGCAAAAAGTTTCAACCAGACACATAGGAAGATAGAGGCTTATAGTTTCGCCTCCCAACGTATTCATCTCAAGGGTGATGTCAATAATAACTCCTCATGCTCACTCACATCCAACTCGATAGATGTGCCTAGATCTTTCCTCAGCACATGATGCTTGCAAAAGAGAAATAAAAAAAGGAATAGAGAAGAATACTTTGACTCTTACATAAAAGTAAATATATAAAAGTGAAAGATAAGCCGTTCACAGAGGGAAGAAGAGGTTGTCATGCGCTTTTTGGTTTGTATGCTCAATCTATTAGTGCAAAAGAACGTCACGTTATATTGCCCCTTGTGATAGCAACCTTTATTATGCAGTCTGTGGCCTTTATTATTTTGCCATCACAAGTTCGTACAATGCTCAATTTTCTCTTACACTTAATGAATAAACACTTTTAGAAGCAATTTTTGTTGCCTTATTGGACCGACGACAACTTACTTGAAGGATCTTACTCAATCCATAGGTAGGTATGGTGGACTCTCAAAACAAGATTTGAGTTTAAGGGTTTTTGGATGCACAAGTAGTATCTCTACTTAGTGCGGAATTTTTTGTCTAGCAAAGATAGGGGGCAAGCACCACATGTTAAAGGATCTATTACAATATAACTTCTATGTGAATAGGAACAAACATAAATCAGTACGTTGTCTTCCTTGTCAAACGTCAACAATTTTGTCATATAATATTTTGATGGGTGCTCAAAATCATAAAAGATGTCCAAAATAGTATATTTGCATGTGAATCTTCTCTTCCCTTATTAATTCTTTCATGAATTGCATCATTGACAAATGCTATGTTTGTCAATCTCCAATAAATTTTACTACTTATACTTTCCTTATGTGATGTCATTACTTACTAGAAGATTAGCATATGATATTTTTCACTACTATTTTTCTTTATTTTGATTGAAACATAAAATTAAAGAAAGCAAAACTAGAATTAAACTTTATTATATATCTTGCACACGATTACAAAGATAGATAGATCACTGAGCAAAACAGTCGAAAAGGATCGGACTAAACTTTTATTCAACTAATTCAAAACATAACTAAGATCAAACTAAGATAAATAAAGGCAAAAGAGTTGGTGCGATACGTACCGGGACACCTGCCCCAAGCTTGGCACAAGCCAAGGGGAGTGCCCATACCCAATACTCAAGTATCCTTTGGTGGTGAAGAAGGTGATGGTGGTGGTGGTGATGTAGTAGCTCCACACTTCCTCCTGAGCTTATGCTTGAGGATAATTTTTTTCTACCTCAAGTCGTCAATCTCCTGCTCCAACGTTAATATCTTTTTGCGTAATTCTTGCTTGTTTTCATATAGAAGACAAAAATGGATAAACTGGATCTTAGGTTTCTTTGCTTTATTGGGGAGACTTGACTTCTTGAATTCCACGTGCATGTCCCCAGGTTGGAGCAGTGGAACTTCATCTTCATCTGAGCTTGTCTCTTCCTTCCCTTTCGGATCATAGTATTCTTCCTCATCCGTGGTCCAACCATAATGTTCCACATCTCCGTAAACCTTGGGGTTTACAATATAATTAGCAATAAAGCTCTCACCCTTCGAGTCTTGAGATGACATATTTTTAGATCTACCAGAAAAAATAGCAAGAAAGAAGAACTGAAGATTTCTCCGTGATACGGTGTCAATACGTTTGGGGGTATATAAAGATTTTTTATCTTGGGAAACAAGCAAACGAGAGAAAAATGAAGTCCAGAAGGTACTCGAGGTGGCCACAACCCACCTGGGCGCGCCAAGCAAGCCAGGCGTGCCCTGGTGTCTTGTGCCCTCCTCATTTGCCTTCCTGGTTGTTTATTATTTTCCTAATTTTTGTAATATTCCAAAACTGACAAAAATATTTTTGCGGATTTTTCAGAGTCGGTTTACTTACCGTATCAGGTTCCTCCTTTTATTCACGATTCTGGAGTGTTCCGGAAGGTTTCTTTTATGTGTTCCTCCGGTGTCATAGTTTGGATAATATTGCTTTCAACATTAATATGCGTACCTGAGATATAGTGTTTAATTCTTTGCCCACTAACAACCTTTGGGTTAGTACCTTTGGCATTATTTATTTTGATAGCTCCAGAGCGATAAACCTCTTCATAATATATGGTCCTTCCCATTTGGAAAGAGGTTTACCAACAAATAATCGGAAACGAGAGTTGTACAGAAGAACATATTCCCCAACTTTAAATTTCCGCTTTTGGATTCTTTTATGATGCCATATTTTAAATTTTTCTTTAAACAATTAAGGATTTTCATAAGCTTGGGTTCTCCATTCATCTAGTGGGCTAATGCCAAATAACCTCTTTTCACCAGCAAGTTTGAAATCATAGTTGAGTTCTTTGATTTCCCAATATGCTTTATGTTCTAACTAAAGAGGCAAATGACAAGCTTTTATATAAACCATTTTATAAGGAGACATACCCATAGGATTTTTATAAGTTGTCCGATAGGCCCAAAGTGCCTCATCTAATTTCTTAGACCAATTCTTTTGGGACCTATTAACAATTTGTTGTAATATTAGTTTTATTTCTCTATTGCTAAGTTCAACTTGACCACTAGATTGAGGATGATAGGGTGATGCAATTCTATGGTTAACATCATACTTAAGAAGCATTTTAAGAAAAGCACCATGAATAAAGTGTGAACCACCATCAGTCATTAAATATCTAGGGACTCCAAACTTTTTGAAAATAACTTCTTTAAGCATTTTAATAGAGGTGTTGTGATCAACACTACTAGTTGGAATAGCTTCTACCCACTCAGTAACATAGTCAACAGCAATCAAAATATGAGTATACCCATTAGAGAAAGGAAAAGGTCCCATGTAATCAATACCCCAAACATCAAATGGTTCAACAACAAGTGAATAATTAATAGGCATTTCTTGACGCTAACCATATTACCAATTCGCATTCATCACCAGATAAAACATACTGTAACACCCCGAGAATCATGCTACAGTAATCCCACACTAATGGTCAGGTCATCATCATCATCGTAGTTAATTTACCATAAAGAAATAATTCAACTCTCAAACCCTAGTCAAATTCAAAATTCATACGGTAAGTGAAATTTAAAGTTTCACAAACATGTCTAAAAAATAGTTCATGTTTTAGAAAATATTCCATATGTATTTGTCATGATGAAATCAACCTCATTTGGATTCCAAATATGCCCCTAGAAATATTATAAGTGGTCGAGCAGCAAATAAATAGGCCTTTTCAAATTAAGCAATTATTTATTTAACTCCATTTGCCCCCAGACATTTTGTCCTAGCTCAAATTATTCTCTGGTAATTATGTGACAAATTCCATGTGCAACAAAAATGGTTTGAAAGCTTATTTAAATTCAAAATAGTAGCTAGGTAGTAAATAGTAAAAGAAAATCAAAAAGGGCAAGGATGCACTGTACTGATGGGCATCAAGTTAACAGTGTTCGGCCCAGCCCACCTGGAGTTCCCTCCTTCCTCCTACTGCTCATCCAAGCTTGGTGGCCACCTGGGGCTCGTCCAGGCCGCGGATGGCCACACGGCGACCATCCGCCGTGCCCCAGTGTGGTTACGGCCACCCTCGACCCCCTTGCTAACCCTAGCGCCCTCATTCCCCTCTCTCTCGCCTGTCTTCTCGTTCCCCGCAAACACCCGACGCCGTCGCCGCCGTGGCTCGCCATAGCCGTGGCCCGTGACCTCCCCGCGCTTCGTCTCCGTGTTGAATTGGACTGCCGCCCTCGATTGCGCCTTCTACACCGACCAGCTCAGGTCGTGGAGCCCTACATCGCCGGATCACACCGTAGTCTTCCTCGGATTGCCGCCGGATGTCGCCGTCGATTTCGGTTGCTCCGTGCCTCCCCGAGCACACTGCCACTTCCCTACAACTCTCGGTGAGCCTGCGCATCTTCTCCCCCTCTTCCCGGCCTCTTCCCGTTGCTGTAGCTCGCCGCATTGGAAATGCCCGAATGCGCCACCGCCTGACCTCGTCGTCGGCGAGGCTCCGATGACCAAATGGTCTTGGGCTCGCGCTCATTGTGTTCGCGCGCGAATGTTGACCATCCCTAGCTAATTAGATCGCCCCCGCGCGCACCGTTTTGCCGTTCCCGTTGCACGCCCAAGAGCTCCGCCGCCCGGCATCGTCACCGGCGTCTCTTCGGCCATCCCCTCGTCCAACCGGTCGTCCCACGTGATGTGGCATCCTCCACTCGTTCGGTAGAGCCAGAAAACACCCGAAACCGTGCACCATCGCGAGTTTGCGAGCTCGCCAGAGTTGCTCGCCGTCGCTTGACCTCGCCGGCGTACTCCGGTGACTGGCACTGAACTGGCGCCCGACGTGGAGCAGCAGGCCCCACCGCTCAGCCACTGACCATGGGCCTCACTGGGCCCACCGAACACATCAACGCTGACTGGGCTGGCCCCAGGTCCCACCCTTTTAAACGGATTTAAATAAATAGAAAATTGTTTAATTAATTAAATTAATTAATTAAAACTCTAATTAGACACTGACCAGTGGGCCCAGTAGATTAATTAGCTAAACTAGATTAAGTTTAAACTCTGATTTAGCCTACTGTCTAGGACAGGCGGGACCCAGCTGCCAGGTTTGACCTGAACAACTGCGGTTGACCTGTTGACCTCATGCTGACAGCATGTTGACGTCATATTCCGTTTCTGGGAATTTCTGTTATTTTGAATAATTCCAGAAAATGCTAAAATCTTTACAAATTCGTAGAAAATAAACCATAGCTTGTGATGAGGACATGACTACCTTGGATATGACCAAAAATATTGCATATATGCATATTTGTCAGGTGATTTCTAGTGCAAACTATTCAATAATCTATTTATGTTATCCAGAACAAAAATACTTCACACACTTTTGTGTTTTGTCTAATTGCAGGTGTATGGGACATTTGTACAATCCACATATGAAGATAAGGAAGAAAGAGATGTTTATTTGCTGTCCAAAAAGTTCTCTCACGTCACTTTTGGCCCAAGAGAAGATAGAGTCCAAGTCTCTCACGTTCTGGATTCAGATTCGGACTGCACAGACATACCTGACTCAAAATGCACACAAGTTTTTCATACGGACTCCGAATTGGGTGATTCTTTTTTTGTTGGAAACTAGATTTCGTGCACTTTCCAACCCAATTGGAATCACCTTCAAATTCATCCGGAGCGTTGAGTTGTGGACGAAACAATCTGATGCTGCAGCAGAATCCGAGTCAAACTACAAGTCCAAAGGTGTTACATCACCTCCACTTGGGCCCATTGGCCTTGTACGACCTAGATTTAGTTTTAGGCTGCCTTGGGACGTTCTCCCACCTCCTTGGCCGCCACCCCTTGCTCCTATATAAGTAGATCCATCTAGTAGCTTTTCCTTGGGATTTGTTTAGTTAAAAGTTAGCCATTGCAACTTCGTGTACTTCGTTTGTGTCCAACGACCAGACCAAGACCGCTTCCGGATCCCCACCATTATCAATACCTCATATATATTTGTAATATTCAGATTGCTTTATCATATTCTTGCTCGTTCTTCGATTGCTTGCAGGAATAGACCTTCGTGGTCAGGCTGACCGTGCTTCCGGCATCGTCAGTAACCTCAGGAGGTTGGTTTAGCGATTGCTAAGGCCAACGTCGTGCACGTTTGTAGTCGGATCGTCAAAGTCGTCTCCACCAAATCGATAGTTATCATCTCATCGAAAGATCGGGACCCTCGCCTCTATCAAGTGGTATCAGTTTTCAGGTTGCTCGGTGAGATTTTACAGTTTTTCATAGTTTAGATCGCATCTGTCATTCATACCTACAGTCCATAAAAAAGCCATAAAAAAGTTAGATCTGTTCATCATTTATCCAAGCCAGTCTGAGCCTTTGCAATTTTTTATTCATTGCTTGCATAGTTGAATTATCGGTTGCATCGTCGTGTTAGTTGCTGGTCTTAGTGTCTAGTTCCTTTAGAGTTTCGAGTTCTGTTCACATTAATCACGCCGCCGCTGCATCATTATCCCTTCCGCTGTCCACCATCCCATCCATTAAATTCCACCATGTGCTACGCACTGTTCATTGTCATAATCATAGTTGAGGTCATTCACATCTTCGCTTGATCCAATCTGCATCTTATCTAGTTTGTCTTGGAAAGAGGGAGAAAAAAAAGATAGAGGAAAAAAAAGAGAGGAAAAAAAAGAAAAAGAGAGAGAAGAAAAAGAAAAAAAAAGCGTGAGAAAAAAAAGAGAGAAGAAAAAAAATCGGATCTATCTAGAATCAATCTCGTACCTGAATTCGGATTGGAATCTGTTTTGCGCACTGTTCAGTAAAACAGGTGTATCTTCCTCATACGAAGTCCGTTTTGGCTCCGTGAGTACTCAAATTGAAGCTAGCGACGAGCCGCATCTAAATAGTTGCAGAAGCTAGTTCAATATTTGACACCTCAAAATCGGCTTCTAAATAGGTCTTTTTTGCCCTCTGAAGTTCGTGAACACAGCTTGTTCCAATTTTTCAGGCCAGTTTTAGAATTCTTTGACTCCTCATATCAACTCGGAATTGAGTGATTCTTTTTGCATTGGAAAGCTTGAGTTAGTAGCATTCTTTGAAAGAATTTATCAGAAAATTGGCTCAAACTTTTCAAGAGGAAAGTTGGAGAGAGAGTTGTTGTATATCCTGTTTGGCAGTTGTTTTTCATCATTATCTTTACTGCCGTTGTGATCTTCACTTATATCTTGCTGTCCAGAACTACTTAGTATCCTTCATTGATGCTAGTTGTGCTACGCCGTGACCTCATTAGTGTTCTAGGCTCGCGTCTCTAGTCCGGTCTAGCCTAGGACCAGCACAGTACCGTCGTTGAGCGTTTATTCAACATTGCATCTTTGAATTGATTATTGCTAATCTTTTGCTACCATATATAGCCAACCTAGCTCCACATATTTCTACACCGTGTATACGTACGCTCCCCTGGCAATCGCTTCACTCAATATTCGGAGTTACTTGACACCGCTGGTTGCCGATCACCGCCTGCTGCATGGTAAGAACTTGTAAGACATTGATATTTGCTTTACTGTGAGCGTTTTACCACCACATCCTAGTAGTTATAGGAATATTATTTTTGGATTTTGTTTCTTGTTCTACTAATCATGACAGGATCCAGAGTCAATTCATGGGCTTTGTCGATCACAGGAGACATGCCACCACCTATGCAAATACCACAACCGTCACGAGAGGTGCACAAACATCCAAATGCACATGATCAGGTTAATGTATCTATACCACCATTTAATGGCCGTTTTAGACCTGCTTTATATATTGAATGGGAGTTCGACATAAAAAATATATTTGCTTCCCATAATTTCGATGAACATAAAAAGGTTCAGGTTGCGGTTGGTTCTTTCACTGGTTATGCTTTGGTTTGGTGGAGTGAATATTGTCGGTTACACCCTGATTATATACCTACTACTTGGGATGATTTGAAACTTGCCATGCGACATACTTTCGTCCCTGCTTATTATACTCATGACATGATTAAGAAGTTGCAACACTTAAAACAAGGTAGTGAAACTGTAACAAGATATTTTGATGATTTACAAACTACCTTGTTGCATTCCTCTTTAGAAGAAAGTGAAGATGATTTTATGGATAGATTTTGGGGAGGATTAAACCGTGATATTCAAGAGATACTAATTCATGAAGAGTGTTATCCTATGGACCATTTGTTTCATCTTGCTTGCAAAGCTGAACAGGAAATAAAACGACGTGTTGGCCACGAGGAGAACAAGCGTACGGTGCACATTCCAAGAGTTGATATGATTGTTCCTTCAACTACTAGGCATACTATGACAACCACATCCGTTGTTGTCAGGACTACATCACCTCCACCATGTGACACATCGCCCCCGAGAGTGGCTACATCATCTGAGTTGATCATAAGAGGTAATGACAAAGGTACTGATCTTCCATCTCTACATGAGAATGATGAATGCCTTGTCAATTTGAATGCACCATCTGATGAGCTACCCACTACTTTGATCACACCACCTATTTTAGAGGACTACGTTGATAATTTGACTTTGCCATGTGATCAAACAACTGAAATACCAACAATTTTGAGTGCACCCATTGAATTAACTATTGATGCAAAAGAACCAATGTTTAATCATTTTGATATGACCTCTAATCTTGGTGATGATTCTGTGTTGAATGACTTATTGCATGTTTGCGTATTTAAGCATGTTGTAGCATATAAATTTGATGCAAGTAAGGTTTATTCACCAATGTTGGGATGGTTTAATGATGAACATTGTCAATCTTTTGAAATGAATAAGAGCTTCACTTATATGTGCAAACTGAGTTGCAATATTTTCATGCCTTCTACTTCTTGTGCTAATTTTTTGGCTTTAGATTTTATGAACTATGCAAGTTACTCATCTATTCATGTGTCATATATGCAAAAATCAAGGGAAGTAAAAATGGATGACATATACATATACAACATGTACACCTTGTCTCTTTTGTTAGCCACATTTCAGATTAAGCAACGCCGAGGACGGCTTTATTTTCAAGAAGGGGAGGATGATGAGGACATAACTACCTTGGATATGACCAAAAATATTGCATATATGCATATTTGTCAGGTGATTTCTAGTGCAAACTATTCAATAATCTATTTATGTTATGCAGAACAAAAATACTTCACACACTTTTGTGTTTTGTCTAATTGCAGGTGTATGGGACATTTGTACAATCCACATAT
This sequence comes from Triticum dicoccoides, assembly GCF_002162155.2. Classification (NCBI taxonomy): domain Eukaryota; kingdom Viridiplantae; phylum Streptophyta; class Magnoliopsida; order Poales; family Poaceae; genus Triticum; species Triticum dicoccoides. The sequence goes on along the minus strand of NC_041389.1, from coordinate 208,207,590 downwards.
GAAGATAAGGAAGAAAGAGATGTTTATTTGCTGTCCAAAAAGTTCTCTCACGTCACTTTTGGCCCAAGAGAAGATAGAGTCCAAGTCTCTCACGTTCTGGATTCAGATTCGGACTGCACAGACATACCTGACTCAAAACGCACACAAGTTTTTCATACGGACTCCGAATTGGGTGATTCTTTTTTTGTTGGAAACTAGATTTCGTGCACTTTCCAACCCAATTGGAATCACCTTCAAATTCGTTCGGAGCGTTGAGTTGTGGACGAAACAATCTGATGCTGCAGCAGAATCCGAGTCAAACTACAATTCCAAAGGTGTTACATCACCTCCACTTGGGCCCATTGGCCTTGTACGACCTAGATTTAGTTTTAGGCTGCCTTGGGACGTCCTCCCACCTCCTTGGCCGCCACCCCTTGCTCCTATATAAGTAGATCCATCTAGTAGCTTTTCCTTAGGATTTGTTTAGTTAAAAGTTAGCCATTGCAACTTCGTGTACTTCGTTTGTGTCCAACGACCAGACCAAGACCGCTTCCGGATCCCCACCATTATCAATACCTCATATATATTTGCAATATTCAGATTGCTTTATCATATTCTTGCTCGTTCTTCGATTGCTTGCAGGAATAGACCTTCGTGGTCAGGCTGACCGTGCTTCCGACATCGTCAGTAACCTCAGGAGGTTGGTTTAGCGATTGCTAAGGCGCAACGTCGTGCACGTTTGTAGTCGGATCGTCAAAGTCGTCTCCACCAAATCGATAGTTATCATCTCATCGAAAGATCGGGACCCTCGCCTCTATCAGCTTGGATCGAAAAACTTTATACACGAAAGTTGCTCAGAACGACGAGACAAATTGGACCGTGCCAGCTATTTCCGTGTCAGGACCTTCTATGGAGGTGAACCCGCAACTTTTAGCCTGTTTCCGGTAGATGAATAGTGCATATACACTGGTTAATAATTGCAACTAAAATCCTAAAATAACAGATATGACTTAGACATGTTTTAGGCAACCCTGTAGTACATGTTAGCAAAGCATACTCTGTGTTACATATGATTGCTATGTATTTATTTGCTTCCTCCCCCTCTTCTCTCTTGGTAGATCCCGGTACCGACGTATTCCTCGAGGCCGACGCAGCTCCGGAGTACGACTACACAGTTGACGACCAGACCCTTGCTGCAGAGCTTGCACGCAAGCACCCCCCCCCTTTGAACATTCCGATATCGCCTATTCTCTTCTCTCTTATGCTTGCATTAGAAATTGCTACTACTACTGCTTTACATATTCTGATGCATAGCCTGATCTTGTAACCTGCTATTGTTGCTTACGTATTTATCCCAAACTGCTTAGTATAGGCTGGTTAGATACCCATCAGCGACCCCTTGTTGACCCAACTGCCCCGCTGGATTATCAGAAGACCCAATCAACGGGATTGAAGACCAGGCCCCGGCAGCACACAACACTCCCCTTAATCATATGACACGACAACATTACTATCGAGTGCCGAGGGTGATACCTCGTTAGCACTTCTGATGCTAAGTCTATCGAGTAGTTACCCAGTTGTGGTCATCGAGGGTGGTTCCTCCTTTTCCACTTCCGATAACGATGCTGTCATGCAACACCTCAAGTGTGAACCTCGAGGGTGATTTCCTCTTAAGTTCACCTTGATGTTTACATCAGGTGGGAATCCAACTAGGGTGATGCCTCGGGTTCCTTCCTGACGTGGTAGCCACATGGATTACCTTTACATTACTATTGTTACTGATTAAAGTGGATAAAGACGGGTCGGTCCTGAGGGGTACCTCCGTGAGCATGTGATGCGAGTGATGTGGAGACAGGTTAACCTGGAGGGTGCCCGTGAGTTAATGACGAGGCATGGTCGGGCATTCTTAGCCCTTGCCGCTAGTCCTCGAGACGGGGCGATGGGGTCGCATCGATCGTGAGTCTCTGCTCGTTACTGCGCGCTCCTAATCCACTAAGATTTGGATATTATATCTGAGGGGCCTCTGGCCTGATAGCACTAACCATCATGTGGGCATAGTATGGGCGTTCTGCGTCGTATGCATCAGCCGAAGCTTAATAGACGTCTGCGACTGAGCGGCACACGCCGGGTTAGACTGGAACACCTTGCCTTGTATAAGGGGGGTAGGTCTGCTCACCGGCCGCCCACGCAACATGCAAGAGTTCCCGGGGCGATAACACAAGACCCCTGGGGCACAGGTTTAGTCCGGCGTGCTGACCTCTCTATTGGGCCAAGGTCAGGTTGCGGCGTATCGTTTGGCCGAGGCCGGGCATGACCCAGAAAAGTGTGTCCGACCGGAGTTAATCGAGCGTGGTGAGTAAGTTGGTGCACCACTGTAGGGAAGAAACATCTACCGGTAGCCTATCTACGGTAACGGACACTCGGAGTTGTATCCCGATCGATACAACTAGAACTGGATACTTGAGATGACAAATGGATAGTATGCTTCTGGGATTGCTTTCTTGTAGGGAGTCGAGGAAGGATCTCTGGGCGAGGTTGATGCCACTACTGCTACTTTACTTTATGCTTGTCTGCACTCTTCTAATGCTGCAAGACCACTGAAGATGTTGAAGATGCTAGTCTTCGATAGGACTAGGCTCTCCCCTCTAGTCTGGCATTTCTGCAGCCCAATCCACATACACAACCTTCCTTTGATAATGTTGCATACGTAGTGTAGATCCTTTCTTCCTGTGTACTTCGGACGAGTACTCACATTTGCTTTGCTTTCTTTTCCCCCCATATCCGTTTGATGCAACCAGATGATGGAGCTCATGAGATCGCTGCCACCGCCGATGGCTACTACTACCCTGAGGGTGCCTACTACTACATGACGGACGCCGATGACCAGGAGTAGTTAGGAGGCTCCCAGGCAGGAGGCCTTGCCTTTTTGATCGATGTTGCTTTTGTGCTAGCCTTCTTAAGGCAAACTTGTTTAACTTATGTCTGTACTCAGATATTGTTGCTTCCGCTGACTCGTTTGTATTCGATCTTTTGTATTCGAGCCCTCGAGGCCCCTGTCTTGTAATATAAATCTTGTATTATTTTAATTTGTGTCTAGAGTTGTGTTGTGATATCTTCTCGTGAGTCCCTGATCTTGATCGTACACATTTGCGTGTATGATTAGTGTGCCATTGAAACGGGGGTGTCACAAGTTGGTATCAGAGTCGACTGCCTATAGGTAGCCCCCTTTCCAACTCCTTGGCCGAAGTTGAGTCTAGTCACTACAAAACTTTTACTAACATGGACGTGTGTCTTACGGGCCCACGTCGCCATTGGGTGGTATTAGGATCTTTTATTTCTCGTCTTTACTCCGGGACTCTGATATCTCTTCTATTCGGGTTAAAGATTTTACTAACTCTAGCATTAGGTTCTCGTACCCACTTCATTCCGGAGAGCCCCTTCACTACAGTTGATCGCTTTCTTCGCCAGAAGATTCTGCAGATACTCCTCGATGTATCCCGAGATCCTGTGCCCACTGCTTTGCAATCCCTGACCATCGATAATTCCTGTGAATAACATCCTTGCCGCCCATGTGTTCATCTCCAATTTCTCTTGTTCTTACAAGTTACCCCTAATACTCTCCATTGTTCCGAGAATCCTTTGTGCCTTCTGCGTTGCAGCTTGTTTTCGCACTATGGAAAATTCACTTAAACCGGGGTCCGTTCATCCCCAGTTGTTCATATGCTTTCCAAAATACGTTGCAATACTATCTGATCTCCCGAAAATCCTCTGTAGTCTACTGCTCTTGATTTTCCTTGCCTTATTGCATTATGGTTAAATCCATATGTCTCTCAATATTCATTAGCATTCTTTGTCATTGTCATTCCGAGTCTATTGATTAAATATGAATGAGAACAAATCCCTATCATCCGTCAATTCCTAGAATTCGTCCTTCCAGCTTAGACGTCATTTTGGACATGAGTGGGTTCTCGGGCAATCAAGTTGCAAATGATTGTTCATCTAGTTCCATTCTACTTACCCATCTTTTGATCCGAGCGTCTCCTTCTGATCCCTTGCTTTGGAAATCATAAACCCTTTATAATTGAACATCAAACTATTCAGTTGCTTATACAATCCGATGCCTTTGCATTCTTCTTCTTCTATTTGGAGTACCGGTACTCACATCAGATCCTTTACTGACCAACTGATCCTTTGTTGCATTATTATCCGATAGTGCCCCTCGTATTTAATCACCTTGTGAGTTCTTCCCTGATACATAATGCCTTTGGTAAATTGTATCCTCTTCTATTGTCAACCATGCTCTACCTTTGAGCTTGTGTTAGTTACTTTTTAAGTTTGTGGTATATGTTCCTAAGATGCCCCTATGGGTTGAACCTAAGCCTTCCGTAATCCGTGGGAACCCGAGAGTTTTCACGAGTCATACTCTTCTGGTGTTTTTCCAGATAGAAGTTCTACATTAGAACTTCTTTGAAACCAAGAAGTGAATGAAAGGTTTTGCTTTGGAAAAGTGGGAGTCGACCTTGAACTTTGTGTTCAGGCCCATGGACACAATGTAGATCTTATCATGAACACTTCTTGTAATAACAAATATCCCTTTGTTGTAAGTTCATCTTGTATCTGTGTTTTGTCCTTTAATTTGTATTCGTGGTTCCGACCATATTGTTCCTCTTTGATCCCATTTCCCTGACAAGTTAAAAGTACGTGCCTTCTGCAGATCAATACATCTCCGCAACCACCATTTTGATCTTCCTCCGAGTATTACCCTCTGGTATCTCGGGAATATCAAAGATCCATTTTGCTTCCTATGAGTCTTCATCTAGTATTGCTTCTCACTGATTTCAGATTTTCCCCCGGGTTCTGAGTTATTAGTCACTCGAGAACACCGATAAGTGAATCGAGTCTGCACTCTGATTCAATAGCTCTAAGTAACTTTTATTGCTTACGAGTTAAATAATCTTTCAAGTCATTCCTAGCCTCATCGGTTATATCATTATAGTGCTGAAATTTAACCGAGCTACCTGATCCTTCTTCCCGGAGCACAATTTTCGACGATGAGCTAACCTGATGTCGCTCTTCCTCGTCATATCATTTGGCCTTGAGAAACAAGCTTGGTTTCGAGTTTGTGTCGTACCCGTGGTTCCAATAACCTTTCGCTTCTTCATTCCTTTGACTTGATGTCATCGCCGATCTATTAGATCTTCATGAAATCTCTCGACAAATGTGTCGTGATCATCATCAACATTCTGAGCTCTTCCAGGATATCAATTGAATTCATGATGAGAAATACCAGCCTTGCCCCTTGTGATTTGTATTATCATCGACCACATTCTTGCCTTCCCCCCAACAGAAACTTGTTCATATAATTTGGGAAATACATCCTTTTTGACATGTCGATGGATTGCAGCTAAAACCATAGACCACATCCTCATCTTTCCTTGTTGAAATTGTATGACTTATTTTATAAGTTGTTCCGATGGATCCTTTGTGTATCCAAAGACTGACCTTTACCTGATGACCATGTCAATATTATCCCAAAACACGATCGTGGTTCCCCGAACATCATTAAGAACATTGGAGGCGCAATGCTAAAAGTTTCATGATCACTTATCCAAACACTGTTGTACGGGGTAACGACATGAATTTCTTTTCCCCTTACCTAAATGGTAATCTACTTACTATCTTGTCATGGATATCATCCTCTTCCTGTTCTTGGGAAAGATATACTCTTGATACTCGGGTTTAAACACATTTTCCTTTTCTATCGGTCTGATTAATATACTAATCATATTTTCCTTTCCATTCTTTTGTTTAACCTTTCTTGTGATCTATATAAATATGAGTAGTAATATTTCCCTACTTATATAAACACCTCGGTGTGCAACTCTGTCAGTAAGACCCTGTTACTACTGTTGATGACATTCCGGTAACCACCGATGGATGACAACTTTGCCTATTGGTCCGCCTCGTCTTAACGAGCACGAAAATGGTTCTCTTCGTCCCTAGCCCTTGCTACCAACATTGTTGCCAACATAACTAGCAGGCTACCCTCTAACATGCCTCACTATCATGACCGTGCAAGATGTCAGTGCCCTTCCAAATTTTAACCCACATGGTGGGCCCATAACCCACAGTTCCACAGGATCGAAAACTGACTCTCCTGTACACCCTTTGTCGGTGTCAAAACCGGTGGATCTCGGGTAGGGGGTCCCGAACTGTGTGTCTAGGCGGATGATAATAGGAGACAAGGGACACGATGTTTTTACCCAGGTTCGGGCCCTCTCGATGGAGGTAAAACCCTACTCCTGCTTGATTGATATTGATGATATGGGTAGTACAAGAGTGGATCTACCACGAGATCAAGGAGGCTAAACCCTAGAAGCTAGCCTATGGTATGATTGTTGTAATGGTTGTATGTCCTATGGACTAAAACCCTCCGGTTTATATAGACACCGGAGTAGGCTAGGGTTACACAGAGTCGGTTACAATGGTAGGAGATCTACATATCCGTATCGCCAAGCTTGCCTTCCACGCCAAGGAAAGTCCCATCCGGACACGGGATGAAGTCTTCAATCTTGTATCTTCATAGTCTTGGAGTCTGGCTGACGATGATAGTCCAGCTGTCCGGACACCCCCTAGTCCAGGACTCCCTTAGTAGCCCCCGAACCAGGCTTCAATGACGATAAGTCCAGCGCGTATAGTCTTCGGTGTTGCAAGGCGGGTTCTCCTCCAAATTCCATGTGCTTGCCGAATAGTGTCCGGCTTCCTTATGAATGATGCGCTCCTTGGCTTCCACGCCCAATAATGGCCCTCTTCCACGCGTCGCACGAATGCGGAAAGTCAGGGTATCTTTTATGTTTAACCCCCTAGCTGCACAAATAATCTGCCTATAAGAGAGGCAAGAATCCAGATCCAAACCACACCATCTTCGTTCCACGAGTACTATCGGAGCGCCTCTGACCAAAAATCCATTCCATCATGGACCATCGACGCGGCTCCTCCTCTCGCGCTCCCAGCCCTCTGCCAGGAGATTGGAGGAGATGTTCTCTCCCGCACAACGAGCTGGTGACGCTCCAAGCGGAGGGATATTTCCTCCGGCCTTTATGGTCCCGGTTCGAGCCGGGCTGACCACCTACAAGGGTGGGAAGCAAGCAGAGGCCACCCCAAGTCCCAACAAAGGGGAGCGGGTATGCTTCGTCCCCTATCTGATAAGGGGGCTTGGATTTCCTGTACATTCGTTCCTCCGCGGGCTTCTGGAATTTTACGGACTCCAGCTCCATCACCTCACGCCCGCCTCTATTCTGCATATTGCGGGTTTCGTAGCTCTTTTGCGAGCTATTCCTGGGCATCGAGCCCCATTTTTCACCGTGGAAGAGGTTGTTCTGCCTCGTACCCCGCTCTCATGAGGGGTCCATATATCAAGTGGGCGGTGCCGAAATATGCCGCATCGCCGGGACCGGTTATCCATGCGGAACCCCTAAGAAGGCATCCAAAGACTGGCCTTCAGAATGGTTTTATGTAGAAGACGCTCCGCTGCCGGACCCTGTTCGGATCGGCCTCCCGGAGTTCAGCAATGCTCCTCTGAAGAAACGCCTGAGTTGGTGCCCGCGGAGCCCCCAGCTGGAGGAAGACAAGAGCGTCCATTATTTGATGGGCCAAATAAGGTTACTGGCCCATTCCGGACTGACCATGATCAGAGTCATGGCCACGTGCATTATGCGGGGGGTGCAGCCGCTGCAATATAGGGGCCACCCCATGTGGGATTTCAACGGGGAGAATGATGCCACTCGTCATGGCCGCCAAGGGCCAGGATCGGCCGAAGATCTGGTGATGATTCTATCCGGCCTGTACAAGGGGGATAAGGAGGACTTCCTCCAGACGAGCCCATTGAATGGGTTCTCCATGAACAACCCTCGGAGCTGGGTAGGCGGACGTTCATTTATCCGACCCACGCTTTCAAAGTTAAGTATCTAACTTTTATGGTTTTCGACGCAGGATCTGCGCCGGACTGTGGAGAGCATACATAGCCCGGCCCCACAGCCCGAGGATCCAGAAAGATCCCTTGATCCGTCCTCCGAAGAGGATCCGGACATAAAGGTGGAGCTAATTGACGGGGTGTTTCACTAGCTCAGCATGGATAATGCTCTGGTTGCCATTACGGCTGACTACCCCGGCCTATCTCCGGCTCCCCAGGTAATTGTGACCAAAGTCCTGTCACCATTATTTCGTCCCTCCGCATTTATGACCACCGTATACAATGGTGTCTTGCAGGAGGTACATTCAAGGCGGGAAGCCGAACCCGTGGCGGCTGACCCACAGGGGTCAGTCCGGCCCCGTAGGTGGAAGAGGGGTGCGGTGCAAATCGAAACGTCACCGCAGCGGTATAGCTCGCGACCATTGCTTAGGACAAAGTTCCAAGGAGGTGCTTGAATGCTCATAACTTTTGCAGGAGAAAGAGCGCTCGCCGGACTGCGGGCGGTGAGGTTGCCAACCAAGCCTCTGCCAGCCAGGCTCCAGCACCTGGTCAGGAGGGGGAGGCGAGCGCAAGGCGCGAGCCGGATACTCCTCCAACGGAGGACGCCGACAGACTGTCCGCCACCAAGTCTGAGGTGGAGAGCGCCATGAACCATAGGCGCCGCCGGACAGTTTTTTGTGACGCGTGCTTCTCCCCTGAGGCGTTGAATGCCTTTAATGTGGGGGACGCGCACCTCCGCGCTGCTCAAGATGGTTTGGCCAGAGCCGTGGAGCAGTATGTAAAAGACATACGGGTAAGAGATTTTAATGGTTATATATGCCAGTAGCCCTCGAGACTTAAAATAGTTAAAGTAACTGATTTAAGGATCATATAATTTGCAGGATCTTATAGAGAAGAATGCCCAGTTGTCCCAGGAGTTGCAAGAGTGCAAGGCCCAACTTGAGGCCGCACTTGCTGCCGTAGGAGGAGACACAGAGACCCCTCCTGGTAACACATTATTTCGAAAAGATAAGCGGTGTACGGCGTGCGTGTAAATCTGACACTGATATTGCAGATGTTGCCGGACTAGATCCGGACAAGCAACACCTACTACGCCAGCTGAAGGCCGGCGAGAGGGTGCTGATGAAGGTACAACAGGAGAGGAATAAACTCCAGGATGCCCACACCCAGCTTGGAGAGGAGCTGAAAGGTGTTCGGGCCGAGCTGTCTGGCTCCATGAAGGAGAATCAGTGGCTTCGTCGCGGCATCTATAGTAAGTGCTTGAGCGAACTCCTTTGAAAAGAAGAGTTCGGCGAGGAAGTCAATTGACAAGAATATGTCTGTAGGTGTGCTCACAGGTCGCCCTGCAGAGGAGATGCCTGTATCAACGGGTGATCAACTTTCCGAGCTGGTGCAACTGCTCGAACGAGTTCGGCAGGCGATGATCGGTGTCGTCCAGGATTTATGGCCGTCCCTCTCCCTACCCGAGGGCCTTGGAGAGCTTGCGGAGAAGCTTCAGGGAGCGCGGCAGTGCTTCCGCTTATGAAAGATATCTGCCTACCGTCAAGGTGCCAGGGAGGCCTGGGCCATGGTGAAGACGCGGTATAAGAAGGCGGATCCAAACCACATGGCCGAGGTCGGACCAGTGGGGCCCGATGGGAAGGAGATCCCTGTGAGCTTGGTGTACGGCCAAGTAGAGTTGGCCGCTAAATATTCCCAACGGGACTGTAAATTAGACAGCCTGTTAGACGGGATTGAGGAGGAATACAATCAGTCGATTTGACAATGTATTTTAAAATGACATGTAAAATGCCGTCTAGCCGGATTGTAGATCGTTTGTCTTTGCCGACCTTTTAGCTTCAGCCTCGGGACCCTAGAGTCTGGAGTGTGTCCGAATACCTTCTCGGTTAAGAAACAACCGGGGCATGCATGGAGACCAGGCGTAGGGGTCATTAGTGCTTTATCAGACAAGTGCCCAACTAGTTATGTTATATTACATGGTTAGTAAGAAACATCTTCCAGGGAGAATAGTTCCGTTAAGGGTTCCTTTCCCTGGGAGGCATGCCCTAAAGTGCATGTCCGTACTACGAAAAGAGCAGGAAAACATTTGGGGGCAGATAAATAAATAGGTAAAAAATCATCTTTTAGGTCACCGACCGAATATTCCCTTAAGAACGCTAGCTTTCGGCTTCACCCAGTCTGAGGTATACATCCGGCTGACCCGGCAGTAACAATCGCAGAGGTGCTCCCTTTACCTCCTAGCCGAACAATCGGGAACGTAGGGGTAAGCACAGGAGCCAGGCAACCCAGCTTGGCCAAAACTTAAGTCATATCGATGCATATAATGGTGAATAAAAGGTACATGTGGAAGTTTGACACATGTGATGGGCATGAAGCCCTTATAAGTAAGCTTCTGGTAAAGAAGCCCCCAGGTATAGTGAGTGCGGATAGCACATCAAGTGTATGCGAACAATGCGCAAGTAGGCCTTCAATGGCTTTTATGAAAAGGGTGAGAGAAAAGAGAGAACAAAAAGACAGCTGAAATGTAAAAAATTTGGACGGGGGAAGGAGACGAACTCTTACTCCGGCGCTAGGCGTAGAATTGTCGGAGGTGGGCTGCGTTCCATGGGTTCGGCTCGAGTCGGTTATCCGATGCATTTCGCAGATGGTACGCTCCGCCGGTCAGGACTTGATCGATAATGAAGGGGCCCTCCCATTTGGGCTTGACCTTGTCCTTTTTCTTGTCCGGCAGGCGTAGAACTAGTTCGTCAACATTGTAAGTCTTAGCCCGTACTTCTCTGCTTTGGTATCTTCGAGCCTGCTGTTGATAGAATACGGAACGAGCCTTGGCGACGTCGCGTTCTTCCTCCAATGCGTCCAAGCTGTCCTGCCGATCCAGCTCGGCTTCTTTTTCTGCGTACATGCGCACTCGAGGTGAGTCATGAATGATGTCGCAGGGCAAAACTGCCTCTGCGCCGTATACCATAAAAAATGGTGTGAATCCGGTAGTACGGTTGGGCGTTGTCCGCAGCCCCCAGAGTACGGAGTCGAGCTCCTCTACCCAGTGCGTGTCAGATTTCGTAAGGGACCGCACTAGTCTGGGTTTGATGCCGCTCATTATTAGACCATTTGCTCGTTCCACTTGACCGTTGGTTTGAGGATGATAGACTGAAACGTAATCGAGCTTAATGCCCATATTTTGGCACCATATTTTAACCTCGTCGGCCGTGAAGTTCGTGCCGTTATCGGTAATGATGCTATGGGGGACACCATAACGGTGTACTACCCCGGATATAAAGTCTATCACTGGTCCGGACTCTGCCGTTTTAACTGGCTTGGCCTCTATCCATTTGGTGAATTTGTCCACCATGACCAATAGGTACCTTTGCTTGTGGGTTCCCCCTTTAAGGGGTCCAACCATGTCAAGCCCCCAGACCGCGAACGGCCAGGTAATGGGTATAGTTTTGAGGGCGGTGGGTGGCATATGGCTCTGATTAGCAAAGAGCTGACAACCAACGCATCTTGGGACTAAGTCTTGGGCATCTGCCCGGGCCGTCGGCCAATAAAATCATGTACGGAAGGCCTTGCCTACAAGGGCCCGAGCTGCGGCGTGGTGTCTGCCTAGTCCGACATGAATTTCAGCCAGAAGGTTTCGCCCTTCCTCTTCGGAGATGCACCTTTGAAGGTCTCTGGTTGTGCTTTTCTTATACAGTTCTCCCTCGTGTACCTTGTAGGCTTTAGATCGCCGAACTATGCAGCGGGCCTCATTTTGGTCCTCGGGAAGTTGCTGCCTAATTAAGTAGGTTAGGAATGGCTCTGTCCACGGGGCAATTACTGCCATTATTTCGTGGGCTGAAGGTGTTATTTCGTCGGCTGAGCCGCCGATTATGTCAGACTGTTCTGTGTTGGGTAGTGCGGCTGCTTCCGGGTTGTTATTTCCGGACTCCTCTTCCCATAGTACGGATGGCTTAAAGAGCCGTTCCAGGAAGATGTTTGGAGGTACAACGTCGCGTTTCGCACCGATGCGTGCCAATACGTCGGCTGCTTGGTTATTATCCCGGGCTACGTGGTGGAATTCAAGTCCTTCGAACCGAGCTGACATTTTTAGGACAGCATTACGATAGGCTGCCATCTTCGGATCTTTGGTGTCAAAGTCTCCATTTACTTGGGATATTGCGAGGTTTGAATCCCCACGCACCTCTAGGCGTTGAATGCCCATGGAGATTGCCATCCGGAGGCCATGTAGGAGGGCCTCATATTCGGCTGCATTGTTGGAGTCCGTGTACATTATCTGAAGTACATATTGGACTGTATCCCCGGTTGGGGACGTCAATACGACGCCAGCCCCCAAGCCGGCCAACATTTTGGAGCCGTCGAAATGCATAGTCCAATTGGAGTATGCGCAGTATTCTTTAGGGAGTTCGGCTTCAGTCCGTTCGGCGACAAAGTCGGCCAAGACTTGCGACTTTATAGCTCGCCGAGGTTTGTAAGTTATATCAAATGGTAAGAGCTCAATGACCCATTTTGCAATCCTGCCCGTTGCATCGCGGTTGTTAATAATGTCGTTGAGGGGCACTTCGGAGGCCACTGTTATCGAACACTCTTGAAAGTAGTGTCGGAGCTTTCGGGATGCCATGAACACTGCGTACGCTATCTTTTGATAGTGCGGGTAGCGGGACTTGCAGGGAGTTAAGACAGTGGATACGTAGTACACTGGTTTTTGAAGAGGGAATTTATGCCCTTCTGTTTCTCGTTCGATGACGAGCACCGCGCTTACAACTTGATGTGTTGCCGCGATATATAACAACATTGGTTCGCCCAAGTTAGGCGCACCCAGGACCGGATTTGTTGCCAATATGGCTTTTATTTCTTCGAGTCCGGCAGTGGCAGCATCCGTCTATTCGAAGTGTTCGGTGCGCCTGAGGAGGCGATAGAGGGGCAATGCCTTTTCTCCCAAATGGGAGATGAAGCGGCTTAGAGCCGCCACGCATCCAGTCAATTTTTGTATTTGTTTGAGGTCTTTTGGAATGTCGAGCTGTGACAGAGCTCGGATCTTAGCTGGGTTTGCTTCAATTCCTCTACTGGATACGATGAAGCCCAGGAGGTTTCCGGCTGGTACGCCGAAAACGCATTTTTCCGGATTCAGCTTGATGTCATATGCTCGGAGGTTGTCGAATGTGAGCCTCAGATCGTCTACTAAGGTTTCGACGTGTTTGGTTTTGACGACTACGTCGTCTACGTATGCCTCTACTGTTTTGCCGATCTGGGTAGCCAGACATGTCTGAATCATGCGCTGATATGTTGCGCCGGCGTTTTTGAGCCCGAAGGGCATTGTGTTGAAGCAGAATAGTCCATATGGAGTAATGAATGCCGTTGCGGCTTGGTCTACCTCCGCCATCTTAATTTGATGGTAACCGGAGTATGCGTCAAGGAAGCACAATGAATCGTGCCCTGCCGTAGCATCGATTATTTGGTCGATGCGGGGAAGGGGGAAGGGGTCCTTTGGGCAGGCCTTGTTGAGGTCTTTAAAATCGATACATAGGCGCCAGGATTTATCCTTCTTTGGTACCATTACCAGGTTTGCTAGCCAGTCCGGATGTTTGATGTCTCTGATGAATCCGGCTTCCAGTAGTTTGGCTAGCTCTTCTCCCATTGCCTGTCTTTTGGGTTCGGAAAATCGCCGAAGAGCCTGTTTGACTGGCTTGAATCCTTTTAGGATGTTTAGGCTATGTTCTGCCAATCTGTGTGGGATTCCTGGCATATCCGAAGGGTGCCAGGCGAAGATGTCCCAATTTTCTCAAAGGAATTCTCGCAGTGCGGCATCTACATCAGGGTTCAACTGTGCCCCGATGGAGGCCGTCTTTGTTGGGTCCGTTGGATGGACCTGGAATTTGACTATTTCATCCGCTGGTTTAAAAGACGTGGACTTGGGTCTCTTATCGAGTATCACATCGCCCCTATTCACCATAGAGCGCAGCGCAGTAAGTTTCTCCGCCGCTAGGGCTTCAGATAGTTCCTCTAGGGCTAATGCGGCTGTCTTGTTTTCGGCGCGGAGTGCTATGTCCGGATCACTAACGAGAGTGATTATTCCGCCGGGCCCAGGCATCTTAAGCTTCATGTACCCGTAGTGGGGTATTGCTTGGAAAATTGTGAATGCCTCTCGTCCTAATATAGCGTGATATCCGCTGCTGAACGGGGCCACTTGGAATGTTACCTCTTCGGACCTGTAATTGTCCGGTGAGCCGACACCACATCGAGTGTGATTTTTCCTGTGCAGCGCGCTTCCCGACTGGGGATTATTCCTCTAAAGGTTGTGCTGCTTCGCTCAATGCGGCTAGAGTCTATTTTCATTTTTTTGAAGAGTTTCCTCATAGATGAGGTTTAATCCGCTGCCACCATCCATGAGTACCTTGGTAAGACGAAAGCCATCCACTATTGGACTGAGGACCAATGTGGCTAGTGCTCGGGCTGTTCTGAACTTAGGTTCGTCGCTGGCATTGAAGGTGATGGCCGTGTCGCTCCATGGATTTGTTGTTGCTACTTGGTAGACTTCGGCGAGGCTGCGGATTGTTCGTTTCCGCATATTATTTGATGCGAAAGTCTCGAAGACTGTTGACACCGTACTGGTATTATTGGAGTGGCTCTCCGGGGCTAGAAGCTCTTCGCCACTTTTGTTCACCTGCCGCAATATCCAACATGCTCGGAGGCTATGTGTTGGAGTGGCGCCTTCTGTATTGTGAATTTTACAGGGTCCGTTGAGCCATCCTTCCAGTACGGTTCCGTGCCCTTTACGGGGTTTTGGCTTTTTGGCTTTTGTGCCTATTGCCTGAGTGTGATGCACCCTTTTACTTCGGACTAGGGTTGTATTCGGGGCCGGATTGTCCCAAAACTTAGTTTCGGTTTTCCGGAAACTCTCCATCGCACAGTACTTTTGTACTATGGACGCCAGATCGGTGAAGCGTGTAATTTCGCGACGACTGACGGCGTTCAAAATTCCCTCCTCCGTGCAATTATTGCAAAAAATTGAAATTGCGTTTTCCTCTCGGCAGTTCTTTATCCTGTCCATAACCAGGAGGAATCTGGCCCAGTATTCGGGGCCGGATTTGAGATAGATCGCATATGTGTGGGTGGGTGGGTGGAATTGAGTCCGGAACCCTTCCCATCTCGAGGCTCAAAAGCCGAGAAGTTTCCGAATTTGGAAGCTTGGATTGTTGGACGCTGTCCAACGAGTCCGGTCCGATGCCTGACTTTACGTTCAGTGCTTGATCGAAGTCCGTCCCTCCGCGGGAACCCGGCATGGAGGGTTCGGAAGTCCGGACATGGCTAGTTTTCAATACAGGAGAAGAGTCGCCGCATTGTTCCTCCACCACCGCAACGTGGTGGGTAGCCTGGGGAGAGTTAATCTCTCTTAGATTGGTTTTAAGCCCAATCTGATTGTAGTCTCTAGCGACTCCCAGGGCGGCGATGCGATCCAAGAGCTCGTTTACGGACGAGAGCTCTATTGGATCCAACTGCTCAGCGAATTCCGAGTTGACATGAAGATTGCTTTTGATGACCCGAGAGGTCATCGTCGAAGCGGTGGCCGAACGGGCGGTCATGAGAAAACCACCCAGCCGGATAGTTTGGCCGGCGGCCAAGGCTCCTTTGGCGAAGATACCGTCTTTGAAGACGGGAACATGCATCCTTCCTATCGGTGACGGCACGAAGGAACTCTCAATGAAAGCACCAATGTCGGTGTCAAAACCGGCGGATCTCGGGTAGGGGGTCCCGAACTGTGCGTCTAGGCGGATGATAACAGGAGACAAGGGACATGATGTTTTTACCCAGGTTCGGGCCCTCTCGATGGAGGTAAAACCCTACTCCTGCTTGATTGATATTGATGATATGGGTAGTACAAGAGTGGATCTACCACGAGATCAAGGAGGCTAAACCCTAGAAGCTAGCCTATGGTATGATTGTTGTAATGGTTGTATGTCCTACGGACTAAAACCCTCCGGTTTATATAGACACCGGAGAGGGCTAGGGTTACACAGAGTCGGTTACAATGGTAGGAGATCTACATATCCGTATCGCCAAGCTTGCCTTCCACGCCAAGGAAAGTCCCATCTGGACACGGGACGAAGTCTTCAATCTTGTATCTTCATAGTCTTGGAGTCCGGCTGACGATGATAGTCCGGCTGTCCGGACACCCCCTAGTCCAGGACTCCCTCACCCTTGTTTCCAAAGTTAATCCACCCGCTTGACTTCATATGAGATTTAAGAGTCACCTTCCTAGAAATCTATTCTGGTATCAAACGATTTTCATTGCTCTGAACCCCCTTTTCACCTCCTGATTAGGCATAAAATGATTGCCTACCCGTTAGCCACTTTTGTACCATCGCATATTGCTCACAATAATTTTCCTGAGTTTCAATTCGAGAGATACTTCTAGCACATTCCCTGAGTTATCTTCCAGATAGTCACCTTGTAAGGTATGTTCTTTCGAAGTTACCTCTTCTCCTTTCGTAAGTAGGACGAAGACCCCGAAGAAAGGATGACGACTTCATCATGCTGCCCTGATGCATCGGATTGAAAACATCAACACTATGTATCAGTTTCTTCGAGAAGAGCAACCAAGAACGAGAAGATCCGTTAGAATTTTGTAACCAAAACTTTTCCCCTTACTCCGCCTCTTAAATCTTGGGACGAGATTTCTTGTAGTGGAGGAGATTTGTAACACCCCGAGACATGCTACAATAATCCCATGCTAATGGCCATGTCATCATTATCATCATAGTTAATTTACCATAAAGAAATAATTCAACTCTCAAACCCTAGTCAAATTCAAAATTCAAACGGTAAGTGAAATTTAAAGTTTCACAAACATGTCTTAAAAATAGTTCATGTTTTAGAAAATATTCCATATGTATTTGTCATGATGAAATCAACCTCATTTGGATTCCAAAAATGCCCCTAGAAATATTATAAGTGGTCTAGCAGCAAATAAATTGGCCTTTTCAAATGAAGCAATTATTTATTTAACTCCATTTGCCCCCAGACATTTTTGTCCTAGCTCAAATTATTCCCTAGTAATTATGTGCTAAATTCCATGTGCAACAAAAATGGTTTGAAATCTTATTTAAATTCAAAACAGTAGCGAGGTAGTAAACAACAAAAGAAAATTAAAAAGGGCAAGGATGCACTGTACTGATGGGCTTCAAGTCAACAGTGTTCGGCCCAACCCACGTGGAGTTCCCTCCTTTCTCCTACTGCTCATCCAAGCTCGGTGGCCGCCTGACGCTCGTTCATGCCGTGGATAGCCACCCGACGACCATCCGCCGTGCCCCCGCACGGTTAAGGCCACCCTCGACCCCCTGCTAACCCTGGCGCCCTCATTCCCCTCTCTCGCCCGTCTTATCTTTCCCCGCAAACGCCCGACGTTGTCGCCTCTGTGGCTCGTCATAGCCGTGGCCCCTGACCTCCCCGCGCTTCGTCCCCGTGCTGAATCGAATCGCCGCCCTCGACTACGCCTTCTACACCGACCAGCGCGGGTCGTGGAGCCCTACATTGCTGGATCGCGTCGTTGTCTTCCTCGGATCGCCGTCGGCTGTCGCCATCGATTCTGGCTGCTCCGCGCCTCCCCGAGCACACCGCCACTTCCTGACAACTATAAGTGAGCCTGCGCATCTTCTCCCCCTTTCCCCGGCCTCTTCCCGTCGCTGTAGCTCGCCGCATTGGAAATGCCTGAACGCGCCGCTGCCTGACCTCGTCGTCGGTGAGGCTCCGATGGCCAAATGGTCTCGGGCTCGTGCTCGTTGTGTTCGCGCGCATATGTGACAGGATCTAGTTAGTCCTGACACTGAATTCTCACACGACAGACAGAAAATCACTCAATTGTTGGCAATTTTGGGGATCGATTTCATTCACTCAAGAGGGAGTTCTAGGGTTTGTGGCCAGTCGGAACACGGCGGCGCAAGGTCCAAGCCTAGATACAAGTCGAGACGCCCTCTCCACAAACCGGAGGCGAGCTTAAAAAGGGGTTTTTGCGAGGTAAAAGGATCGAAAGCGACATGTTCAGTAAAAGGACAACACGCAGTAACTTTCAAAAAGTAAGTGAAACGGCCGCAGCCGTCCGTTCTCAGATGAACGGTTGTGACGATGATCTGGGCCGCGAAACAGTACCCCTCTTCCACGTCCCTTGGATGATAGATCGACGGCTGACGATGGACTTGGCAAACTGAATCTCTACTATTGCATTTCCAGTGTCGACAATAGAGCAGTCCTGACAATTCCCCCCGACGGAGTCCAGACTTGCCCTCAAGGATGGAAATCAGGGAACACCTTTTGAATGAAAGCCGAATCCTCCCAAGTTGCGTTTTCCACTGGTAGGTTGAGCCACTTGATGCGCCATTGGACCACGGGGATGCTGATATCTCCTTGAACTCGAGGGGTCAGTTTCCTTTCCAGAATTGCTTCAGGTTGTATCAGGATGTTTCCATGCTCATCTAGCAGTGGTAGTTGTGGGTTTGGTACTGCTTCAGGACCGAGATGCTTCTTGAGCTGGCTGACATGGAAGGTGGGGTGTAGTTGACAGCCCTCAGGCAGTAACAATCTGTAAGCTACTGCTCCAAGTTTCTCCATGACTCTAAAAGGACCATAATATTTGGAGTGCAGTTTCAGGTGTCTGTGATTACTCAAACTGGTATGCCTGTATGGTTGTAGCTTGACATAAACCATGTCACCCACTGCAAGCTGTCTTTCTGACCGCTTTCTGTCAGCAAAGAATTTCATTCTTTCCTAGGCCTTGAGCAAATTGTCTTTGATCTGCTGTGCTATTGTGTCCCTTTCCACTTGAGCTTGGTGATCATCTCCTTCTGCTGGTGGGAGGAGAAGTTCAGAAATCATTGGGGAGGCCTGGCATATAAAGCTTCAAATGGTGTCATTTTCAATGAAGTGTGGAAGGAGGTGTTGTACCACCATTCAGCCATGGACAGCCAAGTATGGCATTTCTTGGGATGAGCAAAAGCCATGCACCTCAAATAGTTTTCCAAGCACTGATTTACTCTTTCTGTCTGACCATCAGATTGTGGGTGGTAAGATGTGCTCATGTGCAGTTTAATCCCCATCTTGTTGAACAAACTCTGCCAAAGGTGACTGGTGAAAATTCTATCTCTGTCAGTCACTATGACTGAAGGTAATCCATGTAATTTGAAGATGTTGTCAGTAAAAGCTTGGGCTACTGTTCTGACTGTGATGGGATGTTTCATAGCTACAAAGTGAGCATACTTGGTAAACCTGTCCACAACCACAAGAATTAAGTTCTTGTGCTCAGATTTGGGTAGTCCTTCCACAAAATCCATGCTAATGTGAGTCCAAGCAAAATCAGGTACTGGAAGAGGTTGTAGCAAACCAGGAGGTGCCACATGTTGTGCTTTGTTCAGTTGACATACAGGACACTGTTGCACAAATGTTTGGACATCTTTTCTCATGCTTGGCCAAGTGAAAAGGATCTTTAGCCTGTGATAAGTGGCTCTCTCTCCAGAATGGCCACCCAATTCAGACTTGTGGAAAGAAGTGAGCAGTGAATTCCTTAATTCAGTGTTATTGCCAATAACAATTTTTCCCTTGAATCTGAGTACTCCACTAGTGAGAGTATAAGGGGGCTGACCAGTTGGATCAATTGCTAGTTTAGTAATGAGCTCAGAGCACTTAGCATCATCCTTATAGCTGTTGACTACTTCAGTAATCCAAGTGGGAATTGCAGTACTGGACCCCAGGGCAAGGAGAGCATGTTTAACTCTAGAAAGAGCATCTGCTACTTTGTTTTCCTTTCCTTTCTTGTACTCCACTGTAAATTTATATCCCATTAACTTGATGAGGAGTTTGTGTTGTACTCCTTCAGTTACTTTTTGCTCTTGGATGTACTTCAAACTCTGTTGATCAGTTCTGATTATGAGAGAAGATGATGCAAAATAGTGTTTCCACTTTTTAATTGCTTCAATGATTGCAAGTGCTTCTTTGTCATATGTAGACCAACCTGCAGCTTTTGGGCCAAGAGCTTTACTCAAAAATGCAATGGGCTGGCCTTTTTGCATGAGTACAGCCCCAATGCCATAGCCTGATGCATCAGCTTCAAGAACAAAAGGCAAGGAGAAATCTGGTAGGGCCAGAACTGGTGTAGTGGTCATTTTGTTTTTCAGTAACTGGAAAGCAGTGGCTTGTTTTTCTGTCCATTGGAAAGCATCCTTTTTCAGTGCATCAAACAGGGGTTTGCAAATCAGTCCATAGTTTTGCACGAATCTCCTGTAATATCCTGCTAGTCCCAAAAAGCTTCTCAGGTGTGTCACATTCTGAGGTGTGGGCCAGCTCACAATAGCTTCCACTTTAGCAGGGTCTGTTGAGACCCCCTTGTCAGAGATTACATATCCCAGGTATTCTACCTTAGATTGTGCAAAGGTGCACTTAGAAAGCTTGGCATATAGTTGGTGTTTCCTGAGGGCTTCCAACACTAAAGCCACATGTTCTAAATGTTCCTTGTAAGATTTACTGAAGATTAGGATATCATCAAAGAACACTAGTACACACTCTCTCAGTAAGGGACCCAAAACAGTCTGCATAAGCTCTGTAAAGGAAGGAGGGCCATTTGTTACTCCAAAGGGCATGACCAGAAATTCAAAGAGTCCAATGTGTGTACTAAATGCAGTTTTACCAATGTCTTCCTCTTTCATTCTGATTTGATGGTATCCACTTCTCAGGTCCAACTTTGTAAATATCTTTGCTCCATTTAATTCATCTAGGAGGTCTTCAATCATTGGTATAGGATATTTGTTTTTAATTGTGTGTGCATTGAGTTTCCTATAATCAATGCACAAACCTCCAAGTCATGTCCTTTTTCTTTACCAGAATTGCAGGAGAGGAATAAGGGCTATGACTTAACCTTATAATTCCTTTCTTAAGGAGATCTTTGATAATTTCCTCTAAGGCATCTTTCTGATGGTGTGGCAATCTATATCCTCTTTGATTGATCACAGGGGCTCCAAGCTCTAAGTTGATTGCATGATCACAATCCCTTTTTGGAGGTAAGCCAGTAGGTTCTTCAAAAACATCCTTGTAGTTTTCAAGAACTTTGGCAATTTCAGGTTTTTGTACTGTTTCCAGCAGTGTCTCCACTTGCACTGGTTGCATCCACATGAGTGCCCCAGAGAGCATATTATCTAATATTTTCTCCATATCCTGCAAGAGGGGAGTGCAAGGAGTGTTGGGCAAACTCTCATCCAAGAAGGTTCTTGCTTCACCATTAACCAATTTAATTCCCAAGGACATGTTTGGTAAATCAAAAATAACAGGGCTGTGTTTGCACATCCAATCTGCTCCCAATATTATGTCATATCCAGTGAGCTGCAAAAACCTGAAATCAGAAACCATTTCAACTCCTTGAATGTTGTATGAAGTGTTTTGAAGGGAGAAATCACTGTATAATTTTCCCCCATTTGCTACAGTCACTTGAACTTGTTTCACTGGAGTAGCAGGACACCCAGATTGTGCAGCTAGGGCAGGGGAAATGAAAGTAGTAGTGCTTCCACTATCCACCAGGGCCAATCCTACAGTGTTTCCAATTTTGACTTGTAATGTGAAGGTTTGTTTCTTTTTATCTTCAGGTAAGCCAGTGGCTGCATGCATTGAAATTTTGAGTTCAGTGTTGTCAGGAGGCTCCTCTTCCACATCAGATTGGACCTCTTCTGCATCCACTATATATATGATCTCAGGATTTCCAGTTTGTTCTTGCAGTGCTTGGATCTGAGACTTTTGGGACTTTTGCAAACTTGTTTATGACCAGGAAACCAAGGTTCTCTGCACTTATAACAAATGCCCTTCTCTCTTGCTTGTTGTATCAGGGAAGCAGGAGTTGTACTGGTTGCCACTTGAGGTTTTGGCAATTCTCCCTGTACACTTTTTCTGAAACTTGGAATATAGGGTTTCTGAGTAGTGGGAGGGGGACAAGATTTCTCAATCCTTCATGCTAGCCACATAGCTTTTTGCATATCAGCAGGTTCTAAACATTCTAGATGGCTCTGAATGTAGGGGCTTAGTCCTGATATGAAACTGTGCAAGTAGTAGTTGTCAGGAACTGCTGGGTTGTCTCTCCTCATCAGATTCATTTGCTGCTCAAATTCAGAGATATATTGAGCAACAGTGGCCTGTTGAGTCAACTTGTGGAAAGCTCTCACATTTTCACATACAGATGTGACAACAAACCTTTGTGTGAATGCAGAGCAGAATTTGTGCCAAGGCATATTACTGACAATAAACCCAGTTCCTCTCCACCATTGTATAGCTTCACCCTTTAGATAAGATACTGCTATTTCAGTTCTTTGTTCAATTGGTGTTCTAGCAGCTGAGAAGTATTGTTCTATGTTCTGCATCCAAGAATCTGCATCTACTCCTTCGAATTCAGCAATGTTTAGTTTGGCAGGCTTGACAGAAAGGATGTTCCTTCTGGTTTCAGGAGCGTACGGTCTGTGTCTGTCTCTTCTGAACTCTCCATCTTGAAATTCCTCAAGTATCATTAAGTGTTGCACTCCCTGAACTTGCTGCTGCTGTGGTGTGTGAAACTCCTGCTTGTTAGCAGTATGATTTGGGTGCCTGTAAGGTCCTCTTGGAGTGCCATCTAAGTTCAGTTCTCTGCCTGTAGTTTTGTCCACTAACACAGCAGACCCCCTTGTAACTGGCTCTTGTTTCTCCAAGTGGTTGTTTGGTAATTGTTTTGGCATGCCAGGTGGAACAGCAGTACTACCTTGTCCCGAGAGAGGATCTGGCCTTTCCACCTCTTCCTCTTCTTCTTCTTCTCCAGACTGCTCAGTGGCCATCTTCTGCAGAGTGCTCTGTATTTTCTTGAAGTTTCTCTGTATCCTGGCAAAGTTCTTGTTTACTGACTCTGTGAAATTATAGAACTCTTTCCTATCCTCTTCTCGCTCGTGCCTTAGGGTTTTGATGTCCAATTGTAAGGACTCGAGTTCTAACAGATCAGTATCTTGGGTCTCTCCGGCCATGTCTGCAGGGTCCTTGTTGGTCATTCCTTGCAGAGCCAACCTGAAGAATCAGTTGGGTAGAGTGGGGAGGGATTTTGCACCGGTTGCCAGGAAACCGACCCACCAATTTGCTACCTTTGTCTTCAATTGCCGGAACGCCGCGTCGCCGGAACAAGCCGCATTGAAAGGGAGGGTTGGGTGGGATTTAACTCTGAAGAAAGTTTCTCCAGTAACCACTACTCCTTCCTCTCTGCTGCCGATCGGTCTACCGCCACCAATCGCCGCCTCGCCACCGCCACTCAATCAGATCTGCGCCTCAGATCTCGCGGCCAAGGACAACAACCAACGCATCTGATACAAATTGACAGGATCTAGTTAGTCCTGACACTGAATTCTCACACGACAGACAGAAAATCACTCAATTGTTGGCAATTTTGGGGATCGATTTCATTCACTCAAGAGGGAGTTCTAGGGTTTGTGGCTAGCCAGAACACGGCGGCGCAAGGGCCAATCCCAGATACAAGTCGAGATGCCCTCTCCACAAACCGGAGGCGAGCTTAAAAAGGGGGTTTTGCGAGGTAAAAGGATCGACAGTGACATGTTCAGTAAAAGGACAACACGCGGTAACTTTCAAAAAGTAAGTGAAACGGCCGCAGCCGTCCGTTCTCAGATGAACGGTTGTGATGACGATCTGGGCCGCGAAACGGTACCCCTCTTTCGCGTCCCTTGGATGATAGATCGACGGCTGACAATGGACTTGGCAAACTGAATCTCTACTATTGCATTTCCAGTGTCGACAATAGAGTAGTCCTGACAGTATGTAGATCATCCCTAGCTGATTAGATCGCCCGCGCACACACCGTTTTCCCTTCCCGTTGCACGCCCGAGAGCTCCACCTCCCGACATCATCACCGGCATCTCTCCGGCCATCATCGTGTCCAACCAGTCATCCCACGCGACACATCGTCCTCCACTGGTTCGGTAGAGCCCGAAAATAGCCGAAACCGTGCACCACCGCGAGTTTGCGAGCTCGCCGGAGTTGCTCGCCGTCGCGCGAGCTCGCCGGCGTACTCCGCTGACCGGCGCTAAACTGGCGCCCAACGTGGCGCAGTGGGCCCCACCGCTCAGCCACTGACCACGGGCCCCACTGGGCCCATTGAACCAGTCAACGCTGACTGGGCTGACCCCTTTTAAACGGATTTAAATAAATCTAAAATCATTTAATTAATTAAATTAATTAATTAAAACTCTAATTAGACATTGACCAGGGGGCCCAGTAGATTAATTAGCTAAACTAGATTAAGTTTAAACTCTGATTTAGCCTACTATCTATGATAGGTGGGTCCCAACTGCTAGGTTTGACCTGAACAGCTGCAGCTGACCTGCTGACCTCATGCTGACATCATGCTGATGTCATATTCCGCTTCTGGGAATTTCTGTTATTTTGAATAATTCCAGAAAATGCTAAAATCTTTACAAATCCGTAGAAAATAAACCGTAGCTCGGATCGAAAAACTTTATACATGAAAGTTGCTTAGAACACCGAGTCACATTCGACCGTGCCAGCTATTTCTGTGTCGGGACCCTCTATGGAGGTGAACCCACAAATTTTAGCCTATTTCCGGTAGATGAATAGTGCACATACACCGCTTAATAATTCCAACTAAAATCTTAAAATAACCGATATGACTTATACATGTTTTAGTCAACCCTGCACTTCAAGTTAGCATAGCATACTCTGTGTTGCATATGATTGCTATGTATTTATTTGTTTCCTCCCCCTCTTCTCTCTCGATAGATCCCGGTACAGACGTAGTCCCAGAGGCCGATGCAGCTCCGGAGTATGACTACACATTTGACGACCAGACCCTTGCCGCAGAGCTTCCAGGCAAGCACCCCCCTTTGAACATTCCCATATCACCTATTCTCTTCTCTCTTATGCTTGCATTAGAATTTTTTGCTACTACTGCTATACCTACTCTGATGCATAGCCTGATCTTGTAACCTGCTATTGTTGCCTACCTATTTATCCTAAACTGCTTAGTATAGGTCGGTTAGAGACCCATCAGAGACCCCATGTTGACCCAACTTCCCCGCTGGATTATCAGAAGACCCGATCAATGGGATTGAAGACCAGGCCCCGGCACCGCACAACACTCCCCTTAATTGTATGACACCGCATCATTACTATCAAGTGCAGAGGGTGATACCTCGTTAGCACTTCTGATACTAACTCTGGGGAGTAGTTACCCGGTCATGGTCATTGAGGGTGGTTCCTCCTTTTCCACTTTCGATAACGACGGTGTCGTGCAACACCTCAAGTGTGAACCTCGAGGGTGATTTACTCTTACGTTCACCTTGATGTTTACATCAGGTGGGAATCCAACGAGGGTGATGCCTCGGGTTCGTTCTTAATGTGGTAGCCACACAGATTACCTTTACATTACTATTGTTACTGACTAAAGTGGATAAAGACAGGTCGGCCCTGAGGGGTACCCGCGCGAGCATGTGATGCGAGTGATGTGGAGACGGGTTGACCTAGAGGGTGCCCGCGAGTTAATGATGAGGCGTGGTCGGGCATTCTTAGCCCTTGCCACAAGTCCTCGAGACGGGGCGACGGGGTCACATCGATCGTGACTCTCTGTTCCTTACCGCGCGCTCCTAATCCACTATGATTTCGATATTATATCTGAGGGGCTTCTGGCCTGATAGCACTAACCATCACACGGGCATAGTATGGGCGTTCTGCGTCATATGCATCAGCCGAAGCTTAATAGACGTCAGCGATTGAGCCGCGTGCGCCGGGTTGGACTGGAACGCCTCGCCTTGTATAAGGGGAGCTAGGTATGCACATCGGCCGCCCACGCAACGTGCAGGAGTTCCTGGGCGATGGCCCAAGACCCCTGGGGGCATAGGTTTAGTCCAGCGTGCAGACCTCTCTATTAGGCCTAGGTTGGGTTGCGGCGTATTGTTTGGCCGAGGCCAGGCACGACCCAAAAAAGTGTGTCCGGCCGGAGTTAATTAATCGAGCGTGGTGGGTAAGTTGGTGCACCCCTACAGGGAAGAAAACATCTATCGATAGCCTGTCTATGATAACAGACACTCGGAGTTGTATCCCGGTCGATACAACTAGAACTAGATACTTGAGATGAGAAATGGATAGTATGGCTTTGGGATTGCTTTCTCGCAGGGAGTCGAGGAAGGATCTTTGGGAGAGGTTGATGACACTACTACTACTTTACTTTATGCTAGTCTGCACTCTTCTAATGCTGCAAGACCGCTGAAGATGCTGAAGATGTGATAACAACAAGTATAGGGAATCAACTGTAGCCTCTTTTGATAAGTAAGAGTTGATAACCCACAAGTATAGGGGATCGCAACAGTTTTTGAGGGTAGAGTATTCAACCCAAATTTATTGATTCGACACAAGGGGAGCCAAAGAACATTCTCAAGTATTAGCAGTTGAGTTGTCAATTCAACCACACCTGGATAACTTAATATCTGCAGCAAAGTATTTAGTAGCAAAGTAGTATGGAAGTAACGGTAACAGTGGCAAAAGTAACAGTAGCAGTTTTGTAGTAATTGTAACAGTGGCAACGGCAAAGTAACTAAGCAAAGAGCAATATGTGAAAAGCTCGTAGGCATTGGATCAGTGATGAATAATTATGTCGGATGTGATTCCTCATGTAATATTTATAACATAGGGTGACACGGAACTAGCTCCAGTTCATCAATGTAATGTAGGCATGTATTTCGAATATAGTCATACGTGCTTATGGAAAAGAACTTGCAAGACATCTTTTGTCCTACCCTCCTGTGGAAGCGGGGTCCTATTGGAAACTAAGGGATATTAAGGCCTCCTTTTCATGGAGTACCGGACCAAAGCATTAACACTTAGTGAATACATGAACTCCTCAAACTACGGTCATCACCGGTAAGTATCCCGATTATTGTCACTTCGGGGTTAACGGATCATAACACATAATAGGTGACTATAGACTTGCAAGATAGGATCAAGAACTCACATATATTCATGAAAACATAATAGGTTCAGATATGAAATCATGGCACTCGGGCCCTAGTGACAAGCATTAAGCATAGCAAAGTCATAGCAACATCAATCTCAGAACATAGTGGATACTAGGGATCAAACCCTAACAAAACTAACTCGATTACATGGTAAATCTCATCCAACCCATCACCGTCCAGCAAGCCTACGATGGAATTACTCATGCACGGCGGTGAGCATCATGAAATTGGTGATGGAGGATGGTTGATGATGACGAAGGCGAGGGATCCTCCCCTCCGGAGCCCTGAACGGACTCTAGACCAGCCCTCCAGAGGGAGTTTAGGGCTTGGCGGTGGCTCCGTATCATAAAATGTGATGAATCCTTCTCTCTGATTTGTTTCTCCCCGAACGTGAATATATAGAGTTGGAGTTGAGGTCGGTGGAGCTCCAGGGGACCCACAAGGCAGGAGGGCACGTCCTAGGGGGGGGGGGGCGTGCCCCCACCCTCATGGACAGGGTGTGGCCCCCTTGATGTTGATTATTTCGCTAATATTTTTTATTAATTCCAAAAAGTTTCTCCATGAATTTTCAGGTCATTCCGAGAACTTTTATTTCTGCACAAAAATAACACCATGGCAGTTCTGCTGAAAACACCGTCAGTCCGGGTTAGTTCCATTCAAAGCATGCAAGTTAGAGTCCAAAACAAGGGCAAAAGTGTTTGGAAAAGTAGATACGACTGAGACGTATCAACTCCCTCAAGATTAAACCTTTGCTTGTCCTCAAGCAATTCAGTTGATAAACTGAAAGTGATAATGAAAAACTTTTACAAACTCTGTTTGCTCTTGTTGTTGCAAATATGTAAAGCCAACATTCAAGTTTTCAGCAAAGATTATGAACTAACCATATTCACAATAACACTTAGGTCTCATGTTTACTCATATCAATGGCATAATCAGCTAGCAAGCAATAATAGTAAATCTCGAATGACAACACTTTCTCAAAACAATCATAATATGATATAACAAGATGGTATCTCGCTAGCCCTTTTTGAGACCGCAAAACATAAATGCATAGCACCTCTGAAAATCAAGGACTGACTAAACATTGTAATTCATGGTAAAAGAGATCCAGTCATAGTCATATTCAATACAAATTCATAGTAATGCATGCAAATGACAACGGTGCTCTCCAGCGGGTGCATTTTAATAAGAGGATGATGACTCAACATAAAAGTAAATAGATAGGCCCTTCGCAGAGGGAAGCAGGGATTTGCAGAGGTGCCAGAGCTCGATTTTGAAATACAGATAAATAATATTTTGAGCGGTATACTTTCATTGTCAACATAACAACCAAGAGATCTCTATATCTTCCATGCTACACACATTATAGGCGGTTTCCAAACAAAATTGCAAATTTTATACTCCCCCTCCACCAACAATCATCAATCCATGGCTTGCCCGAAACAACGGGTGCCTCCAACTAACAACAACCCTGGGGGTGTTTTGTTTGGAATTATTTTGATTTAATTTGAGCAAGGGACTAGGCATCCCGGTGACCAGCCATTTTCTCGTGAATGAGGAGCGGAGTCCACTCCTCTTGAGAATAACCTACCTAGCATGGAAGTTACAGACAACCCTAGTTGATACATGAGCTGTTCAAGCATACAAAACAAAATTTCATTTGAAGGTTGGGGGTTTGGCACATATAAATTTACTTGGAACGACAGGTAGATACCGCATATAGGAAGGTATGGTGGACTCTTATGGAATAAATTTGGGGTTTATGGATTTTGGATGCACAAGCAGTATTCCCGCTTAGTACAAGTGAAGGCTAGAAAGAGACCGGGAAGCGACCAACTAGAGAGCGACAATAGTCATGAACATATAAAAATTAATCAACACTGAGTGCAAGCATGAGTAGGATATAATCCACCATGAACATAAATATCGTGAAGGCTATGTTGACTTTGTTTCAACTGCATGCGTGAACATGTGCCAAGTCAAGTCACTCGAATCATTCAAAGGAGGATACCACCCTATCATACCACATCACAACCATTTTAATAGCATGTTGGCACGCAAGGTAAACCATTATAAGCTCCTAGCTAGTTAAGCATGGCATAAGCAACTATAATCTCTAATTGTCATTACAAACATGTTTATTCATAATAGGCTGAATCCAGAACGATGAACTAATCATATTTACAAAAACAAGAGAGGTCGAGTTCATACCAGCTTCTCTCATCTCAATCATTTCATCATATATCGTCATTATTGCCTTTCACTTGCACGACCGAACGGTGTGGACAATAATAATAGTGCATGTGCATTGGACTAAGCTGGAATCTGCAAGCATTCAATTCAAGGGAGAAGACAAGGTAATATGGGCTCTTGGTTAAATCAAATATAATGCATATAAGAGCTACTCAACATTTTTCATCATGGTCTACTCCTCTCGACCCTCAAGTAAAAGAAAAGAAATAAAACTATTTACACGGGAAAGCTCCCAACAAGCAAAAGAAGAACAAGAAATCTGTTTGGGTTTTCTTTTAATTACTACTACTACAGGCATGGAAAGTAAACTAAGTGAAAGCTATAACTAATTTTGTTTTTGTTTTTTCTTAAGGTTATTCAAACACACGAGAAGAAAGCAAGAAAATTAAATAAACTAGCATGGATAGTACAATGTAAAAGTATGAGGACCGACAACTAGAATGAGTGTGTGAACATGAATGTAATGTCGGTGAGAAATACGTACTCCCCCAAGCTTAGGCTTTTGGCCTAAGTTGGTCTATGCCCATGGATCAGAGCTACTTTCTCCGGTGTACCGAAGAGTGTCATCTGAGTACCACTGGCTGGCAATCTCCTACGGATCCCACTGATAAAAGGAAGGTCGATAAGGGTCAAGTGGCGGTTCCAGCTCAGGCTGTGGAGCTGGTGTCTGGCTCCGATACGCGTAAACGGCCTCCGGCAAGACGAGGTACGTGCCTAAAGATAAGTCAAACAAAGAAGGTGCAGGCAAGATAATAGTCTCACTGTGAGCTTTATTAAATCTCAAATTATACTTAAGCATCTTCTCATCATTTTAACAATAAAATCATGTGCTATCATACTCTTATAATCTAGAAAAGTAGGGGGTAGCAACTTTTCCTCTTTCTCATAATGCCTAATAGGTATCCTAAAGTGTTTCGCAAGGCGTGAAGCATAGATGCCTCCAAAGATGGGGCCCTTTGTACGGTTCAGACTTAATCGAGCAACAATAGCGCCTAAACTAACAGTGTTATCACAAAATAAAGCATGACACAAAATAATAATATCAGGAACACTAAGGTTTCCATAGTTTCCGCATCCAATTAATCATCTACTAGCAAATATTGCAAAGTAACGCAGAACAGGAAAGTGTATGCTAGTAATTCTCGCGTCGAAAACCTTCCTCGTTTCCCCTATAGTAATCATATCAATAAATCCATCCACTTCTCTACGATGTGGTTCCTCTATGCTGCCCTCGACGAGTATCTTGCAAACCGCACAAAAATCACATAGTGACATCTCCCTAACCTCATCATATAAATGAAACTCCACTGAAGGTGGTGATTTCTTAGAATAAAAGTAAAATTTTTGCACGAAAGTATTAGTGAGTAGGAGATACTGTTCGAGCTGGTCGTGGAGGAAGTCGGTGAGGCCTGCATTCTTAGCCAAAGAATAAAAATCATCATGAATCTCGGCTGCTCTCAAGAACTCATCACAAGGCCATTCACATGGCCGAACTTCCGTGATGCGAGGAAATTATACTTGGGCTTTTTATTCTCCTTACTTTGTTTATCCTTCGATCTTTGGCTTGAAGAGCCCCTCAAAAATCTCTTCACCATTTTCTGAAAATTTCTGAAATTATTAGTAACTAAAAAATAAAAGTGAACTAAACTCAACAAAATTGATAGCAACGACTCCCACAAGTGCCAAGAGACTATATCATGCATTAGAACTACTTGGGACCATATAATTTGACATGCAAGCTCAAGAACAGGGTCACCATAGCAGCAAAAATTTGCAATGAATAAAGTACTAGAACAAAAACTAATTGGACCATTGGAGGAGTGACATACCAAAGAACAATCCCCAAAGCAGTTTTGTGAATGGAGCTTTGAGCAAGGAGATCAAAAATGGCAGCAAGGTGAGCTAGAACTCGTGCTTGAGCTGGTTGGTGATTTTTTCTGGAGGAAGAAGAAGTGTGTGGGTGCAGGAATAAGTGGAGGGGGGCCACTAGTGATAGAGGCAAAGGTGTCCCGTCTTTCGATGAGATGATGGATATCGCTTTGGTGGAAATCGACTTTGACGATCCGACTACGAACGTGCGAGGACGTCACGCCTTAGCAATCGCTAAACCAACTCTGAGAGGTTATTGACCACGCCGGAGCACGATCAACCTGACCACGAGGGTCTGTTTCCTGCGAGCAAACGAAGAACAAGCAAGAAACTGAGATTGCAATCTGGATATTGCGAATATAAGATGAAAGCTTTATTGATCAAGGTGGGGTTCTGAGACGTCTTTGTCTGGTCGTTGAACACAAACAAAGTACGCGAAGTTGCAGCTATGGCGAACTCTAAACAAAACCCAAAGTCTAAACGGTGCCCTAAGGGCTGTATATATGGAGGAAGAGGGGGTGAATTTCGTGGCCCTTGGTGGAATGGGGTCCGAAACTAACCCTATCTCTTGTTTCCCCACACATACGGACTCTAAAGATAGCCTATACTTATGTATTTCGAAATTACATGGGCCTGGCCCAATAATAAGGTGACGCAGCACCTAGAATAGCCTCTGGACGAAATTTATGAAGTGGCATCTTGTATATTTCGTCCAAGGCTTCATGCACTCATTATGGTGGCTTCAAAGTCCTGAAATCATCACTTGTAACTCCGCTCTTGTTCCCCTTGCACATGCCATCATCTCCATGCTTGTTCTTGCTCCAATGTTCATCCTTCTCCAAGCTAGCCCCTTCATTTGTAAGCAAAACAAATGTATCCAATTTAGGCAGCAGCATATTCTCATGAACATTAGAATCATTACCAAGAAAAGAAAGTACCTGATAATTTAATTGGCGTGCGTGAGCTCTAGTAATTGGTCCAGTATATGTAACAGTAGGGGCTGTGGGTGTAACAATTGTATTGATGTCCTCATCATCCTCCCCTTCTTGAAATGAAGTCGTCCTCGATGGAAGCTCATCTTCCTCACCCAAATAAGGCTTCAAATCTGCAATGTTAAAAGTGGGACTAACCCCAAAATCTGCAGGCAGCTCAAGTTTATATGCATTATCATTTATTTTCTCCAACACCTTAAAAGGACCATCAGCACGTGGCATTAACTTTGATTTGCGCAAATCAGGAAATCTATCCTTACGCAAATGTAACCAAACAAGGTCTCCAGGTGCAAACACAAGATGTTTTCTACCCTTATCTCCAGCAAGTTTATATTTAGCAATTATATGCTCAATGTTTTCCTTAGTTAACTCATGCATTTTTAAAATCAATTTAGCACGTTGTTTAGCATCAGAATTAACCTTCTCCGAAGATGGAAGAGGCAACAAATCAATAGGTGCACGAGGTAGGAAACCATACACAATTTCAAAAGGGCACATCTTAGTAGTAGAATGCAATGAACGATTATAAGCAAATTCAATATGAGGCAAGCATTCCTCCCACATTTTCTTATTACTTCAAAACAGCCCTAAGCATAGTAGACAATGTTCTATTGACTACTTCAGTTTGTCCATCTGTTTGGGGGTGACAAGTAGTACTAAAAAGCAATTTAGTCCCCAATTTAGCGAATAAACATCTCCAAAAGTGGCTAAGAAATTTAGTATCACGATCTGAAACAATAGTATTGGGCACACCATGCAAGCGAATAATTTCACGAAAGAACAAATCAGCAAAATTAACGGCATCATCGCTTTTATGACATGGTATAAAGTGTGCCATTTTCGAGAATCTATCCACGACAACAAATATGCTATCCCTCCCCTTCTTTGTTCGAGGTAAACCTAAAACAAAGTCCATAGATATATCCTCCCAAGGAACACTAGGTACAGCTAAAGGCATATATAAACCATGAGGATTGAGTCGTGACTTAGCTTTTTGACATGTAGTGTAGCAAGCAATAAAACGCTCAACATCCCGTCTCATCTTTGGCCAAAAGAAATGTGTAGCAAGTACGTCCTCCGTCTTCTTCATGCCAAAGTGTCCCATTAATCCTCCTCCATGCGCCTCCTGCAACAACAAAAGACGAACAGAGTTAGCTGGAATGCATAGCTTGTTAGCACGAAACACAAATCCATCATTAACGACGAACTTGTTCCATGTTCTCCCTTCTTTACAATTCGGCAATACATCTTTAAAATCAGCATCATGCACATATTGATCTTTGATGGTCTCCAAACCAAATATTTTGAAGTCAAGTTGTGAAAGCATAGTATAGTGACGAGACAATGCATCATCAATAACATTTTCTTTATCCTTCTTGTGTTTAATAACATAAGGGAAAGTCTCAATGAATTCAACCCATTTAGCATGTCTACGATTCAGTTTAGCTCGACTTTTAATATGTTTCAAAGATTCATGATCAGAATGTATAACAAATTCTTTGGGCCATAAATAATGTTGCCATGTCTCTAAAGTTCGAACAAGAGCATATAATTCTTTATCATAAGTAGAATAATTCAGACTAGGCCCACTCAATTTTCAGAAAAATATGCAACATGTTTGCCATCTTGTAATAACACACCTCCTAATCCAATTCCAGTAGCATCACATTCAAGCTCAAAAGTCTTATTAAAATCAGGAAGTTGGAGTAAAGGAGCATGTGTCAACTTATCTTTCAATACCGTGAAGGCTTCTTCCTGTGCGGTACCCCAAACAAAAGGCACATCCTTCTTTGTAAGCTCATTGCGAAGTGCAGCAATGGTGCTAAAATCTTTCACAAAACGCCTATATAATCCAGCAGGGCCAAGAAAACTCCTCACTTGTGTGACCGTTTTGGGCTACGACCAACTCTCAATAGCTTCAATCTTGGCTTTATCAACTTCAATTCCCTGTGGAGTAACAACGTGCATCACGTAGAGCAATAAAAACAACACGTAAATGTTCCAAATGTTCCTCCAAAGTTCTGCTATAAATCAATATGTCATCAAAGTAAACTACCACAAATCGTCCAATGAAAGCACGTAAAACTTCGTTCATTAATCTCATGAAAGTACTAGGTGCATTAGTTAACCCAAAAGGCATGACTAACCACTCATATAATCCAAACATAGTTTTAAATGTTGTTTTCCATTCACCCCTCAATTTCATACGAATTTGATGGTATCCACTACGCAAATCAACTTTGGAGAATATTGTAGAGCCACTCAATTCATCAAGCATATCATCTAGCCTAGGAATAGGATGACGATAACGAATAGTAATATTATTAATGCCTCTACAATCAACACACATACGTGATGTACCATCCTTTTTCGGCACTAAAATAATAGGAACAACACAAGGACTAAGGGATTCTCGTATATAACCTTTGTCGAGAAGCTCTTGTACTTGATGCATAATCTCCTTCGTCTCCTCTGGAGTGGTACGGTATGGTGCATGGTTGGGTGGCGATGCACCGGGAATTAAGACAATTTGATGTTCAATCCCTCGAATAGGTGGTAATCCCGGTGGCACGTCTTGTGGGAAGACGTCAGCGAACTCCTGCAAAATGTTAGTGACAGCAGGGGGCAAAGAGGAAGGCACGTCCTCGAATGAAAATAATGCCTCTTTGCACACAAAAGCATAGCAAACAGATTTGCTAAAATCTAGCTCATCAATATCAGATTTAGTGGCAAGTAAACATGCACTTTTCAATTTAATTTCAGAAGCAACACTATATGGTTTATTATTAGGCTTCAATTGTTGCTCAAATTCTTTTGCCACAATCTGATTTTCACTCTTATTCTTCTCCTGTTTTGCTTTATTAGCTCTATTAATATCATCTTTCAAAATGGAATCAGGAGTCATAGGAAGCAAAGTAATATTTTTATCCTTATGAGCAAGAGTATACTGATTGTTTCTACCATGGTGGACAGAATTTTTATCAAATTGCCATGGTCGTCCAAGTAATAAGGAACATGCTTGCATAGGTACCACATCACAATCAACATAATCAGCATATGTAGAGATACTAAAATGCACACGAACAGTACGTGTTACCTTAACCTTGCCGCTGTTGTTGAACCATTGGATGTAGTAAGGATGTGGATGTGGTCTTGTGGTGAGAGAGAGCTTCTCCACCATCTCCATTCTAGCCAAGTTGTTGCAGCTCCCTCCGTCTATGATGACGTGCACAGAATGTTCCTTCACAACTCCCTTTGTATGGAACAAATTATGCCTCTGATTTTGCTTAGCTTGTGTGACCTGCACACTCAAAACACGTTGAGTAACTAAACATTCATACCTGTCAGTGTCTTCAGGAGCCTTGTATTGCGTCTCATGATCATAATCATCTCCACCGTGTTCTTCACGTGTAATAAGAGCCAACGTCTCCTCATCATAGTCACTAGCGGACTCATACCCACCATCCTCAGTTGCAATCATCACACGCTGAGATTTGCATTCTCTCGCATAATGACCTCTTCCCTTACAACGACGACAAATAATATCACTTGCGTGCCCAGTTGATGCCATGGAAGAAGAAGAGCTCTGTGTAGGCCCGGCAGGTGCGCTCTTGGCAGATAGTGGTGGTTGTGCCTGCTTTCTTGTATCACGGCTGGAGGTGGAACCTAATGGAGGTGCTGGCGCAATGGAAGTAGAAGATGCATGCGGTGTCCATGATGAAGGTCAACCTGCAGAAAAGTTAGTTCGCGCCAATGCTTGTCGATCCTACACTTCACGTCCAGCTTTACAAGCAAGAT
The DNA here is from genome assembly GCF_002162155.2 of Triticum dicoccoides. Classification (NCBI taxonomy): domain Eukaryota; kingdom Viridiplantae; phylum Streptophyta; class Magnoliopsida; order Poales; family Poaceae; genus Triticum; species Triticum dicoccoides. Next base: position 208,171,711 of record NC_041389.1, on the reverse strand, counting down.
GGAATAAACGAGTGATATTAGTATACTCCTTATACTCTAGAATGGTCTGAATCTCTCTATTTAATCCACCCATAAAACATGCAAACATAGCTTCATTATCCTCAACAATACCACATCTAATCATGCCAGTTTGTAATTCCTGATAATATTCTTCTACAGAATTTTTTCCTTGTCTCAAACGCTGCAATTTTTGAAGCAATTCACGTTGATAATATGGTGGAACCCAACGAGTACGCATAGCAGTTTCCAAAGCAGCCCAAGTAGCTGGAACGGGATATAATCTACAATGTTCAGACCACCAAACACATGCAAAGCTAGTGAAAGCACAAACATCAGCAGGAACACATCTCTCCTCAGGATATTGTAAACATGTAAATCGTTGTTCAGTTTCTAAATCCCAAGTAAGATATATATCAGGAACATATCTACCCTCAAATGGTGGAATATTCAATTTCAGTTTAGGGAGATGGTCATGATCTCGTACCTGAGGGGGAGCCCTAACATTGCCATTATTTGCATGTGGACGACCTAGTGGTTGTGGTGCTGGTGGTTGCACGTAGTTCTGATTTTGATCAACCTCATCCTCGTAATCTCCCGCATAATCATCCTCCTCCCCATCAGCAGCAGGAGCCACAGAATTATCAACAGCAGCACAAACAGTTTGGCCAAGCTGAAGAGGAACACGGCTCGCTCGGCGGAGGGCTGTTTCACGATGTGGAGGTAGTCGTCGTCGTTGTTGTTGTTGTTGTTGCAGAGGTGCGGCAGGTGCAGCCGGTGGTGGAAGACGCACAAGCAGTTCATTAAATCTGTTATCGAGCTTTGTTTCGAATGTCTTCTCAAGGCCAGTGATCTTCTCCATGGCCTCTTCAAAATTGTTCAGCACATCTTGCACCTATTCAGTCATCATTTGCTGAAACTTATCATGAAGCTCCTTGTTCATTAAGTTCTCCCAGTCAATCTCGTCGGCTTGTGATCCTGGCATGGTTAGCAGCAATAGAAACACACAAGAATATGATCCTACAGACTACTAACAAGTGGTGGTGGTGGATGTCACAAATCCGTCAAGCAAAACTCAAATTCTTACCAGTTCTTACCCAACAGCAGGCGGTGATCGGCAACCGTTGTAGTCAAAACTCTCAAAGCTTGGATAGAGCGATTACCAGGGAGAGCCAAACACACGACGTAGATGTATGTGGAGCTGGGAAGGCTTATAATATGGTAGGAAAAAGGATTAGCAATAATCAATTCAGAGATGCAAAGTTGAATAAACACTCAACGACGGTACTGTGCTGGTCCTAGGCTAGACCGTGCTAGAGACGCTAGCCTAGAACACTAACAAAATCACGGCACTGCACTTAAACAAGGGAAAAGCACACTCTGGAAAAAAAATTCGCTCTTTTTTTCGCTCCTCTTTTTTTTGCCAAAAATCACTATAATGGCGAGTGTCTGAAAACTCTTCCCAAGTCAAAATAACAGGATAGGCACGAAATTTTTCCGACCAATTTTTTTTTCGACTGCCCGGACCGAAAAACTGGAAACGGGTCAAAAAAAACTTTCTATAACGGCGACTGTCTCAATACGCTTAGAAACACCTAAAAATAGGATAGCCAGAATTTTTTTTTGTCCAGTGCATTTTTGGAAAATTTTGGGCCTAAACGGAGGGTGGTTTCCGGACTAACCTCTTCTACGGACGGCAAAAGATTGCTGGAATCAGAAACCTACTCAGACAAGGAAAACACAAATATGGAAATAGATGGATCTCGAAAGTTAACCTAATATGAGATGGACTCGGAGTGGTGGTAGTATATGGATGTGGATGATGGTGGTATATGGACTCGGATCAGTGTTAGTATATGGACTCGGAGCGATGGCGGATAAGTGGGATGGTAGATGGCAGGAACGACGTATCTGGTGTGGTGGTGGTATATGGCAGCGGATGATGATGGTGCGGCGGCGGCGTGAAGACCCGTGAACAGAACTCGAAACTCTAAAAGACTAGACACTAAGACCAAAACTAGACACGATGATGCAACCGAAAATTCACAAAGCAAAATACTGAAAAGACTGCAATGGCTTAGACTGGTTCGGATATGATGAACTAACCCTAAATTTTTTTTGGCTTTTTCGTGGATTGTAGGTATGAAGAACAGACTCGATCTAAACTAAGAAAAACTGTAAAATCTCACCAAGCAACCTGGAAATCTGATACCACTTGATAGAGGCAAAGGTGTCCCGTCTTTCGATGAGATGATGGATATCGCTTTGGTGGAAATAGACTTTGACGATCCGACTACGAACGTGCGAGGACGTCACGCCTTAGCAATCGCTAAACCAACTCTGAGAGGTTATTGACCACGCCGGAGCACGATCAACCTGGCCATGAGGGTCTCTTTCTTGCAAGCAAACGAAGAACAAGCAAGAAACTGAGATTGCAATCTAGATATTGCGAATATAAGATGAAAGGTTTATTGATCAAGGTGGGGTTCTGAGACGTCTTTGTCTGGTTGTTGAACACAAACAAAGTACGCGAAGTTGTAGCTATGGAAACTTTAATCTAAACAAAACCCAAAGTCTAAACGGTGCCCTAAGGGCTGTATATATGGAGGAAGAGGGGGTGATTTTCGTGGCCCTTGGTGGAGGGGTCCGAAACTAACCCTATCTCTTGTTTCCCCACACATACGGACTCTAAAAATAGCCTATACTTATGTATTTCGAAATTACTTGGGCCTGACCCAATAATAAGGTGACGCAGCACCTAGAATAGCCTCTGGACGAAATTTATGAAGTGGCATCTTGTATATTTCATCCAAGGCATCATGCACTCATTATGGTGGCTTCAAAGTCTTGAAAACATCACTTGTAACTCCGTTCTTGTTCCCCTTGCGCATGCCATCATCTCCATGCTTGTTCTTGCTCCAATGTTCATCCTTCTCCAAGCTAGCCCCTTCATTTGTAAGAAAAACAAATGTATCCAATTTAGGCAACATCATATTCTCATGAACATTAGAATCATTACCAAGAAATGAAAGTACCTGATAATTTAATTGGCGCGCGAGCTCTAGTAATTGGTCCAGTATATGTAATAGTAGGGGCTGTGGGTGTAACAATGGTATTGATGTCCTCATCAACCAGGGGCCCACAAGGCAGGGGGCGCGCCCTGGACCCTCGTGGCCAGGTGCTTGCCCCCCCTGTTGTGTTCTCAGTGCCAGGTATTCTCAAGTATTCTAGAAAAAACATATTTAATTTTCAGGGCATTTGGAAACTTTTATTTTCGGGGTAGTTTTTATTGCATGGATAAATCAGAAAACAGATAGAAAAAATACTATTTTTTCTTTATTTATTATAAATAACAGAAAGTAAAAGGAGGGTACAGAGAGTTGTGCTTTCTAACTTCATCCATCTCATGCTCATCAAAAGAAATCCACTAACAAGGTTGATCAAGTCTTGTTAACAAACTCATTCCGAATAACATGGAACCAGAGAAATTTCGAATAACACTAGATTACCTCAACAGGGATATGCACATCCCCAACAATAAGAATATCATATTTCTTCTTGACAGTAGGAAGAGGAAATTCAAAACCTGCAATAATAATCCATGGAATTTTTCCAATAGAATTGATACTGTGAACTTGAGGTTGTTTCCTTGGAAAGTGTACCGTATGCTCATTACCATTAGCATGAAAAGTGACATTGCCTTTATTGCAATCAATAACAGCCCCTGCAGTATGCAAAAAGGGTCTACCAAGGATAATCGACATACTATCGTCTTCGGGAATATCAAGAATAAGCAAAGTCCGTTAAGATAGTAACGTTTGCAACCACAACAGGCACATCCTCACAAATACCGACGGGTATAGCAGTTGATTTATTGGCCATTTGAAAAGATATTTCAGTAGGTGTCAACTTATTCAATTCAAGTCTACAATATAAAGAGAGAGGCATAACACTAACACCGGCTCCAAGATCACATAAAGCAGTTTTAACATAGTTTCTTTTAATGGAGCATGGTATAGTTGGTACTCCTGGATCTCCAATTTTCTTAGGTATTCCACCCTTAAAAGTATAATTAGCAAGCATGGTGGAAATTTCAGCTTCCAGTATCTTTCTTTTATTTGTAACAACATCTTTCATGTACTTAGCATAAGGATTTATTTTGATCATATCAGTCAAACGCATACGCAAAAAGATAGGTCTAATCATTTCAGCAAAGCGCTCAAAATCCTCATCATCCTTTTTCTTGGATGGCTTAGGAGGAAAAGGCATGGGTTTCTGAACCCATGGTTCTCTTTCCTTACCGTGCTTCCTAGCAACGGAGTCTCTCTTTTCATAACGTTGATTCTTTGATTGTGGGTTATCAAGATCAACAGCAGGTTCAACCTCTAAATCATTATCATTGCTAGGTTGAGCATCAACATGAACATCATCATTAACATTATCACTAGGTGCATGTTCATCACTAGATTGTGTCTCAACATCAGAAATAGAAATATCATTGGGATTCTCAGGTGTGTCTACAACAGGTTCACTAGAAGCATGCAAAGTCCTATCATTTTTCTTCTTCTTTTTAGAAGGACTAGGTGCATCAACATTATTTCTCTGAGAATCTTGCTCAATTCTCTTAGGGTGGCCCTCAGGATACAAAGGTTCCTGAGTCATTTTACCTGTTCTAGTCATAACTCTAACAGCATTATCATTTTTCTTATCATTTAATTCATTGAGCAAATCATTTTGTGCTTTAAGCACTTGTTCTACTTGAGTGGTAACCATAGAAGCATGTTTACTAATGAGTTTAAGTTCACCCTTAACTCTAGACATATAATCACTCAAGTGTCCAATCATATAAGCATTTTGTTTCAACTGTCTACCAACATAAGCATTGAAGTTTTCTTGTTTAGCCATAAAGTCATCAAACTCATCCAAGCGTTGCCTAGCAAACTTAGTAGACGGGATTTCAACTTTATCATATCGATAGAGAGAATTTACCTTTACTAGCTGTGTCGGGTTATCAAGACCATGTATTTCTTCAACAGGAGGTAAATTCTTAATATCTTTAGCTTTAATACCTTTTTCTTTCATAGATTTCTTTGCCTCTTGCATATCTTTAGGACTGAGAAATAGAACACCTCTTTTCTTCAGAGTTGGCTTAGGAGTTGGTTCAGGAAGTGTCCAATTATCTTCATTAGTCAACATATTATTATATAGCAATTCAGCTTGATCAATAGATCTTTCCCTGAAAACACAACCAGCACAACTATCCAGGTGGTCTCTGGAAGCATCGGTTAGTCCATTATAAAAGATATCAAGTATTTCATTTTTCTTAAGAGGATGATCAGGCAAAGCATTAAGTAATTGGAGAAGCCTCCCCCAAGCTTGTGGGAGACTCTCTTCTTCAATTTGCACAAAATTATATATTTCCCTTAAAGCAACTTGTTTCTTATGAGCAGGGAAATATTTAGCAGAGAAGTAATAAATCATATCATGGGGACTACGCACACAACTAGGATCAAGAGAGTTAAACCATGTTTTAGCATCACCCTTTAATGAGAAGGGAAATAATTTAAGGATATAGTAGTAACGAGTTTTCTCACCATTAGTGAACAGGGTGGCTATATCATTCAATTTAGTAAGATGTGCCACAACACTTCCAGATTCATAGCCATAGAAAGGATCAGATTCAACCAAAGTAATTATCTCAGGATCAACAGAGAAATCATAATCCTTATCAGTAACACAGATAGGTGAAGTAGCAAAAGCAGGGTCATATTTCATTCTAGCATTCAGAGACTTTTCTTTCAGCTTAGCTAGTAAGTTCTTAAGATCAAATCTATCGTTGCAAGCAAGAAAATCTCTAGCAGTTTCTTCATCCATAACATAACCCTCAGGCACAACATGCAATTCATATTTAGGGGGAGAATCTTCATCATCACTTTCATCAATATTATCAGTTTCAAGAATTTCATTCTCTCTAGCCCTAGCAAGTTGTTCATCAAGAAATTCATCTAATGGCACAGTAGTATCAAGCATAGAAGTAGTTTCATCATAAGTATCATGCATAGGAGAAGTGGCATCATCTATAACATGCGACATATCAGAATTAATAGCAGAAGCAAGTTTAGGTGTCGCAAGCTTACTCAGAGCAGAAGGAGAATCAAGTGGAGAGCTAGATGGCAGTTCCTTACCTGCCCTCGTAGTTGAGGGATAAATCTTGGTTCTTTCGTCTTTCAAGTTCCTCATAGTGATCAGTAGATATAAATCCCAAGTGACTCAAAGAATAGAGCTATGCTCCCCGGCAACGGCGCCAGAAAATAGTCTTGATAACCCACAAGTATAGGGGATCGCAACAGTTTTTGAGGGTAGAGTATTCAACCCAAATTTATTGATTCGACACAAGGGGAGCCAAAGAACATTCTCAAGTATTAGCAGTTGAGTTGTCAATTCAACCACACCTGGATAACTTAATATCTGCAGCAAAGTATTTAGTAGCAAAGTAGTATGGAAGTAACGGTAACAGTGGCAAAAGTAACAGTAGCAGTTTTGTAGTAATTGTAACAGTGGCAACGGCAAAGTAACTAAGCAAAGAGCAATATGTGAAAAGCTCGTAGGCATTGGATCAGTGATGAATAATTATGTCGGATGTGATTCCTCATGTAATAGTTATAACATAGGGTGACACGGAACTAGCTCCAGTTCATCAATGTAATGTAGGCATGTATTCCGAATATAGTCATACGTGCTTATGGAAAAGAACTTGCAAGACATCTTTTGTCCTACCCTCCTGTGGAAGCGGGGTCCTATTGGAAACTAAGGGATATTAAGGCCTCCTTTTCATGGAGTACCGGACCAAAGCATTAACACTTAGTGAATACATGAACTCCTCAAACTACGGTCATCACCGGTAAGTATCCCGATTATTGTCACTTCGGGGTTAACGGATCATAACACATAATAGGTGACTATAGACTTGCAAGATAGGATCAAGAACTCACATATATTCATGAAAACATAATAGGTTCAGATATGAAATCATGGCACTCGGGCCCTAGTGACAAGCATTAAGCATAGCAACATCAATCTCAGAACATAGTGGATACTAGGGATCAAACCCTAACAAAACTAACTCGATTACATGGTAAATCTCATCCAACCCATCACCGTCCAGCAAGCCTACGATGGAATTACTCATGCACGGCGGTGAGCATCATGAAATTGGTGATGGAGGATGGTTGATGATGACGAAGGCGAGGGATCCTCCCCTCCGGAGCCCTGAACGGACTCTAGATCAGCCCTCCAGAGGGAGTTTAGGGCTTGGCGGTGGCTCCGTATCATAAAATGTGATGAATCCTTCTCTCTGATTTGTTTCTCCCCGAACGTGAATATATAGAGTTGGAGTTGAGGTCGGTGGAGCTCCAGGGGACCCACGAGGCAGGAGGGCACGTCCTAGGGGGGGCGTGCCCCCACCCTCATGGACAGGGTGTGGCCCCTTGATGTTGATTATTTCGCTAATATTTTTTATTAATTCCAAAAAGTTTCTCCAAAAAAATTTCAGGTCATTCCAAGAACTTTTATTTCTGCACAAAAATAACACCATGGCAGTTCTGCTGAAAACACCGTCAGTCCGGGTTAGTTCCATTCAAATCATGCAAGTTAGAGTCCAAAACAAGGGCAAAATTGTTTGGAAAAGTAGATACGACGGAGACGTATCAAGAGTGTCGTACCCAACGAGGAGCTAAAGGTAGAACAAATATTCCCTTAAGTTCTATCGACCACCGATACAACTCTATGCATGCTTAATGTTCGCTTTACCTGAAACAAGTATGAAACTAGAAGGACATTGTAGGTGTTGTTGGGTAGGTTTGCAAGAATATAAAGAGCATGTAAATATAAACTAGGGGTTGTTTAGATAAAGAAGCAATAAAGTTAGTAAAGCGAGTGTGGAAAAGTGGTGGTAGGAGTTGTGAAATTGTCCCTAAGCAATTGACTACTTTACTAGACTGATAGCAAGTTTTGTGTGGGAGAGGCCACTACTAGCATGTCATCCCTGACTTGGAATTCTATGCACTTATGATTGGAACTATTAGCAAGCATCCGCAACTACTAATGTTCATTAAGGTAAAACCCAACCATGGCATTAAGATATATTGGTCCCCCTTCAATCCCGTATGCATCAATTTCTATGCTAAGTTGAAGCTTCTGTCATTCTTGCACTCCAATACATAGTCCTATCAACATACAACTAACCCTATGGTGTGATCCACGCGCGCGCTCATATGATGGGCACCAAAGGATAGCAACATAACCACAAGCAAATCAAACCAATCATAGCAATTCACCAATTACCGATAGAATGTCAAGTAGAGGGTACATCGGGTTGCGGGAGAGTGGACCGCTGAATATAGATGGGGGAAGGTGATGATGATGTTGAAAATGATGACGGAGGTGTTGGTGTAGATCACAGTGATGATGATGGCCCCGGCGGCGTTCCGGAGCCACCGGGAGAGAGGGGGAGAGAGCCCCCCTTCTTCTTCTTCTTTCTTGACCTTCTCCCTAGATGGGAGAAGGGTTTCCCCTCTAGTCCATGGACTCCATGGCGTGGGAGGGGCGAGAGCCCCTCCGAGATTAGATCTATCTCTCTGTCTCTCTCTGTTTCTGCGCTCCAAATTCTGGCCATTCACCGTTTCTTATATCCCTAGAGATCCAGAACACCGATTTGGCTGAAATTTTAACATGATTTCTATCCGGATTTTAGCTTTCTTGCGGCGAAAGAAGGGAACCAACCTCCTTACGGGGTGGCCACGAGGGCCCAGGGCACGCCCCCTGCCTCGTGGCCCCCTCGGGCATCATCTCGCGTTGATTCTTCTTCCCAAAAAATCATAAATATTCCAAAAAAATCTCCGTCAGTTTTTATTCCGTTTGGACTCCGTTTGATATGGGTTTTCTGCGAAACAAAAAAACATGCAACAAACAGGAACTGGCACTAGGCACTGGATCAATATGTTAGTCCCAAAAATAGTATAAAAAGTTGCCAAAAGTATATGAAAGTTGTATAATATTGGCGTGGAACAATAAAAAATTATAGATACGATGGAGACATATCAGCATCCCCAAGCTTAATTCTTGCTCGTCCTCGAGTAGGTAAATGATAAAAAATATAATTTTTGATGTGGAATGCTACCTAGCATAATCTTGATCATATATCTAATCATGGCATGAATATTAAGACATAAGTGGTTCAAAGCAATAGTCTATCATTTGACATTAAGATAATAATACTTGAAGCATACTAATAAAGCAATTATGTCTTATCAAAATAACAAAGCCAAAGAAAGCTTATCCCTACAAAATCATATAGTTTGGCCATGCTTCATTTTTGCCTCACAAAATGCTCCCATCATGCACAACCCCAGTCTCAGCCAAGCAATTGGTTCATACTTTTTAACGCGCTTCAGCCTTTTCAACCCTCATACACGAGCATAAGCCATGGACAAAGCACTATGGGTGGAGTAGAGTATGATGATGGAGGTAGTGTGGAGAAGACAAAAAGGGAGAAAGTCTCACATCGACGCGGCTAATCAACAAGCTACGGAGATGCCCATCAATTGATGTCAATGTGAGGAGTAGGGATTGCCATGCAACAGATGCACTGGAGCTATAAGTGTATGAAAGCTCAAACTAAAACTAAGTGGGTGTGCATCCAACTTGCTTGCTCATGAAGACCTCGGGCATTTGAGGGAGCCCATCATCGGAATATACAAGGCAAGTTCTATAATGAAAATTCCCACTAGTATATGAAAGTGATAACTCAAGAGACTGTCTATATGAAGAACATGGTGCTATTTTGAAGCACAAGTGTGGTAAAAGGATTGTAACATTGCCCCTTCTCTCTTTTTCTCTGATTTTTTTCTCTTTTTTTGCTGGGCTTCTTTGGCCTCTTTTTTTATTCGGGTTTCTTTGGCCTCCTTTGTTTTTCATAAAGTCCGGAGTCTTATCCCAACTTGTGGGGGAATCATAGTCTCCATCATCCTTTCCTCACTGGGGTAATGCTCTAATAATGATAATCATCACACTTTTAATTACTTACAACTCAATATTACAACTCGACACTAGAACAAAAATATGACTCTATATGAATGCCGATGGCAGTGTACCAGGATGTGCAGTGATCTAGCGTAGCAATGACATCAAAAATTGACAAGCCATGAAAACATCATGCTAGCTATCTTACGATCAAGCAAAGCAATATGACAATGAATGCTCAAGTCATGTATATGATGATGATGGAAGTTGCATGGCAATATATGTTGGAATGGCTTTGGAAATGCCATAATAGGTAGGTATGGTGGCTGTTTTGAGGAAGATATAAGGAGGTTTATGTATGATAGAGCGTATCGTATCATGGAGTTTGGATGCACCGGCGAAGTTTGCACCAACTCTCGAGGTGAGAAAGGGCAATGCACGGTACCGAAGAGGCTAGCAATGATGGAAGGGTGAGAGTGCGTATAATCCATGGACTCACATTAGTCATAAAGAACTCATATACTTATTACAAAAGTTTATTAGCCCTAGAAGTAAAGTACTACTACGCATGCTCCTAGGGGAAGGGTTGGTAGGAGTTAACCATCGCACGATCCCGACCTCTACTCTTAGGGAAGGCAATCAAAGAACACCCCATGCTTCAACTTTGTCACACAACGGTTACCATACGTGCATGCTACTGGACTTGCAAACATCAACACAAGTATTTCTCAATTTCGTAATTACTCCACTAGCACGACTCTAATATCACCACCTTTATATCGCAAAATTATTGGAAGGAATCAAACATATCATATTCACTGATCTACAAGTTTTATGTAGGATTTTATGACTAACCATGTGAATGACCAATTCCCGTCATCTCTCTAAATAGATATAAGTGAAGCAAGAGAGTTTAATTCTTTCTACAAAAGATATGCCCATGCTCTAACAAATTTAAGTGAAGCAAAAGAGCATTCTACAAATGGCGGTTTTCTATGTGAAGAGAAACATGCAATCCAAACTTCAAATGATATAAGTGAAGCACATGAAGCATTCTATAAAGACATACTCAAAAGATTTAAGTGAAGTGCAAAGAGCATTCTATAAGTCAACCATGGACTATCTCATACCAGCATGGTGCATATAAGAAAATTGAAAACTAAATGCAAAAGACGCTCCAAGATTTGCACATATCGCATGAACGAAACGAATCTGAAAACATACCGATACTTGTTGAAGAAAGAGGGGATGCCTTCCGGGGCATCCCCAAGCTTAGACGCTTGAGTCTCCTTGAATATTTACTTGGGGTGCCTTGGTCATCCCCAAGATTGAGCTCTTGTCTCTCCTCCGTTTCCTCATATCGAGACCTCCTCGATCTTCGAGCACTTCATCCACACAAAACTTCAACAGAAAACTCGGTAAGATCCGTTAGTATAATAAAGCAGATCACTACTCTAAGTATTGTTGCAAAGCAATTCATATTTTTTTTGCATTGTAGCTACTGTAATATAACTTTTCCATGGCTTAATCCACTGATAGAAATTAATAGTTTCATCAAAACAAGTAAACTATGCATCAAAACCAGAATCTGTCTTAAACAGGACATTATGTAGTAATATGAACATTCACCGTACTTCTGGTACTCCAATAATTCTTCCACAATTAGATAAAATAAAAAATTTGTGTAGAAAGACAGTGCAAAAAGTTTCAGAACTTTTCGACGTTCCAGTAAAAAACGTAAAATCGCGCACTACAGCCAAAGTTTCTGCCTGCACCGCACAAACCAACAAGCATTGTAAACATCCTAAAGGCAAACCTTGGCACATTATTTTTATAATACAATGGAATTGTATAAGGGGATAATTATTTTTGTTGAAAAGTTTCTGTAATCAAGATTCATAAAGTTTTCGTGAGCATGAATAAAGTTCAAGGCTAGCTCCCACTTTAACAATGCTTGTCTTTCTCACTTTCGCTTTTCTTTTTGAAAAAGTTTTGGGTTCCCCTCTTTATTTTTTTGTTTTTAAACTTTATGAAACAACACAACAGAAATAAATGACTCTCTAAAACTTCCGGGTTGTCTCCCTAGCAGCGCTTTCTTTAAAGCCATTAAGCTAGGCATATAGTGTTCAAGTAATGGATCCACCTGGATCCCATGGTATATCAAAGCCAATTTTAATTAACAATGGTTTGTGATTTAGTAGTGAGCACAAAGTAACATATATCATGCAACAACGAAGTCTAACTCTCTTCCTATCCATCGGCATGTCATAAAAGAACAATTCATGCACACCAAGTAAAGGCCAATGCATAGTATAAGCAGTTTCTTGCAATTCTATTGTGTTGGAAACATATAGAGGCAGAGATGTAGTTCCTCTCTCATAATAATTGCAAGTTGGAGCAGCAAGCACATGCATATTATATCTATCAAAATCATCACGTGCAACGGTAAAATGCAACCCATCAACATAATCCTTAATAAGAGCAAACTTCTCCGATATAGTGTAGTTTGGAGAATTCAAAAAGATAATAGGACTATTATGTGTGGGTGAAATAGCAATAATTTCATGTTTAACATAAGGAACTATAGAAAGTTCATCTCCATAAGCATCATTCATATTGGCATCATGGCCACAAGCATAGCAAGCATCATCAAAAAGGGGTATTTCAAGAGAATCAATGGGATCATAACAATCATCATAGCAATCATCCTTCGGTAAGCACGATGGGAAATTATACAATGTATGAGTTGAATAGTTACTCTCATTAGAAGGTGGGCACGGCTGATCAATCCGCTCTTCCTCCTTTTTTTCTTCGCTCTCCTCCTCATCTTTTTCATCCGATGAGCTCACAGTTTCATCAATTTCTTCTTCCATGGACTCCTGCAAAATATTAGTCTCTTCTTTGACAGCGGAGGAGTCCTCAATATATGGTTTAACATAAGCATTAGAAGCATAATTATCATAACAATATTTAAGTATGGCAAAATTTTCAGATTTGTAAAGAGTAGCATCATACTTTCCAATCAAAGAAGCAATTTCATAAGCACCCTTAAAAGCAACAAATTCTTCAATTTGTTGAACATCATAGTTGTTATAAACACCCTTAGCATATGAAGATACGATTCCATTATCACTGAACTCACATTGTTAGGGAAGGTGTTTCTTAGGGTTTTCAGAACAACAATTAAAAGCATATATTTCACATAAATTCCAAGCATAGCATTGCAAACGATGAATTTGATCCAGTAAAAGTTTCCTTTTTTCAGATATGCGGTGTCGCACAAACAAGCATGCTCATCTGAAGATTTGCCCTCAACTAAGCTAGTTGGGGTATCAGCACGAGTACATACGGATCGAAGATGATCAAAGTAAAAAGCTTTAGTAGTGTGATAGATTTTGAGTGGTTCTTCAACCATTGGTGTAGTAGGTACAACTATTTTTTTTGCTATTTTGCGTTTCCTACCCATAACTAAAGATAGAAAACAACTAAGAACAGCAAATAAAAATTACTTAGTGATAAAGCAAACAAGCACACACGGGAATATTCACCCCATGCTATAACTCCCTGGCAACGGCGCCAAAAAAAGGTCTTGATAAACCACAAGTATAGGGGATCAATTGTAGCCTCTTTCGATAAGTAAGAGTGTCGAACCCAACGAGGAGCTAAAGGTAGAACAAATATTCCCTCAAGTTCTATCGACCACGGATACAACTCTACGCACGCTTAATGTTCGCTTTACCTAAAACAAGTATGAAACTAGAAGGACTTTGTAGGTGTTGTTGGATAGGTTTGCAAGAATATAAAGAGCACGTAAATATAAACTAGGGGATTTTTAGATAAAGAAGCAATAAAGTTAGTAAAGAAAGTGTGGAAAAGTGGTGGTAGGAGTTGCGAAATTGTCCCTAAGCAATTGACTACTTTATTAGACCAATAGCAAGTTTTATGTGGGAGAGGCCACTGCTAGCATGTCATCCCTGACTTGGAATTCTATGCACTTATGATTGGAACTATTAGCAAGCATCTGCAACTACTAACGTTCATTAAGATAAAACCCAACCATAGCATTAAGATATATTGGTCCCCCTTCATTCCCGTATGCATCAATTTCTATGCTAGGTTGAAGCTTTTGTCACTCTTGCCCTCCAATACATAGTCCTATCAATATACAACTAACCCTATGGTGTGATCCACGCGCACGCTCATATGATGGGCACCAAAGGACAACAACATAACCAGAAGAAAATTAAACCAATCATAGCAATTCACCAATTACCGATAGGACAACGAAAATCTACTCAGAAATCATAGGATGGCAACACATCTTTGGATAATAATATGAAGCATAAAGCACCATGTTCAAGTAGAGGGTACAGCGGGTTGCGGGAGAGTGGACCGCTGAATATAGATGGGGGAAGGTGATGACGATGTTGAAAAAGATGATGGAGGTGTTGGTGTAGATCACAGTGATGATGATGGCCCCGGCGGCGTTCCAGCGCCACCGGGAGAGAGGGGGAGAGAGCCCCCCTTCTTCTTCTTCTTCTTCTTCCTTGACCTTCTCCCTAGATGGGAGAAGGGTTTCCCCTCTGGTCCATGGTCTCCATGGCGTGGGAGGGGTGAGTTTGACGCCCGAATAATTAGCTACAGTAATCCCATGTTAATGATGCCACGTCACCACAGTTACAGTTGCTAATCTTGCGCTAGTTTGAAATCCATTCGAATCCAAGTTCAAAATCTCGCAAACAATAAAAGTTTTCAAATATTAAAACTAAAATGTTTGGAGTGATCCAAATAATGCATAAGTAGTAATGGTGGAGAAACCACATTGTTATAAAAGGTTTAAATGCGCTTAGGTAATTAAAACAGTAGTTAAAACTTTTAAATAAATACATATAGGATTATATTAAATATTAAACTATTTTGTTTTGAGTTAATAATTACTATGGCAGTAGTATAATTATAAATGCAAGTTTAGGTACTAGTGATAATTTTTATTAAACAGAAACTAAGAGGAAACAAAAAAAACAAAAGAATAATAACTAAAAAGAAAAGAACAAAACAAAGAACAAAAATAAAGAGCAGGACCCCCTGGCCTTTGGGCCGCCAGGCCAGCCCACGGCCCACCCCACTCTCTCTGGCCTAAAAGGCCACTCCCCCCGACCCCAAACCCTAAATCACCCCCACTCCCCCACGATCCCCTCGTCTCCCTCATCCGCCGCCGCCACACAACACACACACGCACGCACACATTGTGCCGGGGAGAGGAGCTCCCCGCGCCCGATCCCCTCGCCTGCATCGGTGCCCCGCCTTAACCTCGCCGTTTGTCGTCGCCCTCCCCGTCGCCGGACCTCGCAGCTCCGTCCTCGACTTCGTCCTCGATGGCCCGCATCAAGCCATGCCGCCCCGACCTCACCGTCGCCCCGCCTGGACCTCGTCGGAGCGCTCCCTCGCTGGATCTCCTCCCCGTCTTCGTCGGTCGTCCCCGTCCTCCTCCACAACGGCTCCCTCGAGCCTCGCCGCCCCCTGGTCTCTACTCGAACGTGAGGCCCGCCTCCCCTCTCTTCCCTCTCTATCCGGCGCCGCCTTCCGTTCGTCCCTGCGTGCTAGCAGGAGCCGCTCCGCCCCTAACCTCCCCCTTCGTGGCCGCGCTCTACGCGCGCCGCCCCGCGCCCCCATCCACGGCCACGAACGACCGAGCATCCCCCGCTTCGCCCCGCTGGGGCTGCTCGCCGACCATCGCTCGTGTTGCCGTTGCCTCGCCTACGCCATGCCTCCCCGTGCAGCTGCCGACCCCTGACCACCGCGCCCGCGGCCAACTCCGGCACCCTGCTGCACCCGGCGCTCGCGCCCATCGGGCACCCACGGCCTCGTCCGCCTCACGCACCCCACTGGCCGCTCGTCGGCTCCCTGAACCGCCGCCCCTTTTCCATCCCGCGGCGGTCCTGCTGCTGCGCCGCATCGGCGCGAAGCCCCAGCCCCCTACGTTGCTGCTGCCGCTCATCACGGTGGCCGCTGGCGCCCATCATTGTTCCCCCCTATCGACCTGGGCGGGTGCCCAGCGCCCGCTCCAGGCGCCCGTTAGCCCGAACCGCTAAGGCTCTGGCCCAATGACAACCGGGGCCCAGCCCCGGAACGTTTTTTTTAAAAATGAATTTAAAATAAATAAATTATTAAGTAATTAATTAAGTTAATTAATTCTGTTAACTAAACTAATTAAACCTAATTAATCTGCTAAATAATCTACTTAACCTGTTAGTTAATTAGACAGCCTATGACATGTGGGACCTTGTGGTCTGTTGACTAGTCAAAGTCCATAGTTGACTGCTGACATCATGATGATGTCATAAAAGCAATTTCAATTTGAAATAATCTGTTAATTCTAGAAAATGATTTAAAACTTTAGAAAATAATATAAAATAAACTGTAGCTCGGATGGAAGAACTTTGTACATGAAAGTTGCTCACAACAACGAGACGAATCTGAATACGTAGTCCGTTCGTCCGCCACACACCCGTAGCATAGCAAACATGCAACTTTCCCCCTCCGATTCATCCGTCCGAAAACGCGAAACACCGGGAATACTTTCCCGGCTGTTTTCCCCCTTCGCCGGTATCACCTACTACCGCGTTAGGGCACACCTAACACCGCTCGTTGTCATGTCTTGGATCGTCATGCTTATGTTTGCATTGTATTTATTGTTTCTTCCCCCTCTTCTCTCTGGTAGACTACGAGACCGACGCTGCTGCTGCCCAGTTCGACTGCGGAGTTGACGACCCCTCCTTCTTGCTAGAGCAACCAGGCAAGCCGCCCCCTTGATCACTAGATATCGCCTATTCCTTCTCTCTACTGCTTGCATTAGAGTAGTGTAGCATGTTACTGCTTTCAGTTAAACCTATTCTGCTGCATAGCCTGTCATTGTTGCTACAATTGTTACCCTTACCTGCAATCCTAAATGCTTAGTATAGGATGCTAGTATTCCATCAGTGGCCCTACACTCTTGTCCGTCTGCCATGCCATACTACTGGGCCATGATCACTTCGGGAGGTGATCACGGGCATATGCTATATACTTTATACTGTTACATTACTTATGATACTGTTCAGAGATGGGGCTGAAGGGGCAGGTGGTTCCATCCCGGTAGAGGTGGGCCTGGGTTCCCGATGGCCCCCGATTGTTACTTGTGGCGGAGCGACAGGGCAGGTTGAGACCACCTAGGAGAGAGGTGGGCCTGGCCCTGGTCGGTGTTCGCGGATACTTCAATTAACACGCTTAACGAGATCTTGGTATTTGATCTAAGTCTGGCCACTGGCCTATACGCACTAACCAACTACGCGGGAACAGTTATGGGCACTCGACGTCGTGGTATCAGCCAAAGCCTTCGTGACGTCAGCGACTGAGCAGCGCGCACCGGATTGGACCGTAATCCTGCTCTTGTATTAAGGGGGCTAGTTCTGCTTCCGGC
The DNA here is from genome assembly GCF_002162155.2 of Triticum dicoccoides. NCBI lineage: Eukaryota > Viridiplantae > Streptophyta > Magnoliopsida > Poales > Poaceae > Triticum > Triticum dicoccoides. The sequence goes on along the minus strand of NC_041389.1, from coordinate 208,154,235 downwards.
CGCCCAGGCAACGTGCAGGTGTGCAATGGGCGATGGGCCCAGACCCCTGCGCGCATAGGATTTAGACCGGCGTGTTGACCTCTCTGTTGTGCCTAGGTGGGGCTGCGACGTGTTGATCTTTCGAGGCTGGGCATGACCCAGGAAAGTGTGTCCGGCCAAATGGGATCGAGCGTGTTGTGTTATGTGGTGCACCCCTGCAGGGGAGTTGATCTATTCGAATAGCCGTGTCCCTCTCTAAAAGGACGACCCGGAGTTGTACCTTGACCTTATGACAACTAGAACCGGATACTTAATAAAACACACCAGACAAGTTCCAGAGACAACCCGGTGATCGCTTTCCCACAGGACGACGAGGGAAGGATCGCCGAGTAGGGTTATGCTATGTGATGCTACTCTCTCTTCTACATGCTGCAAGACGGAGGCTGCCAGAAGCGTAGTCTTCGATAGGACTAGCTATCCCCCTCTTATTCTGGCATTCTGCAGTTCGGTCCACCGATATTGTCTCTTTACACATATACCCATGCATATGTAGTGTAGATCCTTGCTTGCGAGTACTTTTGATGAGTACTCATGGTTGCTTTTCTCCCTCTTTTCCCACCTTTCCTTTCTTCCTGGTTGTCACAACCAGATGCTGGAGCCCAGGAGCCAGACGCCACCGTCAATGATGACTGCTACTACACCGGAGGTGCCTACTACTACGTGCAGGCCGTCGACGATGACCAGGAGTAGTTTGGGAGGATCCTAGGTAGGAGGCCTGCACCTCTTTCGATCTGTATCCCACTTTGTGCTAGCCATCTTATGGCAACTTGTTTAACTTATGTCTGTACTCAGATATTGTTGCTTCCGCCGACTTGTCTATGATCGAGCACTTGTATTCGAGCCCTCGAGGCCCCTGGCTTGTATTATGATGCTTGTATGACTTATTTTATTTTTAGAGTTGTGTTGTGATATCTTTCCGTGAGTCCCTGATCTTGATCGTACATGTTTGCGTGTATGATTAGTGTACGATTGAATCGGGGGCGTCACAAGTTGGTATCAGAGCCGACTGCCTGTAGGAATCCGCCTTTCCAACTCCTTGGCCGAAGTTGAGTCTAGTCATTGAAAAAGTTTATACTAACATGGTTGTGCGGCTTACGGGTCCACGTCGCCATTGGGTGGTATTAGGATCTTTTTATTCCTCATCTATACTCTGGGATTCTAATCTCTCTTCTATTCGGGCTAAATGATTTTTCTAACTCTAACTCTATGTTCTTGTAATAACTTTCTCCCGGAGAGCCCTCACTCCAGATGATTGCTTGGTGCACCGAAGGATTCCGAAGATGTTCTCCGATGTTCTTTCGGGGCTTTGTGCCCGTTGCTTTTGCAATTCCCTACCATTGGGATGTCCTTATGGATAAATACATACACCTGTTGTTCTTACATCATCCCCAGCTCCTCCTGTTATTACAAGATGCATCAAATTATTCTTCGACTTTTAAGAATCTCTTGAGCCACTGCCTTACAGATGCCGCATGAATACCCCTATGGATATTTCCTCACACTTATCGAGTATCCGCTCATTCCCAATTGTTCATGTGTTTCGCAAAAGAACTTGAAATACCATTCGATCTGCCGAATATCCTGAGCAGCCTATTGCTCTTGAAATTCTTGCTTGCTTGCATTATGCTTAATCCCATAAGTCTTGTAATCTTATTGGCATCCGTTGTCTTTATCATTTTAAGTCCGTTGATTTAATATGTTGCGAATGCTCGCAATCCTTAATCAGATCATAGAATTCATCCTTCCGGCTCAGTCGACATATTAAACATGAGCTGGATCTACCGATGAAATTGCCATCGATTGTACCCTTAAGCCTACTCTACTTATCCATCCTTGATCAGAGTGTTTGCTTCTGATCCCTTGATTTGGAGATCATAATTCCTTTGCATTTGAGCTTTAAATTAGTCAGTTGTTTTGTTAATCCGATCGCCTTGCTTTCTTTATTCTTATGGTTGAGTACCGATGCTCACATCAGATCCCTTGTGGACCATCAGAACCTTTACTGGATTTTATCCGACGACGTCCTTCATATTCAATGACCTTGTGAGTCTTTTCTCGAATACATAATGCCTTTGGTAAATTGTATCCTCTGCTTTCTCAACCATGCTCTGCTTTCGAGCTTGTGTTATTTACTCCTGAAGTTTGTGGTATATGTTCCTAAGAGGCCCCGATGGGTTGGACATATGCCTCTTCTAATCTGTGTGAACTCGGAAACTACTACGGGTCATACTCTACTGGTGTTATGTCAGATAAAATTTCAACACCACAACTTCGTTGAAGGCAAGAAGGGAATGAAAGGTTATGCATTAAAGAAGTGGGAGTCGACCTCGAACTTTTGTGTTCATGCCCCTAGACACGATGTAGATCCTATCATGGAAGCTTCTTGTAATAATAACTATTTCCTTGATAACTATCATCTGGTATTTGAGAATTGACCCTTTGCAACCATGGATCTGACCATGATTGTTCTCCTTTGATTCTATTTCTCGGACAAGTTAAAGTACTTGTCTTGTGCAGATCAGTACGCCTGCCCAACCTTTACTTTGATCCACCGTCGAGTATTACACTCTGGTATCTCAAGAATATCATGGAACTGCATAACTTCTTATGGGGTTTTCATCAATTGTTATTTCTCGCCGATTCCAATTTTCCTGGGTTCTGGATTGTCGTCAACCAAGAACACCGATATGTGAACCGATTCCGCATTCCGGTTCGATAACCCTAAGTAATTTTCTTTGCTTATGAGTTTAATAATCCTTCAAGTCTTTCCTAGCCTGCTCGGCTATATCATTGTCTTGGTGATTTTAACTGTGCTACCTGTTCCTTACTCCCGGAGCACAATTTTCGATGATTAGCTAAGCTTACGTCGATTTCCTTGTCTTATCGTTTTACCTCGAACAGCTAACTTGATTCCGAGTTTGTGCCATATCTGTGGTTCCTATAATCTTTCGTTGCATCAGTCCTTGGCTCGATGCAGTCGCTGTTCGATTGCTTCTTCATGGAGCCTCTCGACAAAATTGTCGTGATCATCATCAACATTTTGACTCCTTCTAGGATATAAAATCAAATTCATGATGATAAGTGCCATCCTCGTCCCTTGGTAATTTGAATTACCATCAACAACATCCTTATCTTCCTTTCATCACAAACTTGTTCATGTTGTGGATGCGACTTGCTATCGAACTTGTATTATGTTCTACCTTGTAGTATTATTGTCTTTTATATCAAGAATGTTGTGAGGATTGCTCCACCTCTTAAGAATTCTTGAAATAGTGATACTTCTCTCCATCACCTTCTTTCTTGGTTCCCGTGTTGATTCTAACAGGGATACCATTAAGTGAACGGTGTTGTTTGGATTCTGTACTTCTAGCAACCCTATTGCTTTGAAGTTAATGTTCGATAGTTTCAGTCTAAGTCTATGACTTATCGAATCATCATTCTAACATTGATCATGCTACATAAGACCATATTTCGGGTGCACTTTTCAATCAATGATTATTTGTGTATGTTTTCCTCGAGCATACATCATTATATCATTTGATCCGACAAATGTTATCTCCTTGTTCACATAACTGTGGAAAATCATCTTTCTGGAAATTTCGATGGATTGTCGCTGAGTCCATCAGCCACCTCCTCATCCTCGCCTTGGTTTGATGAAATCTTGTTTCGGAACTCGCTTCCGTAGTTCATTTCCCGAGGATCTTACATTGTCATCTCGTCAATTTGTGTTACACCTTTTCTTCTCAGGCATCCCGAGTCTGAGGTATCCTGGCACTAATCAGATCTGAATCTCGGTCAGATATGATGGTTGGGACATATTTCCAAGAGTTATAACATTGGTCTTTATGTGACCCGGTAAGGTGTTGTCATGCCTAGCCCACCTGGCCGGAGGCCCTATTGTTATAGATTCCTTTTCAGCAAGGTTATCCATTCTTACATGAGGAAATTGTAAGACTTATTCTACAAGTTATTCCTAATGGATCCTTTGTGTTTCCAAAGTCTGATCTTCACCTGATGACCATGTCAATGCTATCTCGAAGCATGTCTATGGTACTCCGATTTTCAACAAGGACATTTGAAGCCCAATGCTAAATGTTTCCTGCTCAATTACCCAAACATCGCTGTATGGGTGATGTCATGAGATTTCTCTCCCCTTACCTAAAGGGTTTTCTGCTTTCTATCCTGTCATGGATATCATGCTCTGCTTGTCCTTGGGGAAGATATACCCCTGGAAAATGTGTTTAAACACATTCCTTTTCCATTGTTCTGTTTAACCTGATCATCACATTTTCCTTTTCATTGGTTTGTTTGACCTTTCTTGTGATCTATATAATCTAAGCAGTAAAGATTCACTGGTTATGTAAACACCTCGGTGTACAATTTCGTCATCAAGCCCTGTTACTATTGGTGATGACATTCCGGTAGCCGCCGATGGACGAGAACTTTGCCTATTGGTCCGCCTGGTTCAACGAGCAGGAAAATGGTTCTCGTCATCCCTCGCCCTTGGTACCGACGTTGTTGCCGACATAACCAACAGGCTATTCCCTGCCATGCCTTGCCATCATGATCGTGCAAGATGTCACCGCCCTTCCTACCTTAACCCACATGGTGGGCCCATAACCCACAAGTTCCGCAGGATCAAAACCAGACTCTTCTGTACACCTCCCTGTTTCCATAGTTATTCCTCGCGTGTGGCCTCATATGTAATTCACGAGCCACCTTCCGAGAGATCATCAATTCTGGTATCAGGCACAATACTTATTTCCGTTGCTTTGAGCCCTTTCTCACCCTGTTTCAGGCATCGAACGATTGCCTACCCGCATGAAACTTCTTATTGTACCTTCTTACTTTGATCTCGATATTTACTTAAGTTTCAACTTGAGAGTTACTTTCTACCACATTCCCTGAGTTATAAACCAGATAGCCACCTTGTAGAGTTCTGTCCTTCCGAAGCTACCCCTTATTGATGAGGACATCAATACAATTGTTACACCCACAGCCCCTGCTGCTATACATACTGGACCAATTACTAGAGCCCGTGCACGCCAACTAAATTACCAGGTACTTTCGTTTCTTAGTAATGATTCTAATGTTCATGAGAATATGATGCTGCCTAAATTGGATACATTTGTTTTGCTTACAAATGAAGGGCCTAGCTTGGAGAAGGATGAACATTGGAGCAAGAACAAGCATGGAGATGATGGCATGCGCAAGGGGAACAAGAACGGAGTTACAAGTGATGAATTCAGGACTTTGAAGCCACCATAATGGGTGCATGAAGCCTTGGACGAAATATACAAGATGCCACTTCATAAAGTTCGTCCCGAGGCTATTTTAGGTGCTGCGTCACCTTATTATTGGGCCAGGCCCATGTAATTTCGAAATACCTAAGTATAGGCTATTTTTAGAGTCCGTATGTGTGGGGAAACAAGAGATAGGGTTGATTTCGGACCCCTCCACCAAGGGCCACGAAATTCCCCCCTCTTCCTCCATATATACAGCCCTTAGGGCATCGTTTAGACTTTGGGTTTTGTTTAGATTAAAAGTTCGCCATAGCTGCAACTTCGCGTACTTCGTTTGTGTTCAACGACCAGACAAAGGCGTCACAGAACCCCACCTTGACCAATAAAGCTTTCATCTTATATTCGCAATATCCAGATTGCAATCTCAGTTTCTTGCTTGTTCTTCGTTTGCTCGCAGGAAACAGACCCTCGTGGTCAGGTTGATCGTGCTCCGGCGTGGTCAATAACCTCTCGGAGTTGGTTTAGCGATTGCTAAGGCGCGACGTCCTCGCACGTTCGTAGTCGGATCGTCAAAGTCGACTTCCACCAAAGCGAAATCCATCATCTCATCGAAAGACGGGACACCTCCGCCTCTATCAAGTGGTATCAGATTTCCAGGTTGCTCGGTGAGATTTTACAGTTTTTCGTAGTTTAGATCGAGTCTGTTCTTCATACCTATAGTCCACGAAAAAGCCACAAAAAAAATTAGGGTTAGTTCATCATATCCGAACCAATCTGAGCCTTGCATAATCTTTTTAGGGTCCCACATCATCCGAACCAATCTGACCTTCATCATGGACACCACGTGCATCTTCTACTTCAACTGCACCAGCACCTCCATCCGGTGCCACCTCCAGCCGTGATACAAGAAAACAGGCACAACCAGCATTATCTGCCAAGAGCGCACCTGCGGGGCCTGCACAGCGTTCTTCTTCTTCCATGGCATCAACAGGGCACACAAGTGATATTATTTGTCGTCGTTGTAAGGGAGGAGGTCATTATGCGAGAGAATGCAAATCTCCGCGTGTGATGATTGCTACCGCGGATGGTGGATATGAGTCCGCTAGTGACTATGATGAGGAGACTTTGGCTCTTATTACACGTGAAGAACATGGTGGAGATGATTCTGATCATGAGACGCAATACATGGCTCCTGAAGACGCTGACAGGTATGAATGTTTAGTTGCTCAACGTGTTTTGAGTGTGCAGGTCACACAAGCTGAGCAAAATCAGAGGCACAATTTGTTCCATACCAAGGGAGTTGTGAAGGAACGTTCTGTGCGCGTCATAATAGACGGAGGGAGCTGCAATAACTTGGCTAACATGGAGATGGTGGAGAAGCTTTCTCTCACCACAAGACCACATCCACATCCTTACTACATCCAATGGTTCAACAACAGCGGCAAGGTTAAGGTAACACGTACTGTTCGTGTGCATTTTAGTATCTCTACATATGCTGATTATGTTGATTGTGATGTGGTACCTATGCAAGCATGTTCCTTATTACTTGGTAGACCATGGCAATTTGATAAAAATTCTGTACACCATGGTAGAAACAATCACTATACTCTTGTTCATAAGGATAAAAATATTACTTTGCTTCCTATGACTCCTGATTCCATTTTGAAAGATGATATTAATAGAGCTAATAAAGCAAAACAGGAGACGAATAAGAGTGAAAATCAGATTGTGGCAAAAGAATTTGAGCAACAAATGAAGCCTAACAATAAACCATCTAGTGTTGCTTCTAAAATTAAATTGAAAAGTGCATGTTTATTTGCCACCAAATCTGATATTGATGAGCTAGATTTCGGCAAATCTGTTTGCTATGCTTTTGTGTGCAAAGAAGCATTATTTTCATTCGAGGACGTGCCTTCCTCTTTGCCTCCTGCTGTCACTAACATTTTGCAGGAGTTCGCTGACGTCTTTCCACAAGACGTGCCACCGGGATTACCGCCTATTCGAGGGATTGAGCATCAGATCGACTTAATTCCCGGTGCTTCACTGCCAAACCGTGCACCATACCGTACCAATCCACAGGAGACGAAGGAGATTATGCGCCAAGTACAAGAGCTTCTCGACAAAGGTTATATACGCGAATCCCTTAGTCCTTGTGCTGTTCCTATTATTCTAGTGCCGAAAAAGGATGGTACATCACGTATGTGTGTTGATTGTAGAGGCATTAATAATATTACTATTCGTTATCGTCATCCTATTCCTAGGCTAGATGATATGCTTGATGAATTGAGTGGTTCTACAATATTCTCCAAAGTTGATTTGCGTAGTGGCTACCACCAAATTCGTATGAAATTGGGAGATGAATGGAAAACAGCATTTAAAACTAAGTTTGGATTATATGAGTGGTTAGTCATGCCTTTTGGGTTAACTAATGCACCTAGTACTTTCATGAGATTAATGAACGAAGTTTTACGTGCTTTCATTGGATGATTTGTGGTAGTTTACTTTGATGACATACTGATTTATAGCAGATCTTTGGAAGAACATTTGGAACATTTACGTGCTGTTTTTATTGCTCTACGTGATGCACGTTTGTTTGGTAACCTTGGGAAGTGCACCTTTTGCACCGACCGAGTATCTTTTCTTGGCTATGTTGTTACTCCACAGGGAATTGAAGTTGATAAAGCCAAGATTGAAGCTATTGAGAGTTGGCCGCAGCCTAAAACGGTCACACAAGTGAGGAGTTTTCTTGGCCTCGCTGGATTCTATAGGCGTTTTGTGATGAGGACATCAATACAATTGTTACACCCACAGCCCCTGCTGCTATACATACTGGACCAATTACTAGAGCTCGTGCACGCCAACTAAATTATCAGGTACTTTCGTTTCTTGGTAATGATTCTAATGTTCATGAGAATATGATGCTGCCTAAATTGGATACATTTGTTTTGCTTACAAATGAAGGGCCTAGCTTGGAGAAGGATGAACATTGGAGCAAGAACAAGCATGGAGATGATGGCATGCGCAAGGGGAACAAGAACGGAGTTACAAGTGATGATTTCAGGACTTCGAAGCCACCATAATGTGTGCATGAAGCCTTGGACGAAATATACAAGATGCCACTTCATAAATTTCGTCCCGAGGCTATTTTAGGTGCTGCGTCACCTTATTATTGGGCCAGGCCCATGTAATTTCGAAATACATAAGTATAGGCTATTTTTAGAGTCCGTATGTGTGGGGAAACAAGAGATAGGGTTGATTTCGGACCCCTCCACCAAGGGCCACGAAATTCCCCCTTCTTCCTCCATATATACAGCCCTTAGGGCATCGTTTAGACTTTGGGTTTTGTTTAGATTAAAAGTTCGCCATAGCTGCAACTTCGCGTACTTCGTTTGTGTTCAACGACCAGACAAAGGCGTCACAGAACCCCACCTTGATCAATAAAGCTTTCATCTTATATTCGCAATATCCAGATTGCAATCTTAGTTTCTTGCTTGTTCTTCGTTTGCTCGCTGGAAACAGACCCTCGTGGTCAGGTTGATCGTGCTCCGGCGTGGTCAATAACCTCTCGGAGTTGGTTTAGCGATTGCTAAGGCGCGACGTCCTCGCACGTTCGTAGTCGGATCGTCAAAGTCGACTTCCACCAAAGCGATATCCATCATCTCATCGAAAGATGAGATGATAACTATCGATTGGAATCTAATAAAGCACAACAGGAGAAGAATAAGAGTGAAAATCAGATTGCGGCAAACGAATTTGAGCAACAAATGAAGCCTAATAATAAACCATCTAGTGTTGCTTCTGAAATTAAATTGAAAAGTGCATGTTTATTTGCCACCAAATCTGATATTGATGAGCTAGATTTCAGCAAATCTGTTTGCTATGCTTTTGTGTGCAAAGAGGCATTATTTTCATTCGAGGACGTGCCTTCCTCTTTGCCTCCTGCTGTCACTAACATTTTGCAGGAGTTCGCTGACGTTTTTCCACAAGACGTGCCACCGGGATTACCGCCTATTCGAGGGATTGAGCATCAGATTGACTTAATTCCCGGTGCTTCACTGCCAAACCGTGCACCATACCGTACCAATCCAGAGGAGACGAAGGAGATTATGCGTCAAGTACAAGAGCTTCTCGACAAAGGTTATATACGCGAATCCCTTAGTCCTTGTGCTGTTCCTATTATTCTAGTGCCGAAAAAGGATGGTACATCACGTATGTGTGTTGATTGTAGAGGCATTAATAATATTACTATTCGTTATCGTCATCCTATTCCTAGGCTAGATGATATGCTTGCTGAATTGAGTGGCTCTACAATATTCTCCAAAGTTGATTTGCGTAGTGGCTACCATCAAATTCGTATGAAATTGGGAGATGAATGGAAAACAACATTTAAAACTAAGTTTGGATTATATGAGTGGTTAGTCATGCCTTTTGGGTTAACTAATGCACCTAGTACTTTCATGAGATTAATGAACGAAGTTTTACGTGCTTTCATTGGACGATTTGTGGTAGTTTACTTTGATGACATATTGATTTATAGCAGATCTTTGGAAGAACATTTGGAACATTTACGTGCTGTTTTTATTGCTCTACGTGATGCACGTTTGTTTGGTAACCTTGGGAAGTGCACCTTTTGCACCGACCGAGTATCTTTTCTTGGCTATGTTGTTACTCCACAAGGAATTGAAGTTGATAAAGCCAAGATTGAAGCTATTGAGAGTTGGCCGCAACCCAAAACGGTCACACAAGTGAGGAGTTTTCTTGGCCTCGCGGGATTCTATAGGCGTTTTGTGAGAGATTTCAGCACCATTGCTGCACCTCTCAATGAGCTTACAAAGAAAGATGTGCCTTTTCTTTGGGGTACCGCACAGGAAGAAGCCTTCTCGGTATTGAAAGATAAGTTGACACATGCTCCTTTACTCCAACTTCTTGATTTTAATAAGACTTTTGAGCTTGAATGTGATGCTAGTGGAATTGGATTAGGAGGTGTGTTATTACAAGATGGCAAACCTGTTGCATACTTTTCTGAAAAATTGAGTGGGCCTAGTTTGAATTATTCTACTTATGATAAAGAATTATATGCTCTTGTTCGGACTTTAGAAACATGGCAACTTTATTTATAGCCCAAAGAATTTGTTATACATTCTGATCATGAATCTTTGAAACATATTAGAAGTCAAGCTAAATTGAATCGTAGACATGCTAAATGGGTTGAATTCATTGAGACTTTTCCTTATGTCATTAAACACAAGAAGGGAAAAGAAAATGTTATTGCTGATGCATTGTCTCGCTGCTATACTATGCTTTCACAACTTGACTTCAAAATATTTGGTTTGGAGACCATCAAAGATCAATATGTGCATGATGCTGATTTTAAAGATATAATGCAGAATTGTAAAGAAGGAAGAATGTGGAACAAGTTCGTCGTTAATGATGGATTTGTGTTTCGTGCTAACAAGCTATGCATTCCAACTAGCTCCGTTCGTCTTTTGTTGTTGCAGGAGGCGCATGGAGGAGGATTAATGGGACACTTTGGCGTGAAGAAGACGGAGGACGTACTTGCTACACATTTCATTTGGCCAAAGATGAGACGGGATGTTGAGCGTTTTATTGCTCGCTGCACTACATGTCAAAAAGCTAAGTCACGACTCAATCCTCATGGTTTATATATGCCTTTGCCTGTACCTAGTGTTCCTTGGGAGGATATATCTATGGACTTTGTTTTAGGTTTACCTCGAACAAAGAAGGGGAGGGATAGCATCTTTGTTGTCGTGGATAGATTCTCGAAAATGGCACACTTTATACCATGTCATAAAAGCGATGATGCTGTTAATGTTGCTGATTTGTTCTTTCGTGAAATTATTCGCTTGCATGGTGTGCCAAATACTATTGTTTCAGATCGTGATACTAAATTTCTTAGCCACTTTTGGAGATGTTTATGGGCTAAGTTGGGGACTAAACTGCTTTTTAGTACTACTTGTCACCCCCAAACTGATGGACAAACTGAAGTAGTCAATAGAACGTTGTCTACTATGCTTAGGGCTGTTTTGAAGAATAATAAGAAAATGTGGGAGGAATGCTTGCCTCATATTGAATTTGCTTATAATCGTTCATTGCATTCTACTACTAAGATGTGCCCTTTTGAAGTTGTGTATGGTTTCCTACCTCGTGCACCTGTTGATTTGTTGCCTCTTCCATCTTCGGAGAAGGTTAATTTTGATGCTAAACAACGTGCTGAATTGATTTTAAAAATGCATGAGTTAACTAAGGAAAACATTGAGCGTATGAATGCTAAATATAAACTTGCTGGAGATAAGGGTAGAAAACATGTTGTGTTTGCACCTGGAGATCTTGTTTGGTTACATTTGCGTAAGGATAGATTTCCTGATTTGCGCAAATCAAAGCTAATGCCACGTGCTAATGGTCCCTTTAAGGTGTTAGAGAAAATAAATGATAATGCATATAAACTTGAGCTGCCTGCAGATTTTGGGGTTAGTCGCACTTTTAACATTGCAGATTTGAAGCCTTATTTGGGTGAGGAAGATGAACTTCCGTCGAGGACGACTTCATTTCAAGAAGGGGAGGATGATGAGGACATCAATACAATTGTTACACCCACAGCCCCTGCTGCTATACATACTGGACCAATTACTAGAGCCCGTGCACGCCAACTAAATTACCAGGTACTTTCGTTTCTTGGTAATGATTCTAATGTTCATGAGAATATGATGCTGCCTAAATTGGATACATTTGTTTTGCTTACAAATGAAGGGCCTAGCTTGGAGAAGGATGAACATTGGAGCAACAACAAGCATGGAGATGATGGCATGCGCAAGGGGAACAAGAACGGAGTTACAAGTGATGAATTCAAGACTTTGAAGCCACCATAATGGGTGCATGAAGCCTTGGACGAAATATATACAAGATGCCACTTCATAAAGTTCGTCCCGAGGCTATTTTAGGTGCTGCGTCACCTTATTATTGGGCCAGGCCCATGTAATTTCGAAATACCTAAGTATAGGCTATTTTTAGAGTCCGTATGTGTGGGGAAACAAGAGATAGGGTTGATTTCGGACCCCTCCACCAAGGGCCACGAAATTCCCCCCTCTTCCTCCATATATACAGCCCTTAGGGCATCGTTTAGACTTTGGGTTTTGTTTAGATTAAAAGTTCGCCATAGCTGCAACTTCGCGTACTTCGTTTGTGTTCAACGACCAGACAAAGGCGTCACAGAACCCCACCTTGATCAATAAAGCTTTCATCTTATATTCGCAATATCCAGATTGCAATCTCAGTTTCTTGCTTGTTCTTCGTTTGCTCGCAGGAAACAGACCCTCGTGGTCAGGTTGATCGTGCTCCGGCGTGGTCAATAACCTCTCGGAGTTGGTTTAGCGATTGCTAAGGCGCGACGTCCTCGCACGTTCGTAGTCGGATCGTCAAAGTCGACTTCCACCAAAGCGAAATCCATCATCTCATCGAAAGACGGGACACCTCCGCCTCTATCACTTATCCTATCGTAAGTACGATGGAGTTCCCGAAGAAAGGATGTCTACTTCATCATGATGACCTGAAGCAGAGAAATTAAGACATCAACGTAGTGGATCGACCGCTTCGAGAAGAGCAACCAAGATCGAGAAAACTCGTTAGAATTTCGGAACCAAATTCCTTTCCCCTTGCCCCACCTCTTAAAATCTCGGGACGAGATTTCTTGTAGTGGAGGAGAATTGTGACGCCCGGATAATTAGCTACAACAATCCCATGTTAATGATGCCACGTCACCACAGTTACAGTTGCTAATCTTGCGCTAGTTCGAAATCGCTTCGAATCTAAGTTCAAAATCTCGCAAACAATAAAAGTTTTCAAATATTAAAACTAAAATGTTCAGAGTGAGCCAAATAATGCATAAGTAGTAATGGTGGATAAACCACATTGTTATAAAAGGTTTAAATGCAATTAGGTAACTAAAACAGTAGTTAAAACTTTTAAATAAATACATATAGGATTATATTAAATATTAAACTACTTTGTTTTGGGTTAATAATTACTGTGGCAGTAGTATAATTATAAATGCAAGTTTAGGTACTAGTGATAATTTATATAAAACAGAAACTAAGAGGAAACAAAAAAATATAGAAGAATAATAACTAAAAAAAAGAAGAAAACAGAGAACCAAAATAAAGAGCAGGACCCCCTGGCCTCTGGGCCGCCAGGCCAGCCCATGGCCCACCCCACTCTCTCTGGCCTAAAAGGCCACTCCCCCCGACCCCAAACCCTAAATCACCCCCACTCCCCCACGATCCCCTTGTCTCCCTCACCCGCCGCCACCACACAACACACACACGCACGCACGCATTGTGCCGGGGAGAGGAGCTCCCCGCGCCCAATCCCCTCGCCTACATCGGTGCCCCGCCTTAACCTCGCCGTTTGTCGTCGCCCTCCCCGTTGCCGGACCTCGCAGCTCCGTCCTCGACCTCGTCTTCGATGGCCCGCATCAAGCCATGCCGCCCCGACCTAGCCGCCACCCTGCCTGGACCTCGTCAGAGCGCTCCCTTGCCGGATCTCCTCCCCGTCTCTGTCGGTCGTCCCCGTCCTCCTCCACAACAGCTCCCTCGAGCCTCGCCGCCCCCTGGTCTCTACTCGAACGTGAGGCCCGCCTCCCCTCTCTTCCCTCTCTGTCCGGCGCCGCCTTCCGTTCGTCCCCGCGTGCTAGCACAAGCCGCTCCGCCCCTGACTTCCCCCTTCATGGCCGCGCTGTACGCGCGCCGCCTCGCGCCCCCATCCACGGCCACGAACGACCGAGCATCCCCTGCTTCGCCCTGCTGGGGCTGCCCCCCCAGCCACCGCTCGTGTCACTGTTGCCTCGCCTACGCCACGCCTCCCTGTGCAGCTGCCGACCCCGGACCACCGCGCCCGCGGCCAACTCCAGCACCCCGCTGCGCCCGGCGCTCACGCCCATCGGGCACCCACGGCCTTCTCCGCCTCACGCACCCCACTGGCCGCTCGTCGGCTCCCTAAACCGCCGCCCCTTTTCCATCCCGCGACGGTCCTGCTGCTGCGCCGCATCGGCGCACAGCCCCGGCCCCCTGCGCTGCTACTGCCGCTCATCGCGGTGGCCACTGGCGCCCAACGCCGTTCCCCCCTATCGACCTGGGCAGGTGCCCAGCGCCCGCTCCAGGCGCTCGTAAGCCTGAACTGCTAAGGCTCTGGCCCAATGACAGCCGGGGCCCAGCCCAGAACATTTTTATTAAAAAATGAATTTAAAATAAATAAATTATCAACTAATTAATTAGTTAATTAATTAAGTTAATTAATTCTGTTAACTAAACTAATTAAACCTAATTAATCTGCTAACTAATCTACTTAACCTGTTAGTTAATTAGACAGCCTATGACATGTGGGACCTAGTGGTGTGTTGACTAGTCAAAGTCCACAATTGACTACTGACGTCATGATGACATCATAAAAGCAATTTCGATTTGAAATAATCTGTTAATTCTAGAAAATGATTTAAAACTTTAGAAAATAATATAAAATAAACCGTAGCTCGGATGGGAAAACTTTGTACATAAAAGTTGCTCAGAACGACGAGACGAATCTGAATTTGTAGCCCGTTCGTCCGCCACACACCCCTAGCATAGCAAACACGCAACTTTCCCCCTCCGGTTCATCTATCCGAAAACGCGAAACACCGGGAATACTTTCCTGGATGTTTTCCCCCTTCGCCTGTATCACCTACTACCGCGTTAGGTCACACCTAACACCGCTCATTGTCATGTCTTGCATCGTCATGCTTATGTTTGCATTATATTTACTACTTCTTCCCTCTCTTCTCTCCGGTAGACTACGAGACCGACGCTGCTGCTGCCGAGTTCGACTACGGAGTTGACGACCCCTCCTTCTTGCCAGAGCAACCAGGCAAGCCGCCCCCCTTGATCACTAGATATCGCCTATTCCTTCTCTCTACTGCTTGCATTAGGGTAGTGTAGCATGTTACTGCTTTCGGTTAATCCTATTCTGCTGCATAGCCTGTCATTGTTGCTACAGTTGTTACCCTTACCTGCAATCCTAAATGCTTAGTATAGGATGCTAGTATTCCATCAGTGGCCCTACACTCTTGTCCGTCTGTCATGCTATACTACTGGGCCGTGATCACTTTGGGAGGTGATCACGGGCATATGCTATATACTTTATACTGTTACATTACTTATGATACTAATCGGAGATGGGGGCTGAAGGGGCAGGTGGCTCCATCCCGGTAGAGGTGGGTCTGGGTTCCCGACAGCCCCCGATTGTTACTTGTGGCGGAGCGACAGGGCTGGTTGAGACCACCTAGGAGAGAGGTGGGATGGCCCTGGTCGGGGTTCACGGATACTTCAATTAACACGCTTAACAAGATCTTGGTATTAGATCTAAGTCTGGCCACTGGCCTATACACACTAACCAACTACACGGGAACAGTTATGGGCACTCGACGTCGTGGTATCAGCCGAAGGCTTCGTGACGTTAGCGACTAAGCGGCGTGCGCCGGATTAGACCGTAAGCCCGCTCTTGTATTAAGGGGGCTAGTTCTGCTTCCGGCCGCCCACGCAACGTGCAGGTATGCAATGGGTGATGGGCCCAGACCCCTGCGCGCATAGGATTTAGACCGGCATGCTGACCTCTCTGTTGTGCCTAGGTGGGACTACGACGTGTTGATCTTCTGAGGCCGGGCATGACCCAGGAAAGTGTGTCTGGCCAAAAACCCTTGCAGGGAAGTTGATATATTCGAATAGTCGTATCCCTCGGTAAAAGGATGACCCAGAGTTGTACCTTGACCTTATGACAACTAGAACCGGATACTTAATAAAACACACCCCGACAAGTTCCAGAGACAACCCGGTGATCGCTTTCCCACAAGGCGACGAGGGGAGGATCGCCGGGTAGGATTATGCTATGCGATGCTACTTGGAGGACTTCAATCTACTCTCTTCTACATGCTGCAAGACGGAGGCTACCAGAAGCGTAGTCTTCGATAGGACTAGCTATCCCCCTCTTATTCTGGCATTCTGCAGTTCAATCCACCGATATTGCCTCTTTACACATATACCCATGCATATGTAGTGCAGATGCTTGCTTGCGAGTACTTTGAATGAGTACTCACAGTTGCTTTGCTCCCCCTTTCCCCCCCTTTCCTTTCTTCCTGGTTGTCGCAACCAGATGCTGGAGCCCAGGAGCCAGACGCCACCGTCGATGACGACTCCTACTACACCGGAGGTGCCTACTACTACGTGCAGGCCGCCGCCGACGACCAGGAGTAGTTTGGCAGGATCCCAGGCAGGAGGCCTGCGCCTCTTTCGATATGTATCCCAGTTTGTGCTAGCCATCTTATGGCAACTTGTTTAACTTATGTCTGTACTCAGATATTGTTGCTTACGCTAACTCGTCTATGACCGAGCACTTGTATTCGAGCCCTCGAGGCCCCTGGCTTGTATTATGATGCTTGTATGACTTATTTTATTTTTAGAGTTGTGTTGTGATTTCTTCCCATGAGTCACTGATCTGGATCGTACACGTTTGCGTGTATGACTAGTGTACGATTGAATCGGGGGTGTCACAGTGAGAGCCCCTCCGAGGTTGGATCTGTCTCTCTGTCTCTCTCTTTTTCCACGCTCCAGATTTTGGCCTTTCGCCGTTTCTTATATTCCCGGAGATCCGTAACTCTGATTGGGCTAAAATTTTAACACGATTTCTATCCGGATATTAGCTTTCTTGCGGCAAAATAAGGGCATCAACCGCCTTATGGGGTGGCCACGAGAGCCCAGGGCGCACCTGACCCCCTAGGGTGCGCCCCCTGCCTCTTGCCCCCTCGGGCATCGTCTTGCGTTGATTCTTCTTCCGAAAAATCATAAATATTCCAAAAAAATCTCCGTCAGTTTTTATCCCGTTTGGACTCCGTTTGATATGGGTTTTCTGCGAAACAAAAATAACATGCAACAAACAAGAACTGGCACTGGGCACTGGATCAATATGTTAGTCCCAAAAATAGTATAAAAAGTTGCCAAAAGTATATGAAAGTTGTATAATATTGGCATGGAACAATCAAAAATTATAGATGCGACAGAGACGTATTAAGATGCTAGTCTTCGATAGGACTAGGCTCTCCCCTCTATTCTGGCATTTCTGCAGCCTAGTCCACATATACAGCTATCCTTTGATAATGTTGCATATGTAGTGTAGATCCTTGCTTGCTGAGTACTTCGGATGAGTACTCATGTTTGCTTTGCTTTCTTTTCCCCCCCATATCTTTTTGATGCAATCAGATGATAGAGCACCTCAGACCACTGCCACCACCGACGGCTACTACTACCCCGAGGGTGCCTACTACTACGTGACGGGCGCCGACGACCAGGAGTAGTTAGGAGGCTCCCAGGTAGGAGGCCTTGCCTTTTCGATCGATGTTGCTTTTGTGCTAGCCTTCTTAAGGCAAACTTGTTTAACTTATGTCTGTACTCAGATATTGTTGCTTCCACTGACTCATTTGTATTCGAGCTTATGTATTCAAGCCCTCGAGGCCCCTGGCTTGTAATATAAAGCTTGTATTATTTTAATTTGTGTCTAGAGTTGTGTTGTGATATCTTCCCGTGAGTCCCTGATCTTGATCGTACACATTTGCATGTATGATTAGTGTACGATTGAAATGGGGGCGTAACACATACTTACGGGAACCTTGAAGAGAGTAGGCGAGTAAAACCCAGACTGCAATAACTTATGAGAAGTCCTATCTCCTACATGATGACCTCCATTAGCTTCGGAGTGACATTTCCGTAGGATTTGTTCATGTTCATGGTCAGGTACACAACTTCTAACAATACCATCTACCCCTTCTTTATAGAGGTGTGGGTCATCCCAAAAGTAATGTCTTAAATCATAGACGAATTTTTTCTTTTGTTGGTATGTGAAACTAGGTGGTATGTATTTAGCAAAAATGTAATTGGCATAGTCAGCATACCAAGGAGTGTTACGAGAAACATTTATTGCAGTACATTGTTCATCAGGCAAACTAGCATCAATTGGTAGTGGCTCATCAAGGATATTTTCTAACCTAGACAAGTTATCAGCTACGGGGTTCTTAGCTCCTTTTCTATCAGTAATATGTAAATCAAATTCTTGTAGTAAGAGAACCGAGCTAATGAGTCTAGGTTTAGCATCTTTCTTTTCCATAAGATACTTTATCGCAGCATGATCGGTGTGAACGGTTACTTTGGAATCAACGATATAAGAACCAAATTTATCACAAGCAAACACAACTGCTAAAAGTTCTTTTTTGTTAGTAGCATAATTTCGTTGAGCACTGTCTAGAGTTTTAGCATAATGAATAATATTTAAATTTTTATCAACTCTTTGTCCTAGAACAACACCAACAACATAATCACTAGCATCACACATGATTTTAAAAGGCAAATTCCAATTAGGTGGTTGTACTATAGGTGCAGAAGTGGTTGACGCTCAAAAGTGGCACGTTTATAAAGAGTGGCTTGAAGCTATGTCAAGATTAATTCAAACTTACTATTGAAAGTCCCCATGAGATGGCTCTCTTGGAGAAGATGAAGATGAATATGACGATGGTCTAAAACGGAGCTCGGATGTAAAAGTTATGACAAGTTCAGAGATACTCATGTCAACACCAGATTAAAGAATGGCTATAAACCCAATTAAGATTGCTTCAAATGGAGAAAGCTTCAACATCAAAGTTGTGCGCCTCGTTGAAATGATCGATTGACATAAAGATCGTCCCAATGCGAGGTCATATGCAAAAGTTAGAGTCCGCACAGCGCGACCCCCCACTGAGCAAAATATGACACCTGGAACCAGACACATATGTGGGTATGTCTGATGAGATGCGTGAATAATTAGCTGTTTTACGCGAGCGATTTGACCCTCGAGATGACCTGTGATGAAAAAACGTTCAACATGAAAGTTGTTCATCTCGTCGAAACTGTCAAGATTGCTTATGGACTCGTTTCCATCTGAGGTCGCTTACCACCACAAAAAAGACCCACAAGGTGCAGCCAGTTTTAGACCGAATAGTTTTGGAAAGTTCGGATAAAACCAATCCGAATTTGACTAGGGTTTTGGACGTGAATCCAGATCTTTTCCTTGCACGGGAAGTCCAGCCGCCTCTTATATACCTAAGGGGTGACGGCCGATTGAACAACACCGATCGAACCAATCAATCTATTACACTTTTGTGTTCATTTATCTTTATTCCCTACCCTTGTATCTTTCTTTCTGGTTCTTCGCTCGTTCTTCGCATTGGAGGGCAGTGATCCACGAGGCTATAGGGGCGAGCGAATCGACCTAGGGCAGCCCATAGCCGCCGCACTCCCTGAGGGGTCCCTCCTGGGTGTGTGGGGTTCCGGGTCTGCAAAAGCATCCGCCGACTGTCTTGCGTATCGCGCTGTCGGTCGGGTCTCCTTCGACGTGAGCTGCGGTGCATCACCCCCGGCGTCGAGGGTACATGTGACGTGTTCGTTTGTCAACACACTTTTTGGCGACTCCGCTGGGGACGAAGCTTTGAACAATCTCCAGCCTGTTCTTGCTACGAGGAGAACGTCATCAAGCGGCTGCAATCTACAACGGTAACATGTATCATCAATCTCCTTACGTAGATGCAAATAGCCATTATGTTGATGTTGCTAGATCTTTCAATGGACATGTCATGTTGGCTAGCCCTAACGAGCAAAGGCCGACTAGTTATTCCGTTGGAGAAACTTGGAATTTACAGAATCGCGACATGCAACTTATGAATCTGAACTTTCGTGCATCGGCAACATCTTTCAATATGCCGGTGAACAACACGTTTTGTTCCAGTATAAATATATGACACCTCATGTACAAGAGGGCGTCTCACAGTTTTATCCATCGGCAGCCCACTCGCAATATGCGGATTCATCCCCAAACACGCCGATGGATGGGAGAATCGGCCACGCTTCCATTAGCTATTTGGCTGATTATCCCCAATCATCATATACTACACCTCATGATTTTAATTGTTCAGCGACATATCCAGCTAGAAATATTCATGACTCGTCTCACCTTCATGGTTATGGCCGAGTGAATGGACATTCTACAAGAGCATTTATGTATGATATTGCGGGAGATGAGGTGGCTCTGGCTGCATTGAAGTGTTTAGCCCAAAATAAGAAGATTAGTGCTATTTGCCTTGAGCAACATGATAAGGGGTTGGTTCTTGATTATGAGGCAATAAGAACTAGGGTTTTGCAAGAAGACGAACTATTGCCGATTGATCAAATTATCAAGAGAAAATATTCAACAACTGCGCATATTTCCTCGCCTATTGTTGCAGCATGTTATACACCCCCTGTACAATTGCAAAATTTTGGCAGGCAAGCTGATCCATCTGAAGATGAGTGTGAAGAAAAACATGTGGACCGAATGGACGAGGTCAAGCCAAAGCTCACAGGAGATTGCATCAATAATTTTGTTATACCAACACTTAAGGAAATACCAGCAGAATATCGACAGGCTTACGAAGCACTCAAGAAGAAGCGTGGAGAGGAAGATTTGCAAGAGTACATCAAGTGCCTTTCTCCATGTAGCAACCATGTTGGCCCTTCTACACTCTTAAGGCAAGATAAAAAAGAAGCTTTGCAAGCAAATCAGCAAAAAAGGATTCACTCGGGTAATACAGTGGATTCGGTTGAAACAAGACTGAGGACTGAGATAGCTAATGCCGAGTGCATCAAGCCATTTATTACCATGTGTACCAAAATAGAAGATGCAAGCTTTGCTGAACAAAGGAACGACAAACGCAGCAAATTGGCTGTCCTCGATTTTTCTAGATGTAAGGGACCTTACATGCTACCCTATGAGTTTCGTGCCAAAAATATTGATGAGCATCAAGAACAAAGTAATATGGTCGAACACAGTTCCGTTAATGATGAACATCAAGAACAAGAAAATGTAGCCGAGCAAAGTTCAACTGACAAAGAGCATCCGAATGAAATCCACTCGGGCAATCCGATTGAAATATACTCGGGCAATCCGAGTGAAATCTACTCAGACAATCCGAGTGATGAAGCACGAGATCCAGAAAAAGAGGACGAGGCATTGGAGAATTATTCAGAAGTGGAGCAAGGTATTGTTCTAGTGGTGCAACCATCTCTTCCTTCCAACGTCTTCACAAAGGTACACCTAGCAGATAGTTTATTCAATTTTCGATTCGGTCAAAATCATATTGTTGATGCACCTGTTAGTAAGATTCTAATTAATTTTGAAAGACCAATCGAAATGAGTAATCTGTTTGTTAGGAATGATCTTGTCACTAATCATGATAGTCAACACATGGTATCATTCATAGAGACTGGTAGTGATAACTCATCGCAACCAAAGCTTTTCCCATTATGCCGACTTAAAATTATGTTCATATGGGTAGCTTTGCTTGTTTCATGCCTGGCTAACATTTGGTCTCAAATGAGACGTATATTCTGTAATTGTTTTGGTTGCGGAAACATAAAGCCAG
The DNA here is from genome assembly GCF_002162155.2 of Triticum dicoccoides. Lineage (NCBI taxonomy): Eukaryota > Viridiplantae > Streptophyta > Magnoliopsida > Poales > Poaceae > Triticum > Triticum dicoccoides. The sequence continues at coordinate 208,132,434 of NC_041389.1, read as the reverse complement.
GTCCAAAGTCCTACGAGATAGCCGATTCAAGAGAAAATAGGATGAAAATCAATGCATAGCAGAGTCAGATGACGCTAAGCCAGCACTACTCGGTTATTTTGTTTTAGAACTAGCATCATAGTATTAGTTAATGGACGGACAATGTACCTTCCGTCTAGGCATGGGTAATCACATCATTGGTGCATCTTCGACAAATCCTATTATAATTGATCACGATGATGAGCCATCAGGACAAGAACAAATGAAATGTTTGTTTGAAGAGAATATCAAAGACAACAACATGATTCATCAAGCCGCACAATCGGACAACATAGGACGATTGGAGTTTGTTGAGGCACGAGCATATGGCCAGTCGTATCAGATTGGTCTTGATGGTGATCAAATGTTGACTCGGCTATCTCAAGCCGACTCATCTAAAGGTCAACAGGTACACACCGATGATGACGGGGTCAAGTCTTCGAGCAAGGATATGGTTAAAAAGTGCATCAACAACAATCTTGAAGACGGTAATTCCATCAAAGCTACAATAGCGACATCTAGCACTTGGGGAGGGGGGCAATGAGAAAATTCAAAGACCGATGAAGGCACAACTAAACAAAGCAAAGGCAATGGTAAGCACAAAGGTAAAAAGCCGAAAGTCACTTTCGCGCAGTTATTAGAAAAACATCAGAATATAAGTGAGGCAAAGAGTGCTTATCGGCCAAGTGAAACAAAAGCATCAAAGTCACCCCCAAGGCATAAATTTGAAGACCAGGGTTGGCAAAGGAAGAAGTTGAGCAAACAGACTCTATATCCTCCTTTTGGGCCACCAATGCCAATGTCATGGATACCCCCCTATGCTTACTATTATTCAGATCAATCATGGAACAAGTATAAATCAAGGGCACACTATCCATCATATTCTAAACCACCTCACCAAAATTATGCATCTCCGAGAGGATCATCATTTGTTTAACAACCACATGTCAAAGACCATTTCAATCATAAGGAATCGGTCCAAAACTCAAGGAAGAAGAAACAGGTGGTCAAACAAGTTTACCATGTTAAAAGAGATGGTCGTAAGAGTGCAACTTCAGATTTGATCTCAAATGAAAAAGAGCCAATTAAAGTGTTGACATTGGCTACTAAAGGCAATGAGACGAAGCAACCAATTATTGCGAATCAAAGTGCCAAATCTGAAGAAAAGAAGTTGAAAGTGCACAAGGCCAAAAAGGAACTGCCATTGGTCAAAACAGAATCATAGCCGAGATGCCCACTCGGCTTATTGTATTGGCAAAAGAGGGAATTACACAAACTTAGTGCACAAGAACTTGAAGAAAGGAACATGGCATGGGTTCCCAAAGAAAGTGCTCAAAATAAGTATTATGTGCAAGCCTCCATTACAAGAAGTGTGGCAAAGGTGAAGAAGGAAAAGAGTGAAAACTATGAAGGACCAAGATTAAGGTTTCAACATCTTCGGTCTACACATTGTCCATATTCTTCAACTATGCCATTAACGCCTATGCCATGGAATTCGTCATCAGGTATGATTGGTAACCCTCAATGGGCTTATTTTAATCCATGGATGCAATATAATTTCTTACATCATGAAAGCGTATTACCAAGTCACTATACATTTGAATAGCTACAAGTTTGTTGCTGATCTAAAGGGTCGAAATATTTGATTTGTCATTTCATTTGTTTATTTCGGCCATATGTGCTTTGAATGAAGTTTACATGGTAATGGCCGATATTTATCTATCGTCGTAAGAGTATGTCAATGCATGGGCGATGCAATATTATAACATCGTCCTTAGTTTGATTAGAGAGCAAGACAAGGTACGTGCTCATGGAAATTTATACTTATATTTGAATGGAGTTGAGACATGATGACCGATGTCATTGAATACATGATGCATAGACCAATTCATAGTTACAAAATTGGCTAGGGGGCTTATACTTTGTTTGGATATGTTTTGGCTTATGCGTCTTTGAGATCTATAAGAGGCCAAATCATAGCTGATTTTATTACTGAACATCAGATTAATGACATGCATAATATTGATACTAGCCTTATCTCTTTAGTACTATGGAGATTATGTTTTGATGGTTCAATTCGTAGCAATGGCCAAAGTGTTGGTGTTGTTTATATATCTCCTGATGGTACTATTTTTGAAGCCTCATGCCGCTTAGAATATTTTTATGCACGATTAATCAAAGCCGAATATGTTGTTATTCGGATTGATTCTTTTACTTGTTATAGGTGCTATACATATTGAGGCTTTCGGTGATTCATTATGAGTAGTGCAACAAATATCAAAGGGTTATCAATGTTTTGATGAATCCCTTATAGTTTATCTTGAGGTATGTCTAGATGCAAAATTTACCTTGGGTGGCATTAAAATTGTTCATATATTTAAACATGACAATTGGAGAGAGTTAGCATAGCAAGCATCCGGCTACCATGTCCATCATGTTGTATTGCATTTCTCTCAATAGCCGATGCTTAGTCTCGTCAACATAGGTAAGGCCGAACCAAAGTCCACAACTTCGGCCACTAATGAATTTTTTATGCTGGCGAAAGTAAGGATTGGAGAAAGTTTATTGTTGATTATCTACAAAATCCTACCAAAAGGGTGAACAATATGGTTCGGAGGATGACCTTGAGATACATATCTATGGAACCTTATCACTGGATTGTTAATGAAACTGAGAAGGTTTCACCCAAGTTTGCATCAGAAAGTTCACACAAGACATGGCCGATATATACTTATCGTCCTAAGAACATATAAATGGCTGATGGAGTGTTGACATCGTCCTTAGAATAAACTTGGTAAAACTTATTTTTCGGCACGCTAGCTTTGCCCAAAAAACAGGGGGGGAGAGTGTTGACGCTCAAAAGTGGCACGTTTATAAAGAGTGGCCTGAAGCTATGTCAAGATTAATTCAAACTTACTATTGAAAGTCACCATGAGATGGCTCTCTTGGAAAAGATGAAGATGAATATGAAGATGGTCTAAAACGGAGCTCGGATGTAAAAGTTATGACAAGTTCAGATATACTCATGTCAACACCAGATTAAAGAATGGCTAGAAACCCAATTAAGTTTGCTTCAAATGGAGAAAGCTTCAACATCAAAGTTGTGCGCCTCGTCAAAGCGATCGATTTTGATATAAAGATTGTCCCAATCCGAGGTCGTATGCAAAAGTTAGAGCCCGCACAGCGCGACCCTCGAGTGAGCAAAATATGACGCCCGGAACCAGACACATATGTGGGTATGTCTGATGAGATGCGTGAATAATTAGCTGTTTTACGTGAGCGATTTGACCCTATAGATGACCTCTGATGAAAAAACGTTCAACATGAAAGTTGTTCGTCTCGTTGAAACTATCAAGATTGCTTTTGGACTCGTTTCCATCCGAGGTCGTTTACCACCACAAAAAAGACCCACAAGGTACAGCCAGTTTTAGGCCGAATAGTTTTGGAATGTTAGGATAAAACCAATCCGAATTTGACTAGGGTTTTGGACGTGAATCCAATCGTTTTCCTTGCACGGGAAGTCCAGACGCCTCTTAAATACCTAAGGGGTGACGGCCGATTGAACAACACCAATCGAACCAATCAATCTACTGCACTTTTGTGTTCATCTATCTTTATTCCCTACCCTTGTATCTTTCTTTCTTGTTCTTCGTTCGTTCTTCGCGTTGGAGGGCAGCGATCCACGAGGCTTTAGGGGCGAGCGAATCGACCTAGGGCAGCCCATAGCCGCCACACTCCTAGACGGGGTCCCTTCCAGGCGTGTGGGGTTACACACGAACACGACACGTGTACCCTCGACTCCGAGGGTGATGCACCGTAGCTCATGTTGAAGGAGACCTGACCGACAACGTGATACGCAAGACAATTGGCGGGTGCTTTTGCAGATCTAAAACCCCACACGCCCGGGAGGGAGCCCGTGAGGGAGTGCGACGGCTGTGGGCTGCCCTAGGTCGATTCGCTCGCCCCTAGAGCCTCGTGGATCACTGCCCTCCAATGCGAAGAACGAACGAAGAACGAGAAAGAAAGATACAAGGGTAGGGAATAAAGATAGATGAACACAAAAGTGTAATAAATTGATTGGTTCGATTGTGTTGACACCAGATTTTGGTAGGGTCAAGAACTTATTTAAGATGGCCTCAAATGGAGAAGTGATCTACATGAAAGAGTTCTGTATTGTTGATATGAACATCTTTGAAGTTTGGGTCATCGCCTTCCGATTTCATCTCGAAGGTGGAAACTATGCTCAAAGTACTAAGATCTTATATTCAGAGTACAGTTAGGCCGATTAAGCCCCCAAGACGACCCCAAATGGAAAAATGATCTATGCGGATTGTCTTCGTCTCGTCGAAACAATCGATTTTGATATAAAAATCGTCCAAATCTAGTTCGTATGCAAAAGTTAGAGCAATCGGAGTGCAGCCTTGTCACGAAACGAGATGTGGCGTGCCCCACCAGACACATGTTTGATGGGTAGCGCGAGGGAATAACCTGTTTTGCGGGACGGATTTGACCCCCAAGATGAGGTCTGATCACAAAACGTTGAACATGAAAGTTGTTCGTCTCGTTGAAGCGGTCAAGATTACTTTTGGACTCGTTTCCATCCGAGATCATTTACCACCACAAAAAAGACCCGCAAAGTGCAGCCAGTTTAAACCGAACAGTTTTGGAAAGTTTGGACAAAACCAATCCAAATTTGACTAGGGTTTTGGACGTGAATCCAAGCTTTTTCCTTGCACAGGAAGTCCAGCCGCCTCTTATATATCTAAGGGGTAATGGCCGATTAAACAACACCAATCGAACCAATCAATCTATTACACTTTTGTGTTCATCTATCTTTATTCCCTACCCTTGTATCTTTCTTTCTCGTTCTTCGTTCGTTCTTCGCGTTGGAGGGCAGCGATCCACGAGACTCTAGGGGCAAGCGAATCGATCTAGGGCAGCCCATAGCCGCCGCACTCCCTGACGGGTTCCCTTCTGGGCATGTGGGGTTTCGGGTCTGCAAAACCAACCACCGACTGTCTTGCGTATCGCGCTGTCTGTCGGGTCTCCTTCGACGTGAGCTGCAGCACATCACCCCCGACATCGAGGGTACACGTGATGTGGTCGTGTGTCAACACACTTTTTGGCGACTCCGCTGGGGATCAAGCTTTGAACAGTCTCCAGCCTGTTCTTGCTACGAGGAGAGCGTCATCAAGCGGCTGCAATCTACAATGGTAACATGTATCATCAATATCCTTACGTAGATGCAAATAGCCATTATGTTGATGTTGCTAGATCTTTCAATGGACATGTCATGTCGGCTAGCCCTAACGAGCAAAGGCCGACTAGTTATTCCATTGGAGAAACTTGGAATTTACAGAATCGCGACATGCAACTTATGAATCTGAACTTTCGTGCATCGGCAACATCTTTCAATATGCCGGTGAACAACACGATTTGTTCGAGTATAAATATATGACACCTCATGTACTGGAGGGCGTCTCACAGTTTTATCCATCGGTAGCAGACTCGCAATATGCGGGTTCATCCCCAAACATGCCGATGGATGGGGGAATCGGCCATGCTTCCATTAGCTATTTGGCCGGTTATCGTCAAACATCATATACTACACCTCGTGATATTAATTGCTTAGTGACATATGAAACTAAAAATATTCATGACTCGGATCATCTTTTCCGAGTGAATGGAGATTCTGCAGGAGCATATGTGCCTAATATTGCAGGAGATGAGGTGGCTCTGGCTGCATTAAAAAGTTTAGCCCAAAATAAGAAGATTAGTGCTATTTGCCTTGAGCAGCACGAAAAGGGATTGGTTCCTGATTATGAGGCAATAAGAGCCAGGGTTTTGAAAGAAGACGAAGTGTTGCCGATTGATCAAATTGGCGTGAGAAAATATTAAACAACAGTGCACATGTCTTCACCTATCATTGCAGCATGTTATACACCCCCTATACAATCGCAAAATTTTGGCAACATCAATTCATTGCCGGAAGATCGTAAAAGTATTGGGGGGAAAGACGATCCAAGCTGGGCTGAGTTTAAAGAAAAATATGCGTCCCAAGTGGACAAGAACAAGCCAGAGCTCATAGGGAATAGCATTAATGAATTTCGATGATGGCCGATGAAGTGTTGACATCGTTCTTAGAGCAAGCTATGTGCAAGTTATTTTTCGGCAGACAAGCTTTGCCGAAAAACAGGGGGGCATGTGTTGACACCAGATTTTGGCACGGTCAAGAACTTATTTAAGATGGCCTCTAATGGAGAAGTGATCTACATGAACAAGTTCCGTATTGGTGATATGAACATCTTTAAAGTTTGGGTCATCGCCGTCCGATTTCATCTTGAAGGCCGAAACTATGCTCAAAGTACTAAGATCTTATATTCAGAGTACAGTTTGGCCGATTAAGCCCCCAAGACGACCTCAAATAGAAAAACATTCTGGACGGGTTGTCTTCGTCTCGTCAAAACGATCGATTTCGATATAAAAATTGTCCAAATCTGAGTACGTATGCAAAAGTTAGAGCAATCGGAGTGCAGCCCTGTCACGAGGCGAGATGTGGCGCGCCCCACCAGACACATGTTTGATGGGTAGCGCGAGGGAATAGCCTGTTTTGTGCAACCGAGTTGACCCTCAAGATGATCTCTGATTAAAAAACATTCAACATAAAAGTTGTTTGTCTCGTTGAAATGGTCAAGATTGCTTTTGAGCTCGTTTCCATCCGAGATTGTTTACAACCACAAAAATGACCCGCAAAGTGCAACTAGTTTAAACCGAACAGTTTTGAAAAGTTCGGACAAAATCAATCCGAATTTAACTAAGGTTTTGGACGTGAATCCAAGCCTTTTTCTTTCACGAGAAGTCCAGCCGCCTCTTATATATCTAAGGGGTGACGGCTGATTGAACAACACACAATCGATCAATTCATCTACCATTGTTTATCTTTTATCTTTTCTCCTTAACCCTAGTTCCTCTTTTTCCTTGTTCTTCGTTCGTTCTTCTTATTGCAGGGCGGCGAACCTAGAGGCCCTAGGGGCGGTCAGGCCGACCAAGGGCAGCCCATAGCCGCCACGCGTCCTGACGGGGTCCCTCCCGGGCGTGTGGGGTTTCGTGTCTACAAAAGAGCCTGCTGGATTGTCTTGCGTACCGCGCTTCTGGATGGGTTTCCTTCGACGTGAGCTGCGGTGCATCACCCCCGGTGTCGAGGGTACACGGTGACATGTTCGTGTGTGAACACACTTTTTGTTGACACACGAACACGTCACGTGTACCCTTGATGCCGGGGGTGATGCACCGCAGCTCACGTCGAAGGAGACCCGACTGACAGCGCGATACGTAGGACAGTCGGCGGGCACTTTTGTAGACCTGAAGCCCCGCTTGCCCTAGAGGGACCCCGTCAAGGCTCGCTTTGGCTATGGGCTGCTCCAGGTCGATTCGCTCGCCCTAGAGCCTTGTGGATCCGCAGCCCTCCAGCATGAAGAACTAGCGAAGAACGAGAAGAAAGATACAAGGGTAGGGAATAAAGATAGATGAACACAAAAGTGTAATAGATTGATTGGTTCAATTGGTGTTGACACCAGATTTTGGCATGACATAAAAAGAAAATGAGATGGCTTCGAGTGAAAGAGTTTTCAGCATGGAAAGTTCCACGTCGCCAAGAGGAACAACTTTGATGTTTAAGTCATAGCCATCCGACCTCATCTCTAAGGCCGAAGTTGTGTTCAAAGCACTGGATTTTGTATTCAGAACACTGTTCGGCTGATTACACCCCCAAGACGGCCTCATATGGAACAATTATCTACATGATTTGTCTTCGCCTCGTTGAAACGATCGATTTTGATCTAAAGATTGTCTAAATTCGAGGTCGTATGCAAAAGTTAGAGCCCGCACAGCGAGACCCTCCAGCTCGCAAAATATGACGCCCGGAACCAGACACATATGTGGGTATGTGTGATGAGATGCGTGAATAATTTGCTGTTTTGCACGAGCGATTTGACCCTCGAGATGATCCCTAATGAAGAAACATTCAACATGAAAGATGTTCGTCTCGTCGAAATGGTCAAGATTGCTTTTGGACTCGTTTCCATCCGAGGTTGTTTGTCATCACAAAAAAGACCTACAAGGTACAGTCAGTTTAAACCGAACAGTTTTGGAAAGTTCGGATAAAACCAGTCTGAATTTGACTAGGGTTTTGGACGTGAATTGATGCAATTTTCTTGTAAGGAAAGCCTAGATGAATCCTTTTCTTGTACGAGAAGTCCAGCTGCCTCTTATATATGTGGGGGTGACGGCCGATTGAAATAACACACAATCGAACAAATCAATATACTACTTTTTCCTGTCTACGTTTTATCTCTCCACCGTTTTTCTCTCTCGTTCTTCGCTGTTCTTCGTGTTTGAGAGCTGCAAATCCTGAGGCTGTAGGGGAGAGTGAATCGACCTAGGGCAGCTCATAGCCGCCGCAATCCCTGACGGGGTCCCTCCCGGGTGCAGGGGGTTTCGGGTCTGCAAAAGCGCCCGCCGACTGTCTTGCGTATCGCGCTGTCGGTCAGGTCTCCTTCGACGTGAGCTGCGGTGCATAACCCCCGGCGTCGAGGGTACACGTGACGTGTTCGTGTGTCATCACACTTTTTGGCGACTCCGCTGGGGAAGAAGATCAATCATCATCATCCACCATGTCCGATCTTCCCAAGCCATCTGAGGTAGACGCCGATAACATCATAAAGCCCAGTCTTGATGAGATATCGGTCGATCATTGCCAAGTCTATGAGGAGTACAAGAAGGCGCGCGAAGAGAAGGATTTGCAGGAGTTCCTTGCAAATTTCAAGAAGGATCGCCAAGGCAACATCACTCCGATTGAAGAAATCAAGTTCCCTCCTCTTCAAGCCGAGCAGGTTAAACCGCTGTGAGTACTACCTTTTCTCCTCAGCGGTGGGCTGAGATTGAGAGTCGTATTGCTGATGGTTCTGGTCTATCAAAATTTCATAGAAAATACTAATTCTCAGAAAAATATATCTCAATCCTTTAGTGGTAATGATGGTGTAGCTGCTAGTGTGCAAAACCCTAATCTGGCTTTACCTATCTCATCGGTGCCTCCCATCCCGATGAATTATTATCCTACTCAAACAAATCAGATTGTGACTGCACCCATTAATCCTATTATGAGTATGCCAGGTTCGGTGGCAACGCCGAACCAAACCCTACCTACAGCTGCAACCACTCGACCATTACCAAACTATAGTTCGGTATACATGCCATAGTTCCTACCTAATGCTAGTAGTCCTACTCCTCCTATGCCGCTGCCACAAGTTTCATCGTCCACTATGGATGATGGTCTAGCTAATCTTAGAGAGGGGATGGCTAAGATGCTCCGAGAGAATTTTGGAGTTGAGTTACCTCGGAATCGGATTTACCAAAAGTCGTACCCCAAATACTTTGATGCCATCCAGTGCCCTCCAGGATAAAAATTCCAGATTTTGTTAAGTTTAATGGAGAGGGCAGAAAAACCACATGGGAACATGTTAGTCAATATTTAGCACAATTGGGTGAGGTAGGCACTACTGGAATCAGCTACTTTGCCATCTGCCTGCTTTTTGTCGTCAGCTAGCGGACGGCAAAAAAGCTCTTTGCCATCACCTACCTGAAAGCGGACGGCAAAGAACAGGCTGATGGCAAAGAAAGCCTTTGCCATCAGCCTGTTCTTTGCCGTACGCAAGCAGATGGCAAAGAATCTTTGCCGTCCTCTAGCGGACGGCAAAGAGGGAGGGGGGGCCCACTGAGGAGCTGGTTAAAAAAT